>NC_079193.1:371674622-371997122 GCF_029499605.1 Hyla sarda | reverse complement strand
GGACAGTCCACAGCGCCATCGCTATGTGTGACCGCACCCAGAATTTAGCTTTTCCGATCTACAGCTGTAGGAATGACTCATTTTTCTATAGTCTATAGCAGTGGTCTTCCACCTGCGGACCTCCAGATGTTGCAAAACTACAACTCCCAGCATGCCCGAATTAGGGTTAGTTCAGGGGGTGTGGCTCCAGAGGTCAAAGGTCACTCCCAGCCTCCCTGGCATCTGGCCACCGAAACAGCTAGTGCTGGATAAAGCTGGTGTCGCTGTCTGACCAGTGGTCTCCAACTTGCGAACCTCCAGATGTTGCAAAATTACAACTCCCAGCATGCCCGGGTTAGGGCTAGGTCAGGGGGTGTGGCTCCAGAGGTCAAAGGTCACTCCCAGCCTCCCAGGCATCTAGCCACCAAGCCAGCTAGCGCTGGACATAGCTGGTATCGCTGTCTAACCAGTGGTCTCCAACTTGCGGACCTCCAGATGTTGCAAAACTACAACTTCCAGCATGCCAGGACAGCCAACGGCTGTCCGGGCATGCTAGGAGTTGTAGTTTTGCAACATCTGGAGGTTCCGCAAGTTGGAGACCACTGGTCTATAGTATGATTCCTCAAAATGGATAAAAATCCTTCCAGACCATAGAAAAGAAGTAAAAAATGTAATTTCCTTTCTGAGTTAACAGAACAGTCTTTGAATACTAATTCGAGTCGCCCGCAGACCTTTCCTCGCGAGTACCCACTTTGGGAATTACCTTGTCACTTGGTCTTTTATCTTTGGGTTTTAAGCAGAAGCTCAGAGCAAAAATAAAAAAAAATAAAAAAAAATAGACTGACTCCACTAATTAGGTGGAAAAAAGACAAAATCTCTCCAGATGTATCTGATCCCAGCCCCCGCCGCCCGATCCCCGTTTACATTCGGAAGCGCTATTTTATTTTAGTCCCTGGTGGGGGGGGGGGGGGACTCTTTAAACTAATAAGGATGTCTCCTATTTACATACAGAAGACGCCTTTCATAATAAATGAGTTCTAATGTGACGTCTCTTCACTTCTTTTTTTATTCCTTTTACAGGGTTTTCCAGGAAATCCAGGAGACAGAGGACCCCCAGGTGAACCGGTATGTTGTATGAGTGATGAGCGGCATTGCCCATATTCGAATTTGCGATATTTTGCGAATATATAGACGAATATTCCTCTTATATTCGCGAATTTTGCGTATTCGCTATATTCGCCTATTCGCGTATTCGAGGAAGAAAACAGTGAGGGGGTTGGGCAGCTTTACTATTGGTTGTTAGGGATGTTGTTGATAACCTCTGACAAGTGTATTTGCATCATTCTGATTGGCCCACAAGTGAGAAGAAGGAATATGCGCATATGCGGGAAAAAAGTGAATATTCGTAATTTTGAATACCGTATTTTTCGTCCTATAGGACGCACCGGCGTATAAGACGCACCCAATTTATAGGGGCAAAATCTAAAAAAATAAAGATTTTGAACCCAATAGTGGTCTTCAAACTGCGGACCTCCAGATGTTGCAAAACTACAACTCCCAGCATGCCCGGACAGCCGTTGGCTGTCCGGGCATGCTGGGAGTTGTAGTTTTGCAACATCTGGAGGTCCGCAGATTGAAGACCACTGCATAGGAGGTAATACTCACGTGTCCCCGCCGCTCCGGACCCGTCACCGCTGCCCTGGATGTCGCTCCATCGCTGTCGCCGTGTCCCCGTCGCTCCGGAACGTCTCTGCTGCCGGCCGGGTATCCTCGCTCTCCGTCGCTGCCATCACGTCGTTACGCACGTACGCGACGACGTGATGACAAGGAAGGAGAGCGCCGGCCATACAGGGAATCCATGAACGGAGAAGACACCGAGGAGGCAGGTAAGGTCCCTCCCGGTGTCCTGTAAGCACTAACCCGGGTGTTCAGTCGGGCTGTTCGGGACCGCCGCGGTGAAATCGCGGCGGTCCCGAACAGCCCGACTGAATAGCCGGGTTAGTGTCACTTTCCCTTCAGACGCGGCGGTCAGCTTTGATCGCCGCGTCTGAAGGGTTAATACAGGGCATCACCGCGATCGGTGATGTCCTGTATTAGCTGCGGGTCCCGGCCGTTGATGGCCGCAGAGACCGCCGCAATAGGGGTGTATTCGTCGTTTAAGACGCACCGACTTTTGCGTCTTATACGCCGAAAAATACGGTATATAGCGAATTTATTCGCAATGTTTGCGATATTCGCGATAAAAAATTTGTAATGCGAATATTCGCGCCCAACACTAGTCAGTATTACACCATATACTTCAGTGGAAATTGCATTTTTGGCACCTTGCCAGTTTTTCCAGCCTTTCCAAGTTCGATTTTTTTTTTACTTTTTGGCTGACTCCAGAGAAAATGGCTGCTGTTCCTCTTCCTGGGAATAGCCCCTTTTTTTCACAAATGAAAAAACGCCAAAGAAAAACGCCAAATGCAAAACATACCTGGCATTTTTAATGGTGTTTTTTCACTCCCATAGACTTCTCCCATGGGAGAAAAACACCACAATTTTGAAAAAAAAAAACACCAGTGGCTCAACATGCTGCGACCTTGGAAAACTGCCAAGGAGCTGAAAAACGCCAAAAAAGAGAAAAAACACCAAAAGGATTAGAAAAACGCTAAGTGGAAAAAGAATTTAGCGATTTCTCATTGATTTACAGCTGACATCTGGCCGCAGCATTTTTTGTCTGAAAAAATGCCATGCGGCAGATTTGGCGTTCCCCCCCCCCCAAAAAAAAATTAAATAAAATAAGTAGAAACTTAGCCTTATACAGATTTGTAAATTACTTCTATTTATAAATCTTAATCCTTCAGGTACTAGTCAGCTGCTGTATACTACAGAGGAACCACAGTGCTCTCTGCTGACACCTCTGTCCATTTTAGGAACTGTCCAGAGTAGGAGCAAATCCCCATAGCAGACCTTTCCTGCTCTGGACAGTTCCAGACATGGACAGAGGTGTCAGCAGAGAGCACTGTGGTCAGACTGGAAAGAAATTCAAAAAGAAAAGAAATTCCTGTGGAGCATACAGCAACAGATAAGTACTGGAAGGATTGAGATTTTTAAACAGAAGTAATTTACAAATCTGTATAACTTTCTGGCACTAGTTGATTAAAAAAAAAAAATATGTGCTTTCCATTGGATTACCACTTTAAAGGGATCTTCGGGCCTGCAGCGGCCAGAATGTGACATCACACCACATCTCCTCCATTCATGTCTATGGAAGGGGGCGTGACGGCTGCTACCTAGCCATCACGCCTCCTCCCATAGACATGACTGGAGGGGGTATGGCGGCTGTACTTGCCAGTCATCCGACATGGAGCTGAGTTTGCTCCGTGCACAGATGACCAGGGTGCTGTGCCGAAAATCGCGGAGAACCCCTTTAACATACAAAAAGATGGGGGACACCACATTTTTTAAATACATAAAATGGTGGATTCCCCCCCTTTTCCATAACCAACTAGGTACACACGTAATCAGCAACAGCCTAGTACATTTATTTTACCCCTTCCCAGCCTGCCACAGTACAGGCCATAAGCCTGGCTCGAGGCCTCACCATTCCTGGCTTTCACTAATACCCTGGTGGCATTGAGTATTTGGGTTGAAATGGTGAAGCTCGTGCTAGCAGTTTTGCAAGCTAACAATAAGCCCAAGCTTAGTAATGGGCGCCGTCTGTCAGACCCCTTCACTACTATGCCAAAAATAAATAATAATTTAAAAAAAGCACGCAACCTATTTAAAAAAAAAAAAACTTTATTGATATAAAAACACCCAGAGACCCCTTTTTGGCCATTTTAATTTATTCAATAAATAAATAAATACTATAAATAAATAAATAAAAACTTTATTCTGTCGTAGTTCTGGTCAATCTTACCACCCACTCTTTCCACATTGTCTTACCTTGTCTACTTCAGGGTTTGCTTTACCCAACACTTTCAGAGCCAAATTAAAAAATCCACAGGACACCAGATTTCCGTTTTGCTAAAATGTCATTCAAAATTTGGAGCACTCCGGGGAACAGGATTGGGGATAAATGTCTGATCGCGAGGGGTCCGGCTCTCATGCTCAACTTACCATTCAGCAGCTTCTCCCCGACTGCTCCGGCCCCCACCTTTAGGGTACGTTCAGACGAGCGCATTTCCAGTGTATTTTATGCTGCGGATCTGCCGCTGAAGGACCTCTGCATGGTGCCTTGAAAGGTGCCTGCTCGGCGCAGCAATACGCCGCTGCGTGAAGACACACTGAAGCGATGTGCAAGTCGCCGCGCATTTGCGGTGTACTCGCACACATCGCGGCCGCTCCCCCTGCTCTATGAGATAGGCCGAGAGCTGCCACGATGTGCGAGTATGTTGCGCATGCGCGGCGACTCGATCATCGCAGTGTGTCTGCTCGTAGCGGCATATTGCCGCTCCGAGCAGGCACATGTAAAGGCAGCTTACAGACGTCCTTCAGCGGTAGATCCGCAGCAAAATAGGCACGGAAAATCCACTCGTCTGAACGTACCCTTATAGATGGGCTTGTGCGACAGCCAACTCAGCCAATCATCAGCTAAGACAGGGTCCCATCTCAGCCAGTGATTGGCTGAGCGGGCCGTAACTCCTGTAGAAAGGCAATATGTTTTGTTCCACGGAGTACCTCTTTAGGTAGTTACCAAGGAAATATTGAAACATTCATGTGCTCAATCCATATTCCTCTTTGCGCTCCCATTGAGGACACCAGGGCTCGAAGGGAACAGGTAAATCCCACAGAAACTCTAATCAGGAGGGAGGTGCCAAATGAGGTCAAAGGTCACTCTACGCTTTCGGGTCTGCCCCCTTTGTCAAGCATACTCGGTGAATAAGGGTCTATTCACACTGGCGCATTTTCCGCCTGAAATGAAAGACCAATTCACTTCTAATGGATTCCGCGCACCCGTTGACACTTTGGTAATCCCGCAAGTGGAAATTCTGCCCGAGTGAATAGACCTCACCCCCAGTATATAAAGCAAGACTACCCATCACCATCTATTAAAGGGGTACTCCGCCCCTAGACATCTTATCCCCTTTGGATAGGGGATAAGATGTCTGATCGCGGGGATCCCGCCGCTGGTGACCCCCGCAGTTTTCCTGCTACACCCGGCATTCGTTTAGAGCGTCAGGTGCAGCGCCGGAACGCCGGAGGCTGGTGACATCATGGCCACGCCCCCTCAATGCAAGTTTATGGGAGGGGGCATGACGGCCTTCACGCACCCTCCCATAAACTTGCATTGAGGGGGCGTGACCGAGATGCCACGAGCTCCCGCCCCGCATTGCCAGTCATCCGACACAGAGCAAAGTTCAGACCCCCGCGTTCAGACATCTTATCCCCTATCCTTTGGATAGGGGATAAGCTGTCTATGGGCGGAGTACCCCCTTAAACACCAAATAGCATTGTTATTCTGGTCATTCCGTAGTCTCACCGTGATATTATCTATGTTCAATGCTGTTTTACTAAGCAATAAAATTCTCATTCTCATTAATTTATGTGAATCCCATACTGTGTAAACCATAGTGATCTCATATATTATGCATAAGACGAAAATAACGCTACAGGAATAATATCATCCTCTCATCTCCTTTAATTATGGAGGAGCCGGTCTGACACCCGGGACATGGGTAAGTAACCTTCCTCTTTGTCATCAATCTCGTCTGTTGTGATTTTCCTTTAGGTCATATATCTCATCTAATTAATTAGTTGGATATAGATTTTCCTTTATTGTAGAAAACCATAGGTCCACTCAGAAAGATTTTCCCAAATTTGGGGTCCTGCTTTAAAGGGGTTCTCCACCATAAGGGGATTTTAGTACATACCTGTCAGGCAGTAATGGACATGCTTAGGAAGGATCTGCGCTTGTCTTGGGGCTAAATGGCTATGTTGTGAGATTATCATAACGTTGTGGCTAGCTTTTTGTGAACTGGTATTTTCTGTTTGAGTTTTCTTCTTTGCCTAAAAATCCCATAATTCCATTTCCCTCCCTCCCACACATCAGCCACCCCACCCATTGAAACATAAATGAGCTGCATCCATTCAAAAGACCTGTGGTTTTCAATCAGGGTGCAAACAGCTGTTGCATTAGTTGCAGATTGATCCCTCCACCCATTGAAGCAGACAGGCTCCCGGTCATCAGCTGACTAGTGAGTCAGGTCTCGGCCGCATTGCAACCTGGGAAAAATCTGAGACAACAGTCATTTTGTATGCTGTTAAAAATTAATATTGGGGTGAAAATCACATAAGAATTGTGAGAAAACCATCACACACAGGTACAGACACTATATTATGAACTACACTAACTTTACAGCCCCTGTAGCACAGTCAAATAAAAAAAATTCCTGGAATACCCCTTTAACATTGCCAATATTTCGTGCTAGTCTGTCTAATAAATGAGGCCTGGGAATCGCACATAGAAATAAACATTATTTTATTATCTTTATTTCTTATGCCTTTCTATACTTTATAATAATTCTTCTCAGGGTATCAGTCAGTTCCACCCATCTCAAATTGACTAAAGTTGGTAAAACTTTTGGCAAAATGTATATTTATGCCTCTTGTACTCCCCATCATCACGGCAGATAGGATAAGCTCTAAAAAATAATGTTTTAAATCCTTAAAAATGTTTCCGGTGTGTGAATACCAGTGGTTGGCCCCAGCCAGGCTTCCTCCTCTGGGTAATCTCCTTCTGCTTCCCTTGTGGCTGCAGTTTCTGGTTTTGCGTGATTCACCCCTGTCTGGAAGTTGTGTAGCCCTCTCATTGTCAATTTGGTATTATATACGCAGCTCCCCAGCTCCTCCCTTTCTCCTGACAGGAAGTTGTGTAGTCCTCTCATTGTTAATTACATCAAAGTTATCCCAGCTAGGGAAGAAGGTATTTATAAACCCAAATTGCAAAATGGCCCAAAGGGCCCATCAAAGCACCTTCCCTAACCCTAACCTTCCCTTAATGCCCTAACCCTTTTAAAAGGGTTAAGAAATAATAGGCAGGGTGCTTATGTGGGCCCTTAAGGCCTTTTAGTAATGTACGTCCTGTCATTGTCAGTGTAGTGTTGTCTCAGCAGCTCACTGACTACTCCCTCTCTCTGGACAGGAACTTGTAACATAGTTAGTATGGTTAATAAAAGACATATGCCCATCAAGTTCAACTTGTGTAGTCCTCTCATTGTCAGTGTGTTGTTGTCTCAGCAGCTCCCTGTCTCCTCCCTTTCTCCTAAATGGAAGTGGTGTAGTCTTCTAATTGTCAGTGAGGTGTTGTCTCAGCAGCTCCCCAGCTCCTCCCTCTCTACCCCGTGCTCCTGCTGTCCTGTCAGGCAGCCTCCTTCAGGGTCCCCAGGGCCCCCTGCACTTGTTTCCCCATTGTAAATATGTTTTACCATGTAAAGTGTTATAAAATGTAATGTTGCTTTAAGAGTTATATCATGTGATGTGTCATGTGATTGTTACCCAGGAGGTTCCAGTGACCAGGTGATCCCAAGAGTGACCTATGGGCTCCCTGCTAGTCTCCCCCATATAAGCCCTGGGTGGAGCTTCTCTCTCTTCTGCTGAGGTCCAGTGCAGTCTTGTCTAGTGTGTGTGTCCAGAGTGTTGGAGACCTCAATGTCCAGTCCTGCAGCCGCCATCAAGTCAAGTAAGATAAAGTCACAGCTTTATGAGTCACGTCAGTCCCTGTCATCTGTCAAGTCAGCGTGGTCTGCATTCAATTGTCCAGTCCTACTACAAGTCCCAGCAAGCCCTTAAGGTCTCTGAGTCACTGGTCACATCTTTGGGCCCTGGCTGAACTGTATAGACTTTACCAACTGTCTATTCTCAGTAAAGCTAGCCTTGCCCGTAACTTGGCGTCGGAGTCTTTATTGCCCCCGTGCCTAGCCCAGGATCCAGCGGTATACCTTCAGGTGGTTATAGGCTAAACCATGCCCTGGCGTCACGAATACAAGGGGTTAATGCCCCTAGGGTAACAACATCTTCATTCATTACACCCCATAACACACATGTATATCTTTATTAGGAGAGAATGAGGTGTTTACAGCATGCTGCCTTATGCTGAGCAATGACACAGAGAGAGTAGCAGAGAGTGAATGAATACATTGCAATGAGGTGCTGCAGCCTCACTGTTTGCACGATAGTCTGAGAAATTAGATAGTTCTGTGAAATTAGATGTTCTGGAACATCTCTGGGTGGGGAACTGGCAGGAGGTGCTGTGATATGGAAGTAATCAGGGTAGGAGTGCTGTGATGATGCACTGAAGGAAAATAGTGCATTATGGAAATTGTAGTACTGAGTAACTGCTCAACAGGAAGTGAAGCCAGGAAATATAGAACTAAGACCCCCAAAACAAGTGAATTTTTGTTGGTTTCAGATTTGCCTAATGTTGAAGTACTCCTTATCAATAGTCTGTATATACTTCAGTAATGCCTCTATTGCGCACTGTAGCTGTTGGATAGTAAGGTATATCAGATCAAGAAAAAAACAAATAGAAATAGCAGGTCCAAAAGCTATGGGGTGTAAAAGGAAAGGGGAGCACCACCAAAGTCCCAACAGACAATCTCACACATCCAATGAGCTTAATACAGGCACAGGGTATCCACCTCTAAAACGCCCCAGTCAGAGGTGCAACGCAAAGCAGTAGAAGTCACATCTGATGCATGTCAAGAAAGCATTGCCATACGGACAGTTCATCCAATTAAAAAGACTTAAAGGGGTATTCCGGGCAAAAACATATTTATCCAAAGGATAGGGGATAAGATGTCTGATCGTGGGAGGCCTGCTGCTGAGACCCCCGCAATCTCCCTGCAGCACCCGCATTCTATGCGGGTGCTGAATCTCCAGTTTCGGAAACCTCCGGGACTGGGGACGTGACGTCACGCCACACCCCCTCCATTCATGTCTATGGGAGGGGGCGTGACGGCACACAGGGGCGGAGTTGTGACATAACGATACTCCGGCCCCGTGGTCGTACTCTTGAAGTATAGCCCCGCTGATTCAGCTGACCAGAACTTATTCTTTTTACTCTCTGTTAATGTCAGCCTCTTCGTAATCTTATCTGTACTTGGAGTGGGATTATTAGATCTATACAAGTCAATATAACTGCCCACTCTTGCCTCGCCAGGTTACTGGAGTCTACTTTATGGTATACCACACTTGATATTTCCAGCATCAAATAAATGAATCCAGGAGACAACAGATAAGGGGGTGGTCTTCTTAAAGAGGTGGTCTTTTGGAAAAGTTTCACAGTGGATTTTTATTGTATAGCGAAACAGCTTTCAGTATAAATCATATTGAATGACTATTGAATGGCCTGAATAACAACTGCCATTATTTTTAATAGATAGAGACAACTAGTTTTGTTCTGTTTATTAATGGTGAAATATCCATTATTAAAGGGGTATTCCAGAAAATATTTTTTTTTATATATCAACTGGCTACAGAGGGTTAAACAGATTTGTAAATTACTTCTATTAGAAAATCTTAATCCTTCCAATAATTATCAGCTGCTGAAGTTGAGTTGTTCTTTTCTGTCTGGCAATAGTGCTCACTGCTGACATCTCTGCTTGTCTCGGGAACTGCACAGAGTAGAAGAGGTTTGCTATGGGGATTTGCTTCTACTCTGGACAGTTCCCGAGACAGGTGTCATCAGCGAGAGACAGGTGTCATCAGCGAGCACTTAGACAGAAAATAACAACTCAACTTCAGCAGCTCATAAGTACTGAAAGGATTAAGATGTTTTAATAGAAGTAATTTACAAATATGTTTAACTTTCTGGAGCCAGTTGATGTATAAAAAAAAGTTTTTTTCCTGGATAACCCCTTTAAATGCGCTTGACAAAAGGGGCAGAACCTCAAAACATAGCCATGACATGTGACCTTTTTTGGTACCTCCCTTCAGATGACAGTCTCGGCGGGATTTACCTGTTTCCTGGCATCCTGTAAGTGAGCGTGAAGATGGCGGAATTTGGATTGAGCCCACTGGATGAATCATAACATTACCTGTTCATGAATGCTTAGATATATTCTAGAAAAGTTATTAAAAAGTATAAAAAAAATAAAAGAAAAATCATACATAGTACTCCACAGACCAGCATTGTCTGTGCTGACAGCTGCAGGGTTTCCTGGGTAAAAGCAGAATGTGTGCCAGATTTTGGTGCACAATCCTGGTTTGTTGTGTTTTGACATCTCTTATAGTCTGGATGACATAATCGATTACATTTATTGCCCTTTCCTACTCACATGTTGTACTTCTCTTTAGGGTCCGGCTTCATTGATCAAAACACCAGATTTGGAAGTCTATATTAAGGTAAATTGATATATTTGGTTTATTTTGTGGCTGGAATGAGGGCACGGTAACTAAGTGGATGACGGAGTGGCTTCCTTATGGAACATGTCCAGTTGGGAAATCTTCAGACTAGTGATGGGTTCATGGCCTAAAACGACCTGATGGGTTAGAGCAGTGTTTCTCAACCATTGTTCCTCCAGCTGTTGCAAGACTACAACTCCCAGCATACCTGGACAGCCAAAGGCTGTCCAGGCATGCTTGGAGTTGTAGTCTTGCAACAGCTGGAGGCACAATGGTTGGAAAAACACTTGGTTAGTTAGACCTATGCCCACTTAAATCCTTAACATTTTACCCATCTATCCATAGAGCAGATGCTGATACTTGTGGTGGGAGTCCATAAAACAACTCCAAGCATGAATTAATACTAGAAGGTGACAATACATAAAACTTAAAGGGGTAGTCCAGTGCTGAAAAACTTATCCACGGGTCTGCCATAGAGTTGTATTGAGGGCGCATATCAGCCGCCGCTTCGTGCGGTGGTCAACACGCCCCCTTCCCTCAGGCTGCCGGGGCCACGTACAGGAGATTGTGGGGGCCCCAGCAGTCGGACATCCCGCAATCTGAAACTAAACCTATTCTTAGGATAGGGGATAAGTTTTTCAACGCTGGATATCTCTTTTAACCTTTATTTAATATGAATTAAGAAAACAGGTATAGGAACAATGGGGGGTATATATCAAAACGTGTCTAGAGAAAAATGTTGCTGAGTTGCCCATAGCAACCAATCAGATGGCTTCTTTCATTTTTCAGAGGCCTTTTCACAAATGAAAGAAGTGATCTGATTGGTTGCTATGGGCAACTCAGCAACTTTTTTCTCTAGACAGGTTTTGATAATTCTCCCCAAGGTCCGTACCTATACAAAAACAAAATAAGACAAAAAAATATATAAAAAAAAGACTATTAAGTTCAAGAAGGTAAAAGTGTCCCCTCAGCAGTCCCTGGAAGCCTCTGTTAAATGGGCACTGTCACCAACTTTTTTTTTTATATGTTGTAGTACATATGTACTACAACATATCTCTAATATAGTTTCATTATTTTTTTATTGTAAGGGTGTAATTTACGTTTGAAAACCGGACACTAGGGGTCCTACCTCCTTTGAGAACACACCCGTGGTCAGACGCAGCAGTGCCGAGGCACTCTTGTCTATTGTATTAGATTTGTAAATTACTTCTATCTTAAGCCTTCCAGTACATACAGCAACTGATAAGTACTGGAAGGATTAAGGTTTTTAAATAGAAGTCATTTAAAAATCTGTTTAACTTTCTGGCACCAGTTGATTTGAAAAAAATTGTTTTCCACTGGTGCAGGTACAGTTTAAAGGGGTTATCCAGAAATAGAAAAACAGAGCTACTTTCTTTCAAAAACATCTCCATGTCTGTCTCCAGGTTGGGTGTGGTTCTGCAGTTTAGTTGCATCAAAGTTAATGGAGCCAAGTTATGAAACCAAACACAACCTGGAGACAGACATGGAGATGTTTTTGAAATAAATTATCTGTTTTTCTATTCCTGGATAACCCCTTGAAGTTTTCTGTATGGCCTTCTTCTCTATATCCACAAATCAAGCTCCATATCATCTTCTGGTCTGGAGATCTTGGTGCCATTTTGGACTCCCAATCCATGAAAAATATACGTGTGGTAGGACTCTTTGTTCAGATCTTCACATTTTAGTGAATATATTGTATAAGGAGAAAGTGCGGGTTCAACCCACCAATGGAAAAGGAAGCAAGAACAACTGAGTTCCCTCCATCCTTCCGTATGTTCCTCCATTATTGACTCTATATTCTTTGAAGGACATGTGCCGAGACTGCCCACCAGGACCACCAGGAGTGCCGGGGATCCCAGGAGTTAAAGGAGATAAAGGTCTTCCTGGTTCTCAGGGACGGGATGGCATTGATGGTAAAAAGGTAAGGCCCAAAGAAGGCGTCTATAAAGTTTAAAAAAAAAAAAGTTCTGAATGTTTTCGATAAAGCTTCAACTCCAATTTTCGAGTGAGACATGTTCTGCCTATAGAAACATAATAACCATTTGTAGAGATAATTACATCTTAATTGTGAACCTTCTTGCACATAATTATCCTTTGTGTATCATGCGGCTGTATATTCATTTCTCCTTCTACAGGGAGAACAAGGCGCCGTGGGTCCTCCCGGGCCAACAGGCTTGGACGGTATGAAGGTAAATTGGATTATTGAAAACATGGAGCAATTATTCCAAATGACAGATTAATATTTGCCGCATGAATGACGAACATCCTGATTGCGAGAACCTTTTGCATATAGATGACAGCGCACAATATCACAGTTTATAATTTTTTTTTTTACAAGGACATTACTGGACCTACTGCAGACTGTTTGTGTCATATCAAGGGTTAAAGGGGTACTCTGCCCCTAGACATCTTATCCCCTATCCAAAGGATAGGGGATAAGATGTCTGATTGTGGGGGTCCCGCCGCTGGGGATCCCCGCAATCTCCGCTGCGGCACCCCAGTCATCCGGTGCACGGAGCGAATTTTGCTCCATGCCAGATGACTGGCGATGAGGTGCCGGAGGCTTGTGACATCACGGCCACGCCCTCGATGCAAGTCTATGCATCACGCCCACTCCCATAGACTTGCATTGAGTGGGCGTGGCCGTGACGTCACAAGGGGCTTGGCCGCTATGTTATGAGCCTCCGGTGCTGCACCCGACGTTCTAAACTAACGCCAAGTGCAGCAGGGAGATAAGATGTCTAGGGGTGGAGTACCCCTTTAATGCCTATGAATTTTGGTTCCATGGTGTATGGATCCATATGGGCTTGTTCTGACATGGTGAAAAAAAACTGTCAGGGATGGGAACAAAAAGTTGATCAAAACTAAAATGGACAAATTCTTCATTTTTTGTAAAATTTTCTTAGTAAATCTCCCCCCCCCCCCCCCATCCCCTCCATTTTTTTGTTTTTTTTTTAATTAACTGGGCCAGAAAGTTAAACAGATTTGTAAATGACTTATATTAAAAAATCTTAATTCTTCCAGTTCTTATCAGCTGCTGTATACTCCACAGGAAGTTCTTTTTTTCTTTCTGTCTGACCACAGTGCTCTCTGCTGACACCTCTGTCCATGTCAGAAACTGTCCAGAGCAGGAGAGGTTTGCTATGGGGATTTGCTCCAACTCTGGACGGTTCCTAAAATGGACAGAGGTGTCAGCAGAGAGCACTGTGGTCAGACAGGAAAATAAATTAAAAAAGAAAAGAATTCCCTGTGGACCATGTAACAGCTGATAAGTACTGGATGGATTAAGATTTTAAAATATTAAATAATGTAATAGATTTTTAAATATTAAAGTAATTTACAGATCTTTTTAACTTTCTG
Source organism: Hyla sarda (assembly GCF_029499605.1). NCBI lineage: Eukaryota > Metazoa > Chordata > Amphibia > Anura > Hylidae > Hyla > Hyla sarda. Next base: position 371,983,433 of record NC_079193.1, on the reverse strand, counting down.
GCACCAGTTGATTTAAATAAAAATGTTTTCCAGTGGAGTACCCCTTTAAAGGGGTTGTCTAGGGAGCAGAAAAAGCCCTACCCTGCCCTATCTCTGAAAGTACAGTTTGAGTGCCAGGGATGATGCCAAGTAAAGTCATTAGGTGCCACACCTACATGCGATGTTCAATAGCGACACAATGTTGGCGATGTTGCGGCATCATGACTGGCACCTGCCCCCTCTTGTCTCAGAAGGTATACTTCAATATGGGTAGGGGGGAGGTTTTAACCTCCAGGGATCAAAACAAATAGGACCCTTTCTGCTCCCTAGACAATCCCTTTAACCCTATATTTAAATATCCTGGCCTAGGCAGAGTTACTTCTTGTTGCCACCCCCAAACATTGAAGGCACAGCATACAAGTGGCTGGTGCAATCCTATGAACAATGCCTAGACGGCTCATGCTGAGGTAGGGAGGAGGGGGGCTCCCTTGGACCTTTAGAGACACAAAAGATTTGAACAAAAGCATAAAGTTTCCTAATAAGCAACTATGATGAGCAGCAGGGGCCATATTCGAATTTGCGATATTTAGCGAATATACTGACGATTATTCGTCCTTTGTTTGCGAAATTCGCATATTCGCTATGTTCGTTCACTTTTTTTCCATGAGAAAATTTGCATAAAAATTAGCATGTGAAAAAAAAAGAAATATACAACAAACCCCTATAAAGTGACTGATGCAACGTTTAACATAAATGAAATCAAAAGAGAACACTTACGTTTTCGGATCAACATATCCATTTTATTAGTACAAATACAGATAAAAAAAAACACTGAATGATATTAAAATTACAAACACAGTAATAATAGTCACAATGGACCAAGACTGGAGGCGGTGGCTAAGATAAGTAATACAATGCAAAATGCAAGGGAAGGCATGTCATGATCTACCCTTAAAGGGGTACTCCGGCGCTAAGACATCTTATCCCCTATTCAAAGGATAGGGGATAAGATGCCTGATCGCGGGGGTCCCGCTGCTGGGGACCCCCGTGATCATGCACGCAGCACCCCGTCATGCCACGCCCCCTCCCATAGGCTTGTATTGAGGGGGCGGAGCGTGACATCACACGAGGGCGGGGCCGTGACGTCACAATGCTCCGGAACCGTGATTGCCAGTAATCAGACCCGGAGTGAACATGCTCCGGGGACTGATTATAACTGGGGTGCTGCGTGCATGATCACGGGGGTCCCCAGCGGTGGGACCCCTTGCGATCAGGCATCTTATCCCCTTTCCTTTGGATAGGCGATAAGATGTCTAGGCACCGGAGTACCCCTTTAAAGTATGTGGCAGAACCCACAGCAATGTAATTTATCTCAAGTAAAAAGCTTTACACAATAAATAAAGTAGAGCAAAGTTCGTAGCAGCTCACCCTCAGATGCAGGCGCACGAACCAGGCGTGGACTCCGCCTCAACAATGTACAGGAAAAAGAAGGATCGTCCAGCGCTTGGACGATCCTTCTTTTTCCTATAAATAAAGTAGTAACAACCCGCTGAACCCGACGTTTCGCTTACTGCTTCATCCGGGGGCGACGCCCCGGATGAATTTGTAAATTACTTCTATTTAAAAAATCTTAATCCTTTCAGTACTTATGAGCTTCTGAAGTTAAGTTTGTTCTTTTCTGTCTAAGTCCTCTCTGATGACACCTGTCTGGGGAAACGCCCAGTTTAGAAGCAAATCCCCATCGCAAACCTCTTCTAAACTGGGCGTTTCCCGAGACACGTGTCATCAGAGAGGACTTAGACAGAAAAGAACAACCTTAACTTCAGAAGCTCATAAGTACTGAAAGAATTAAGATTTTTTTAATAGAAGTAATTTACAAATCTGTTTAACTTTCTGGAGCCAGTTGATATATATAAAAAAGTTTTTGCCTGGAATAGCCCTTTAACATCAGAAGGTATCAGCTATGTGTCTGTGGGGTAATACTACACCCCTTGGGGCACCACTGGCTTTAAATGGGTACTCCGTTGGAAAACATTTTTTCTTTTAAATCAACTGGTGCCAGAAAGTTAAACAGATTTGTGAATTACTTCTATAAAAAAATCTTTACCTTCCAGTACTTATTAGCAGCTGTATGCTACAGAGGAAATTCTTTTCTTTTTGAATTTCTTTTTTGTCTTGTCCACAATGCTCTCTGCTGACACCTGAGGCCCGTATCAGGAACTTTCAAGAGCAGGAGAAAATGCCCATAGAAAACCTATGCTGCTCTGGACAGTTCCTGACACGGACAGAGGTGTCAGCAGAGAGCAATATGGACAAGACAAACAAGTAATTCAAAAAGAAAAGAATTTCCTCTGTAGCATACAGCTGCTAAAAAGTACTGAAAGGATTAAGATTTTTAAATAGAAGTAATTTACAAATCGGTTTAACTTTCTGGCACCAGTTGATTTAAAAATAAAAAATGTTTTCCACTGGAGTACCCCTTTAATGGTCTTGCCCTCCAGAGTTCCTTGGTGGCAGTGTTATTTACGCACATTTATTCATGTAAATATATTTTCCAGGGCAGTAGAGGAGACCGTGGAGCCGACGGAGAACCTGGACAGAAAGGTGAAAAGGTAAAATAATTAGGATTATGTTAGTAGCTATTTGCAACTTTATTCAAAATAATATGCACCTCAGCTGCTGCAGAACTTGTTTTTAAAGATCTACAAAGCAGGTCGGGTCAACATCACTGAATGGGAAGCCCTGAGCCCTATTCTTTGGATAGGGGATAAGATGGTGAGTATGAGGGTAGAGGGTGAGTATGAGGGTAATGTCACATGACAAATTTATGGGACCACGAAGGCAATGCTGCTTGCATTGCCTTCGTGGTCCCATAAATTTGTCATGTGACATTACCCTCATACTCACCCTCTATGATGTTCGTATGTCCCATTTAAGCTCACCCCTTCTGTGTGCCACTTTAAAGGGGTACTCCGGTGCTTAGACATCTTATCCCCTAGCCAAAGGATAGGGGATAAGATGCCTGATCGTGGGGGTCCCGCCGCTGGGGACCCCCATGATCTTGCACGCAGCACCCCAGTTAAAATCAGTCCCCGGAGCGTGTTCGCTCCGGGGACTGATTTTAACTGGGGTGCTGTGTGCAAGCTTACGGGGGTCCCCAGTGGCTGGACCCCCGCAATCAGGCATCTTATACCCTATCCTTTGGATAGGGGATAAGATGTCTAAGCGCCGGAGTACCCCTTTAAATCCATAGTTGTCAGGACAGTGAGGTCATAACGCTCCTTCTGGGTGCTGCCCCTGTGTCCTCTTTCTATCACAGTCTTTATTAGACTCCTTTACCAATGACATCTTTGGTAAAGGAGACATGTCATTGGCAAAGGAGTCCAATAAAGACTGTGATAGAAAGAGGACACAGGGGCAGCACCCAGAAGGGTCTTTATGACCTCACTGTCCTGACAACTATGGCTTTAGATGGGTACTCCGCCCCTAGACATCCTTTGGATAGGGGGATAAGATGTCTGATCGCTGGGGACCCCCACGATCTCCCTGCTGTTCATTTAGAGTGTCAGGTTCTTGGCCGGAGGCGCGTGACGTCACGGCCATGCCCTGCTGGTGACATCACGGCCACGCCCCCTAAATGCAAGTCTATGGGAGGGGGCGTGACGGATGTCACGCCCCCCTCCCATAGACTTGCATTGAGGGGGCGTGGTTGTGACATCACAAGCAGGGCATGGCCGTGACATCAAGAGCATCCAGCGCTGAACCCGCCAGTCATCTGTGCATCGGATGTCTGGGGTGCCGCAGCCAAGATCGCGGGGGTCCCCAGCAGCGATCAGACATCTTATCTCCTATCCTTTGGATAGGGGATAAGATGTCTAGGGGCGGAGTATTCCTTTAAGGGGTCATCTCATCATGACAACCTCTTCATATGGGTCCAACCTCAGAACCCACCAAAAATCAGCTATTATCCATATAAAATATGGACAGGTAGGGTCCACCAGGGGAAAAGCCCTTTTGCTCAGGTGTATAGTAGTGATGAGCGGCAGGGGCCATATTCGAATTTGAGATATATGGATGAATATTCGTCCTACGTTCGCGAAATCCGCATATTGACTATGTTCGTTCTCTCTTTTTTTTTTTTTTCATGCAAAAATTCGTAATACAATTTGCATAGTGCTCATGCGCAATTATATCTTCTACCTTAAAGAAGGGAGGGATCAGTGTCCAGTCTGGAAGTACCGATATTTGCATAAATATTCTCATAAATTTGCATAAAAAAATGAATATTTCTCATTACGAATATATATCTCTATATTCTAAATATTCGTAAGATCGCGATGTGTCAATATTCGCATAAAAAAAATGAATATTTGTCATTACGAGTATATATCACTATATTCTAAATATTCTCGAAATCGCGATGTGCCGATATTCCTGGTAAAAATTTGCATTTTGAATATTCGCGCGCAACACTGGCATATAGATGGGAGTCCTCATTGATGCCGAAATGTCCCATCTCAACAACCTCTTTCTGCACGGACGTCATAAGTAGAGATGAGCGAACTTACAGTAAATTCGATTCGTCACGAACTTCTCGGCTCGGCAGTTGATGACTTTTCCTGCATAAATTAGTTCAGCTTTCAGGTGCTCCCGTGGGCTGGAAAAGGTGGATACATCCCTAGGAAAGAGTCTCCTAGGACTGTATCCACCTTTTCCAGCCAACGGGAGCACCTGAAAGCTGAACTAATTTATGCAGGATAAGTCATCAACTGCCGAGCCGAGAAGTTTGTGACGAATCGAATTTACTGTTCGCTCATCTCTAGTTATAAGGTTTGGGTTTATTTTTTCGAGTGGATATTATACAAACAATTACATCTAGAATGGGTCGGCGGATAAGAAATAAGCCAGTGATGATGTCATATTCTTACATGTCTATAGTTATGTCATGATGTCATCATGGACTTTGTTCTGCCCTTTTGCAGGGTATTCCAGGAATGCCAGGCTTCACCGGATCGCCGGGTAATTCGGGACCTCCTGTAAGTTTGTTTTAGTTTTTTGTTTATTTTTGTTTTTTTTAATCTTTAGTTTATGCTTTTTTTTTTGCAATTCGATTACATTTAATATAGTTTTATTATGAGTCTGTGATTGTGAACGTAGAATCCCAGACATCAATGTTTGGCACAAATATTCCTGTACAAGTCATAAGTTGGTGCAAGGAAGAGAAGTCACGTCTGTAGTTTGAGGCCCAACCCAATAAGTTTGAGTACAGATGCAAGTTTAAAGGGGTACTCTGATGGAAAACTTTTATTTTTTTATTTTTTTTAATCAACTGGTGCCAGAAAGTTAAACAGATTTGTAAATTACTTCCATTAAAAAATCTTAATCCTTCCAGTACTTATTAGTTCTTTTGTTTTTGGATTTCTTTTCTGTCACGAGCACAGCGCTCTCTGCTGACACCTCTGTCCATTTTAGGAAGCAGCATATGTTTGCTATGGGGATTTTCTCCTGCTCTGGACAGTTCCTAAAATGGACAGAGGGGTTAGCAGAGAGCACTGTTCTCATGACAGAAAAGAAATTCAAAAAGAAAAGAACTTCCTGTGGAGCATACAGCAGCTGATAAGTACTGGAAGGATTACGATTTTTTAATAGAAGTAATTTACAAATCTGTTTAACTTTCTGGAGCCAGTTGATAAACTTGTTTTATACTGGAATACCCCTTTAAAGGTCATATGAGCAGGGTCCTCACTCCTCATGTGTTTACCCTCATGGATTTTCGCATGGTCCTCACTCGTGTTCTTTTCACTGATATTTGTTTTTTTTATCTGTTATGTCTGATTTTATTTTTCCATATGACGTAATATTATCATCTCTATAACATGATTTATATTAAATTATTATGTCACATTATTCAATGCAAGTCTCACTTATTTTTGCATTGTTTTCGTTTCCCAAGGGACCTGATGGATTACCCGGAGTCATGGGCCCTCCCGGCCCCACAGGAGAACCCGTAAGCTTTATGTTGTCTCACATCTATACACGTCTTGTCTCCCGTTTTCCTGTGTGCATGCTGATTTATTAAAGAGCTACTCCCGTGGAAAACTTTTTTTATTTTTTATTTTTTTTAAAATCAACTGGTGCCAGAAAGTTAAACAGATTTGTAAAAGACTACTATTAAAAAAAAAATCTTAATCCTTCCAGTACTTATTAGCGGCTGTATACTACAGAGAAAATTATTTTCTTTTTTAATTTCTCTTCTGTCTGTCCACAGTGCTCTCTGCTGACACCTCTGTCCATATCAGGAACTGTCCAGAGTAGGAAAAATCCCCTTAGCAAACCTCTCCTGCTTCAGACAGTTCCTAAAATGAACAGAGGTGTCAGCATAGGCGTGCGCAGCCTATTGCATTAGGGTGTGCACCCTAAAGCACAAACTCACGAAACACGCATACGTATGTGTGTATATATATATATATATATATATATATATATATATATACATACATACACATACACACACATATACAAACACACAAATAAACTCTTGCTTGCATGCACACATACATAAACAGATAAGACAGCACTAGATAAATCCATTGTCCCCGTAGTCATCCAGATAGCCAATCCGGATACCAAACATGCAAGCAAGTCCAAGACCACAGCACCAAAGTTAGAAAAAAAGAGCTATTATTTATTGGTTCCTCCAAAAAAACTTTTGGGGAACCAATAAACTACAGCTCTTTTGCACGTATCAGTTTATAATTTTTGGTGCTGTGGTCTTGGACTTTGTTGCAAACCTGTATACTATATAATTAATTGTATCCAGGATCATATAAAGGTAGATACCAGCTGTACACAGGATCTGTATACCATATAGGGGATTATAGTTACATCTAGGGACTCACAGGTAACATCATTTCTGATCAGCGATGTCCTCTTTCCTTTTCTTGTGCATCTGGATCAGACTGACATGTCAACTTCTTCCAGGTAAAAACCATCTCTTTAGCATCTGCAGGAAAAACATGTTTGACTCTGCATTTTTCCAGTGCAATGCCCTCTCATAATAAGGAATAGTAGGTACCCCATTAAGTAGGCCTATCCCCCACCATAGACCCCCTCATTAGATAAATACGTCTGAAAGTAGGTAGGTTGTTAGCTAGCTAGATAGGTAGGTAGGCAGGTAAGTAGGTAGCTAGCTACATGGGTAGGTTGCAACTATGTCAGTAGCTAGGTATGTTCATAGCTAGGTTGGTTGTTAGAGAAAAAAATGGATAGAGCAGCACTTCAAAAAAGTAAGCCAGTAGGGGTGAACGTCAGTCTCTGGGACCCTGGTCTTGGATCCAATTCACAGCATGGAAAGAAGGGATGACTGCAGCACTCCAATACGTGAAAAGAAAAAGTGTCTTTATTCCATGAACAAAACTTGGTGCGACGTTTCGGTGTCCTCACAACACCATTCTCAAGCTGGGTTGGTTGTTAGCTAGATAGCTTGTTAAGTGTCTAGGTAGATTGTTAGCTAGCTAAGTAGATAGCCATACAGGTAGGTAGTTAGGTTGCTAGGTAGATAGCTAGGTAGGTAGCAAGGTTGGTTATTAGCAACATAGGTGGGTAGCTAGCTAGGTAGCCAGATAGCCAATTAGCTAGGTAGGTTGTTAGCTAGCTAGGTAGCCATGTAGTTAGGTTGCTAGGTAGATAGATAGCTAGGTAGGTAGCCAGGTAGATGGATAGTTAGGTAGGTAGATATTCAGGTTGCTAGATAGCCAGGTAGGTAGGCAGGTAGCCAGCTTGCTATGTAGGTAGCCAGGTAGTTACATAGCCAGGGAAGTAGGAAACCAGTTAGGTAGGTTGTTAGCTAGATTGGCAGGTAGTAATTAACACTTTTCAGGTTAAAATGATGGGTCTCCCAGTACATTAATAATATAGACACTGATTTGAATAGGGACCTTCCATACAATTAAATATACCTTTTATTACGTTCCAATAAAATATCGACTTACACTACAAAATATACAGCCTGCCACCTATGGATTAGCGCACATTTATCTTATTGCACTTGAGTATAAGTAGTCTCTCAGGATAGACTCCATATAAAGTGCAAAAACGGTGTATAAAAACACACAAGATATACACACAATTAATTATCTATGCGTGACATCACAGGATACACATATGCGGGGGATATTTTCTCCTATTCTGACCCCTATAACTTTTTTTATTTCTCCTTATATGTCCTGTATGAGGGGCATTTTTTTGCACCCCGATCTGTGTTTTTTAACGGTTCCATTTTTGTTTCGATGGGACCTTTTGCTTGCTTTCTTTTGTCTTTTTGATTACATTCTGGAGTTCCAGTTAGTTACTAACTACAACTCCCAGCATGCCTTGATACAGCCTGTGGCTCAGCAGCTGCCCCAAACGAAAACTACAACTCCCAGCATGTTGGACTATATAGTAGAATATAGTATGGGTCAGTGTTTCCCAACCAGAGGTGCCTCCAGCTGTTGCAAAACTGCAACTCCCAGCATGCCCGGACAGCCAACAGCAGTCCGGGCATGCTGGGAGTTGTAGTTTTGCAACAGCTGGAGGCACTCTGGTTGGGAAACACTGGTATAGTATATGGTGCAACATTCTGGGAGTTGGTGGATTGGTTATATAAATACCGGCCAGGTGGCACCCTACTTTAGACTCCTCTGCCCCCTGCCCCTCTGTCCCCTCCTCCTGTACATTTGCCTCTTCCCAGCCCCCTCTGCCACCACTTCTTCGTACTGTTCTGTGACTGTCCCTCCACAGACCCCCTCCTTCACAATCTTTTGATCCCTGATCCCTGTGTAGATCACATTGGGCGGCTCCTGGTCACGCCTGGCTGCTGCCTTCTGCAGTGGTTTAAGCTCCGAGCTTCCGTCCTGCTCGGAGCAGCCGGGGCAGGGGGGGCGTGCCTGCGCACGGAAGTGTGCTACTCCTAAAGTAGCAGTGTCCCCGGCCTAAGAACTTGGGACCGGAGGACCTGCCCTGAGCGGGGTCCCCTTTTGCGTGCCCGCGCCCACTGTTTTATAAATATATTTGAAAAAATGGAGGAAGTTAAAAAAAAAGCCGGGGCAGCTGACATCCGGGGCCCAGGCGCCGAATAAAATTACCTAGTGACGCCCCTGAGCCTGGGCTTGATTAGGGTGTGCCCAGGCACAGCCGTTACACCCCGTGCGCACGCCTATGGGTGTCAGCAGAGAGCACTGCGGTCAGACTGGAAAGAAATATACAAATTCCTGTTGAGCATACAGCAGCTGATAAGTACTGGAAGGATGAAAGGGGTACTCCGATGGAAAACTTTTTTTTTTTTAATCAACTGGTGCCAGAAAGTTAAACAGATTTGTAAATTATTTCTATGAAAAAAATCTTAATCCTTGCAGTACTTATTAGCTGCTGAATGCTTCATAGTATATTATTTTCTTTGGATTTTTTTTTTCTGTCTAACCACCAACAGTGCTCTCTGCTGACACCTCTGTCCATGTCAGGAACTGTCCAGAGCAGGAGAAAATCCCCATAGCAAACATATGCTGCTCTGGACAGTTCCTAAAATGGACAGAGGTGTCAGCAGAAAGCACTGGGGTCAGACAGAAAGGAAATTCAAAAAGAAAAGAATTTCCTCTGTAGTATACAGCCACTAATAACTACTGGAAGGATTAAGATTTTTTAATAGAAGTAATTTACAAATCTCCAGCACAACTACCTAATACACAGGGGCACGTTGCTGTGGCAAATACATAGTATACAAAAAAAGAAGGTTGCAGCAGCACACATTGGTCAAAAAATGGAGGCTCGTGGCGCACTTTTTGAACAAAATGTGTCCCCCCCCATTCACCATGCGGAGGTAGTTGGCCTTATTTCGGATGGGACCCTAACACAAATTCTGAGCCTAACACTCATAACACTCACCTCTGCTGGGCATATTGGCCGACATTTATCATTGTCTTTAGACAGTTTTTTGTGTCTACATAAAGGCACAAGCAGGGTTTATTTGCGCCTTTTTTGCGCCTTTTTGCACATTTCTGCTGATTTTAAGTTGCAATCCACTAATTTTGAGTTGCAATCCACTGATTTTGAGTTGCAATCCACTGATTTTGGCAATACACATGATATAGAAGGGATTCATGAACTGCGCCTTTTTGTAAAAAGGCGCAAAAAAGGCGCAAAACCACTGAAAAGTCTCTAAATCTACACCATCCCAGACCTGGCGTAGCTTTTTGGTGTGTGTGAAGAGAGAAATTTGAGAAAATGTGACCTGCACAAAATGTATCAAATGCTCTGTGACCATTTAATACATTTGTTGCTCCTACACATTACAGCACAGAAAAAAGAGGTGTAAAAATGCTTCACTTACACCTACAATGATAAATGTGGGCCAAAGCCTCTGACTGGGGGACATGCTGGATACATTATCAATTTCAATTAAAATACCTCCTGTGAGAAAGGGTTAGGCTCAGAATGAGTGTTAGGGTCCCATCCGAAATTAGGCCACCTCCCCGTGGTGGATGGGGGACACGTTTTGATCAAAAAGTGCGCTAAGAGCCTCCATTTTTTGACCAAGTGTGCTGCTGCAATCCTCTTTGTATACTCTAATTTACAAATCTGTTTAACTTTCTGACACCAGTTGATTAAAAAAAATAAATGTTTTCCACCGGAGTACCCCTTTAAATAAAAGTTTCTCCTATCCAGAAATGGCTTCTGGTCCCTCAGAGCAGCTTCATGGAGTCGTACACACGGCTTCTATTATAGAATAGATGGAAACCTCAATCACGTTCACAGACGTTCATTGTACAATTTACAGAGAATAATTGTATCGGCCCAAAAGGTCAAAAATACAAAGACAAATCTAATTACAACATTTTCATCTGAAATTAGAATAAGATTTCTGTCTTATGTGAAGTTTTATACAAGACTGAGGACTGGAGATATATATATATATATATATATATATATATATATATATATATATATATACTATACACTGGAGAAACAGATATATATCTCACTGCTCAAAAAAATAAAGGTAACACTTAAACAACACAATGTAACTCCAAGTCACTGACACTTGTGTGAAATCCCACTGTCTACTCAGGAAGAACACTGATTGACAATCAATTTCACATGGAACAGACAACAGGTGGAAATTATAGGCAATTAGCAAGACAACCCCAATAAAGGAGTGGTTCTGCAGGTGGTGCCCACAGACCACTTCTCAGTTCCTATGCTTTCTGGCTGATGTTTTGATCACTTTTGAATGCTGGCGGTGCTTTTACTCTAGTGGTAGCATGAGATGGTGTCTACAACCCACACAAGTGGCTCAGGTAGTGCAGCTCATCCAGAATGGCACATCAATGCGAGCTGTGGCAAGAAGGTTTGCTGTGTCTGTCAACGTAGTGTCCGGAGCATGGAGGCGCTACCAGGAGACAGGCCAGTACATCAGGAGACAGGAGGAGGCCGTAGGAGGGCAACACCCCAGCAGCAGGACCGCTATCTCCACCTTTGTGCAAGGAGGAGCAGGAGGAGCCCTGCAAAATGACCTCCAGCAGGCCACAAATCTGCATGTGTCCACTCAAACAGTCAGAAACAGACTCCATGAGGGTGGTATGAGGGCCCGACGTCCACAGGTGGGGGTTGTGCTTACAGCCCAACACCGTGCAGGACGTTCGGCATTTGCCAGAGAACACCAAGATTGACTAATTCGTAACTGGCCCCTGTGCTCTTCACAGATGAAAGCAGGTTCACACTGAGCACATGTGACAGACGTGAAAGAGTCTGGAGACGCCGTGGAGAACGTTCTGCCACCTGCAACATCCTCCAGCATGACTGGTTTGCCAATGGGTCAGTAATGGTGTGGGGTGGCATTTCTTTGGGGGGGCCACACAGCCCTCCATGTGCTTGCCAGAGGTAGCCTGACTGCCATTAGGTACCGAGATGAGATCCTCAGACCCCTTGTGAGAACATATGCTGGTGCGGTTGGCCCTGGGTTCCTCCTAATACAAGACAATGCTAGACCTCATGTGGCTGGAGTGTGTCAGCAGTTCCTACAAGAGGAAGGCATTAATGCTATGGACTGGCTGCCCGTTCCCTTGAATCCGATTGAGCACATCTGGGACGTCTCGCTCCATCCACCACAGACTGTCCAGGAGTTGGCGGATGCTTTAGTCCAGGTCTGGGAGGACATCCCTCAGGAGACCATCCGCCACCTCATCAGGAGCATGCCCAGGTGTTGTAGGGAGGTCATACGGGCACGTGGGGGCCACACACACTACTGAGCCTCATTGAGACTTGTATTAAGGACATTACATAAAGTTGGATCAGCCTGTAGTGGGGTTTTCCACTTTGATGTTGAGTGTGACTCCATATCCAGACCTCCATGTCCCAGATACATTTGATTTCCATTGATAATTTGTGTGTGATTTTGTTGTCAGCGCATTCAACTATGTAAAGAGGAAAGGATTTCCTACGATTAGTTTATTCAGATCTAGGATGTGTTGTCTTAGTGTTCACTTTATTTTTTTTTGAGCAATGTACTATACACTGGAGATATATATATATATGTGTATGACAAATTCGGCAGCACTCTTTTGTAAACACAGTCCATAAGGTGCGGGTGCCAGCAGAGAATAGAGGCCAAGTCCCAAACAGTCCCTCTTGAATACATCAAAAATGTGTACAGCAGCGACAAGTGAGTTGCTGCTCTACACATTTTTGATGGATTGAAAACCTTTTCACTTTTCCACTATTTTGGAGTGCGGCATTGCTCTCCTATTTTTTCCAGCACAGCTGCATCATTACTGTAACTGGGTCAGGTGAACACTAGTCTGACCCACAGAAAATGACAGTGTTTAATGTGTCAGAAAAACTATTTAGTCCTGGGTCAGCTGACTTCTGTGAATTACAGGATGACATCATCACATCCCAAATCCCCCTAGCTCTATCTGTATACTGCTGCTGTCTCTATGGGATCAGGATATATATAGTAGTTATACCTCTCACCTCCAGCTCTATCTATATACTTCTGCTATCTCTATGGGATCAGGACATATAGCAGTTATACCTTGCCCCTCCAGCTCTATCTGTATACTGCTGCTATCTCTATGAGATCAGGATATATAGTGCTTATACACCTCCCCTGAGGCTGTGCTAACACACACCCTGCATTTTTTTAATTCTTGATCTGGTTGTCATGATTTCCCCCAAATCATTGGATAAATGGTGCTTTTACCGCAATTGTGCAAATCACAGTAAAAAAAAAAATATATAATTTTTATAGCAACTTTTTTTAAATTCCTGCAAAAGAAGCCAAAATGCTGATTTTTATTTTTTTATTTTTTTTGTGAAAAATTCTGGAAAAATTCAACATGTCAACACATCCCAAAGCATTCACATCTTTATAAAACATCTCAATTGTGAATATAGGGCAAATCACTTTCGCCTTATGACATTATTTTTCTAAAAAAGAAAATACATCAATCTACATATGATGCGAACTGTTCCCAACCCACTTATGAGTCTATTCAGTTCACCTGGGTGACCTCCAGCAGCAGCAGCAGCCTAATTATATGACCAGGTGCAGTGTTGAGACTCCACCCTCCTCTCTCTGCAAATCCAGAGGATCCATGGGAAATGTAGGCAGCATTAGGAATTAATTTTAGAAATTTAGTAATTTAGTGGAATTACAATCAATTTGGATGAAAACCTCATTCCTGCTACATCAGCTAAAGCAGGTAAGCACAAGGCATACACAAGAACCTCTACAGTATTGTCTAATAGTAGCCTATGCTGCACTATAGTAGCAAAAAGTAATTTCTCGAAGTTCTTCTTTAAATGGGTATTTATATGGCATATCCACAGACTATATAGAAGATGCAGGTCAAGTGAAATGTTCACAAAATTACTAAACATTTTATGTGGAATAAGTTTTATTTATTTTTTGTGTATTTATTTATTTATTTAAGTTTTTTTGTGTATTTATTTATTTTGAGTATTTTTTGTCTATTTATTTATTTTGTGTATTTTTTGTCTATATTTATTTTGTGTATAGTTTTCCTTTCCTTCATTTGTTAATGCCCCAAACTGGAAAAAGTTTTAGAACTTTCTCCTAATAAGTGATAAATTCTGCTAGTGTTTCCCAACCAGGGTGCCTCCAGCTGTTGCAAAACTACAGCTCCCAGCATGCCCGGACAGCCTTCGGCTGTCCGGGCATGCTGGGAGTTGTAGTTTTGCAACAGCTGGAGGCACCCCGGTTGGAAAACACTGCCTTAGGAGTTGAATTCAAATGGAGTTGTGAGGAGGGAGCTAATATAGGAATATGTTGCAGTATTTATACGGGGGGCCGTGTTTACAATGACCCCCTCCCCCATCAAGTGCTCTCACACTCACCAGAAGGCTCAGCCTGACTCCCGCTGTGAATACCGTCTGGAGAAAGGTGATTTACTGAGACAAAAGAGACAAGATGGTAACGGGCTTCACGGCACCGCGGGAAACCGCTGAGCACTGATTGAATTCTGGGATTGAAGAAACAGAGACGAGGACAGACCAAAATTGCTTTAAGGAATTGAGGGCAAACAGCAAAGTGACTCTGCTAATGAGACATGTTTACAGGATCGTAATACAGAGAGAAACAATGTAACACCGAAAATACGTTCAACCTATCGAGCTCAAGTCTAATGTGTCAGACAGCTGTTTCGAAAGGCGTCTTAACCGCTTAATGATCACAATACGTCTTTTGTTGGCGAAGCAGGAATAGTCCGGCACTGGTCTCCTTTAGCTCTAACTAACAGGAGAAGAGAAACCACCAATCCTTGTAATTTAGCCCCTTAGATGCCGTGGTCAAATTGTGATGACTGCATCTAAGTGGTTTTTTGGTATCTATCACCCCATCGGCACCCGGGCAAGTTGCTTGGACATGGATGGATTTCTATGGCAGCAAACAAGGCCCTCAGCTATGCCATGTATGTGCACCTATTCAGGTGTGACTCCAGCAGGGCCAGGTAGTCTGCATGATAGTTTTATGTTGACAGGATAACACAGGGTACACACACTACGACACAGGGTATTAGTATAATTTTATTTAATAGAAAAAAAAAATACAAAAAACATTCCCCTTTTCATATATATATTAGCTGAGTACCTGGTGTTGCCCGATTTTTACTTCCTAATCCTTTTTGCGGAGGAAAATCAACAAAGGAGGAAGCTTTTGACTTCATACACCATCCCCATATATTCCAACCCCATATCCCGTCCCCATATCCGACCTCATGTCCCGTCCTCCTATCCCAACCTCATACGCTATCCTCATATCCCGACCTCATAGCCCGACCTCATATCCCAACCTCATTTCCCATCCTCCAATCTCGACCTCATATCCCAACCTCATTTCCCATCCTCAAATCCCGACCTCATGTCCCGTCCTCCTATCCCGACCTCATACGCTATCCTCATATCCCGACCTCATATCCCGACCTCATGTCCCGTCCTCCTATCCCGACCTCATACGCTATCCTCATATCCTGACCTCATATCCTGACCTCATATTCCGACCTCATTTCCCGTCCTCCTATCTCAACCTCATATCCCGACCTCATTTCCTGTCCTTCTATCTCGACCTCATATCCCGACCCCATTTCCCGTCCTCCTATCTCGACCTCATATCCTGACCTCATATCCTGACCTCATATCCCGACCTCATTTCCCGTCCTCCTATCTCGACCTCATATCCCGACCTCCTTTCCCATCCTCCTATCTCGACCTCATATCCCGACCTCATTTCCCGTCCTCCTATCTCGACCTCATATCCCGACCTCATTTCCCGTCCTCCTATCTCGACCTCATATCCTGACCTCATATCCCGACCTAATTTCCCGTCCTCCTATCTCGACCTCATATCCCTTCCTTATATCCCATCCTCATATCCTGACCTCATATTCCGACCTCATTTCCCGTCCTCCTATCTCAACCTCATATCCCGACCTCATTTCCTGTCCTTCTATCTCGACCTCATATCCCGACCCCATTTCCCGTCCTCCTATCTCGACCTCATATCCTGACCTCATATCCCGACCTAATTTCCCGTCCTCCTATCTCGACCTCATATCCCTTCCTTATATCCCATCCTCATATCCTGTCCTCGGGTAGGACTGATTTGTGATGAAGATTTTGTAAGCTGAAAATAGAAGGGGACGTGACTTTGTGGAACTGGGTGTGATTTGCAAGCCAGACCGATGCACAAAAAGGATAGATAATAAAAGGGGTGTGGCTTAATCAGTGGGCGTGTCTTTGTGAGATGGGGTGTGGCATATTCACCAGGAGATGCGGAGCGGAGCTTGTGGAGTAAAGTACTGGAAGTCCCATATACTTGCATGGGACTTGGAACAAAAACCCATATTTTATATAAGGGTTAATTTAACGATCATATATTTTTATTTGACATATAAGTTATATGTGTACCAGGTATTATTGAAATATCTCCAGCCGTACGGAAGTTATGTGGGAACATATATTTCCCATAGACTTGTATGGGACTTTAAACTAAAACCCCAACCCTGGCAAATGGGGGTGAGTAAGAGTTAAATCACCTATCCTATGTTTGTTGTTGACATATAAGTAACATGTGTGCCAAGTTTTATATATATTTATTTTTTTGTGATAAGGTGGCAAGGAAAGGGTGTATTTCCTTTGCTCACCCTGCAGTATCTCTCACCTGCTTCTTAAGTAATGAGGCAGCAGGGAAGGGAGGTGTCTATGAGATGGAGTCTCAGTCTAATCTGTGCTCTCCCTGGGAAACAGTATGCTGGCTGTTAGAGGGGGAGACACACGGGCCCTGTTTAGGTAACACGCAGAAGGTGCTGCGAGTGGTCCAAGTTCAGGTGTGAACTGGTAGCAAAACAGGTTGCAGGTGGCATGGGTTTTTAACTGGATGAGGGAAGCTCACCAGTTGATAGACAGGGCATGCTGAGAGTTATAGTCAGTGACCAGACGGTCTAGGACTTTATTTTTGTTCCTGTTTATGTTTTGTTTTACCTGCAACCTGTGGAAATAAAGCTGGCGAGGAGCCAGAATTGTATGCGGAACTGTGGTCTGTGGTGTTATTGTGAGGAACGTGTCCCATGGCAAGTGACCAGGACGATCCGAGAGCTAATCCTCAAGACGGGTGGTCACAATATATATATATATATATATATATATATATATATATATATATATATATATATATATATATATATACTGTATATATTTAATGTCTCTTGTATGGCCCCCTCTGAACTATAAAATCTCATTGTGTATCTCACACGGTGAACACTGTAAAAAAATAAATACATAAAACAGATTGTACAATGTCAGATTTGCAATAGTTTTGTTAATCTGCCTCCCAAAAACACAAAAATATGGTACCGTAAAAAGTACAACTAGTCCCACATAAAAAACAAGCCTTTATATGGGTGTGTGAGCCAATTATTTTTTTTTTAAGTTATGGTTTTCGGAGAGCAAAATTAATAAAATTGCTGGGTCAGGTTAAGGTGGGGGTCTGTGTGTTCAGACCTCCACCTCCACCAGGAGAACGAGCCTGGAGAAGTTTGCCCCATGTGTCATGTGATCGAGACCATTTTGCCATGTAAGTCTATGGAGTGTGTCTCGATCACGTGACATTGAGACAGGCAGAGGAGCATGCGGCAGCACAGACTACTCCCAGCTCATTCTGATCGGCAAAGGTCTGTGAATTACCGATGATCAAAACTTTTGACATGTCACTAAGACATGTGAAAAGTATTTACAAATGACAGGTACTTTTTAAATGGTTAAATTCAACCACTAAAGGGTAACTTTAGTGCCAATAGGCAGTGTGCATATTTCTGCAGAGTCAAATGCCACGACAAAATGGAAGACTTGGGGACAAATAATGTTAGACTGTGATACCCTGGGCACTGAAGCTCCAGGGCACCAATGTAAAACCTGTAAAAGCCGACACCCCCACCCCCTCCATATGCCTTCTAGTACTGGTGCCCCCCCCCCCCCCCAATCCAACTGAAAGCCCCCCAAATGTCTAACCCTCACCATCCATACATACACTTCAATCAACCTAAGCAATAATGTTATCACTGCACCCCCAAGTCTAATCAACAAATTTTAGAATCTGTAGCACGTGGTTATTGGCTTTACTTTAGCTCCTAATGGGATTCTGCTTGACACCTTGGGCCCAATAAGGTGACAGAACCTGAACCCTCCAGGGGATTCACTGGAACTATGGTTGGCCAGTCCAGCCCTTGTGGCAAACCCTATGGGTAATGTAATGACCATTGTTAGTGGCATCGTTTTTGATATCTTAATTGCTAATAACAGGACACTTAGGCCCCCTGCACCCAGAAATAGCCGTGGACACCAGTGACGGGACCAGGAACATGGGAATTTCCCACTATAATGGGACTTTGAAGGAAATCTCTCATCAGTGTCACTTACACTAACCTGTCGGTACAGACAGGTAATGCAGGTGACACTGATGGCGATACTTACCTGGTCCTGTTCCGTGCTGTGGTTCTCCGGGTATCCTCTTCGGTATCTTGAGCTCCAGGCCCGACTTAAAGCATGGGCAGAGCTTACTGACATCACTGCTGTGCTTTGCTAGCAGCAGGACCCAGCAGAGAACAGCAACGGTGACGTCACTAAGCTCCGCCCATGCTCCAAGTCATAACTGGAGCTGAAGATACAAAGAGGATTGCCGGAGAACCACAGCACGGAACAGGACCAGGTAAGTATCGTTTTCATCAGTGTCACCTGCCCTACCTGTCTGTATTGACAGATTAATGAAGGTGACACTGATGACGGATTTCCTTTTAGGCAATTATCTGCATTGGTTACCCTAGTAGGAGATATACAGTAGATTGGAAATGGAAGATCTTATAAAGAAACTTGTTTAAAAAAAATCATAATACAAAAAAATGTCTTTACTGTGTAAAGGTTCTTCAAGTCCTGGTGCAATTCCCATAAAGGGAGAATTTTCTATAATTTTTTCAAAATTGAAAAAAACAAACAAACAAACAAACAAAAACAAAACAAAACAAACACTTCTGTAGTGTGTACCGGTTCCTGTTAGAACTCATAGATAAGAGTCGTCTTGTATCCTGCACTGCCCCTGATGGGCGATAACGAATCTGTCTTGTGGGATATCTTTCTCTATACGATTTTCTATATAACTAGTCATCCTGTCGATATACAGAAGTTATTGTTGATTGTTTAAAGGGGTACTCCACTGGCCAGCGTTCGTAACTAAATGTTCCCAACGCTGCTTTCGTGCTGCGTGACATCGTGACATCATGGCCACACCCCCTCAATGCAAGTCTATGGAGGGGGCATGACGGCCCGTCATGCCCCCTCCATTGACTTGCATTGAGGGGGCGTGGTCGTGACATCACGAAGGCGCATGGCCCGCAGCACAAAAACAGCATTCGAAACATTTAGTTCCGAACGCTGGCCAGTGGAGTACCCCGTTAATGATTACCATGAACACATTTTCCTAACATTCTCTTTGTTGATTTCAGGGAAAAGAAGGACCACCAGGGCCCAAAGGCCCCCCTGGACTCATGGGACTACCGGTTAGTACAACCAGTTATTACTGGGGTTGTTTGGTTCAGCATCCTCACCTCATGGCCTCTCTTTCTTGGAGGATTATCTTCAATGGGGATTCCACCGT
Organism: Hyla sarda; assembly: GCF_029499605.1. NCBI lineage: Eukaryota > Metazoa > Chordata > Amphibia > Anura > Hylidae > Hyla > Hyla sarda. Next base: position 371,963,755 of record NC_079193.1, on the reverse strand, counting down.
CTCATTCACACAGCGGAATTTCCTGCAACAGAATGTTCCCATTCCAGATTGCGCAAAATTATAAGGCATGTCTTTTTAATTTTGCGGAATTCCATTCCAAGCCCCATTGAAGTTAATGGGAAATTCAAGTGGAATCTGTATTTTAAAGGCACAGAATTCCACTCGTATTCCGCAAAAAATCCGCAGTCTGCTTTTCTGAGCAGAATTTAAAATGGCACTCCACTCCTCAGCGTTCGGAATTCATTTAGTTCCGAATGCTGGGTGTGGGTTTCGGGGGTTACCACGCCACCTCACTACATCATGCCCTGCCCCCGTGACATTACGCCCCACCCCCTTAAAGCAAGTCTATGGGAGGGGGCGTGACACGCCCTCCCATAGACTTGCATTGAGGAAGTGGGGTCTGATGTGATGTCATGAGGGGGCGTGGCGACCCCGAAGCATGAACCCAGTGTCCGGAACTAAATGTTCCAAACACTGGGGAGTGGAGTACCCCTTTAAGGCGAAATAGCAGAAATTCGGTCATGCATACATAGCCTTAGGCTATGTTCACATAGCGGTAATTCTACATTTCCACACAGCAGAGTTTGTGGAATTCCAACAGAATTGCGGTGGAATTTCAGCAGAATTCTGTCTTCTCTAGACACAGAATTCTGTGGAAATTTAAGCCCCATTGAGTTCAATGATATTCTGCCGCAATTCCACACAATTCTAAGACAGGTCTTTATATTTTGTGGAATGCAGAATGCAGAATTTCCTCTGCTTGAATGGGACCGTGGAACCTCATTGCGGAATCCTGCTGTAGAATTCTGCTGGAAATTAAGGCAAAAAATCACTGTCCATTTAATTTTAAGGGGTGGTAAATTTTGCCTTGTGAACATGGCCTCATTTATAAAGCCCATTGATTACTGTGTAATGGCTAATTTCTCCTGTGGTGGCGCTGTAGGAAAATTACTCATAGGTTATTCTACAAGACACATGATGCATGTACCGTACAGTAATATTACTGTATATACTCGAGTATAAGCCGACCCGAATATAAGCCGAGGCCCCTAATTTTACCCCAAAAACCCAGGAAAAGTTATTGACTCGACTATAAGCCTAGGGTGGGAAATACATCATCCCCCCATGTAGTCATCCAGACCCCCGTCATCATCCCCGCCTGTCAATCCCTTCATCAGTGGTCTTCAACCTGCGGACCTCCAGATGTTGCAAAACTACAACTCCCAGCATACCCGGACAGCCATCGGCTGTCCGGGCATGCTGGGTGTTGTAGTTTTGAAACCTCTGGAGGTCCGCAGGTTGAAGACCACTGCGGCCATCGTCATCATCCAGCCCCCCCCCCTTTTGTTTTGTACTCACCGTCCGGTGGGGAGGTATAGTCGTTGCGGGTTGTCCATTTTCACCGGGGGGGCCTCCTCTCCGCGCTTCGGGCCCGGACTAGTGCGTTGCCTTGACGACGACGCACAGGGACGTTGTGCATGAACTTCCCTGTGCGACGTCGTCAAGGCAACGTCACTAGTCCGGGGCCGGCCCGAAGTGCGGAGAAGAGGCCCCGCCGGTGAAAATGGACAACCTACAACGACTAACCCTCCCCACCGGACGGTCCCTGCAGCATAAATGGCCCAGACCAGCTCACCCTAACTTCCCACCGAGGGGAGGTGAGTACAAAACAAAAGGGGAGGGCTGGATGAGGACTAGTGTTGAGCGGCATAGGCCATATTCGAATTCGCGAATATTCGGGAATATATGGGCGAATATTCGTCATATATTCGTGAATATTCGCATATTCGTTATATTCTCGTTTTATTTTCGCATATGCGAACATTAACATATGTGAATATTAGCATATACAAAATTAGAGTACGCGAAAATTCGCATATGCGAACATTAGCATATGCTAATTTTCGCATATGCGATCTTTCGCACGCCAGTCTCACACAGTAGTATTACAGCCTTCTTTACACCACACAAGCTGGAAGCAGAGAGGGGTGATCACTGTGATGTGTACTGTGAAAAAAAAACAAAAAAAAACGAATATTCGTAATTACGAATATATAGCGCTATATTCGCGAAATTCGCGAATTCGCGAATATGCGAAATTCGCGAATAATATTCGAATTGCGAATATTCGTGAGCAACACTAATGAGGACGAAGGCCGCAGGGGTCTTCAACCTGCGGACCTCCAGAGGCTTCAAAACTACAACACCCAGCATGCCCGGACAGCTGATGGCTGTCCGGGCTTGCTGGGAGTTGTAGTTTTGCAACATCTGGAGGTCCGCAGGTTGAAGACCACTGATGAAGGGATTGACAGGCGGAGAGTTCACTCGAGTATAAGCCGAGGGGGTCGTTTTCAGCACGAAAAATCGTGCTGAAAAACTCGGCTTATACTCGAGTATATACGGTAATACCCCTGTAAGCTGTTTACACACTTTAATAACATTGTGGCTGAGTTTTATAATCATTTCCTTTTCACTTTGGTTTCAGGGAATCGCTGGTAAAGATGGAAAAGACGGGAAGCCCGGGGCACCTGGGGAAGCAGTATGTCAATTTTATTGTTGAGTAACTTGATAGTGGCAGGAATATGAACAAAAATGTCACCCTCTACTGTGTCACCATAATGAGAATTTACATACTGTACCCGAGGATTGTCAGTCTCCTGCGTTATGGTACAAGACAAATAGAAAAAAATACATGTATCTTTAAACGGTATACAAAAATTGTTAGGACATCACATGTACACACTTGGCCAATAGTAGGTAGACAACTAAAAAATATAACAACTATAATACTGCCCTGTATATACAAGAATATAACTACTATAATACTGCCCTGTATATACAAGAATATAACTACTATAATACTGCTCTGTATATACAAGAATATAACTACTATAATACTGCTCCTATATACAAGAATATAACTACTATAATACTGCCTCCTATACACAAGAATATAACTGCGATAATACTGCTCCTATATACAAGAATATAACTACTATAATACTGCTCCTATATACAAGAATATAACTACTATAATACTGCCTCCTATATACAAGAATATAACTACCATAATACTGCTCCTATATACAAGAATATAATTGCTATAATACTGCTCCTATATACAAGAATATAACTACTATAATACTGCCTCCTATACACAAGAATATAACTGCGATAATACTGCTCCTATATACAAGAATATAACTACTATAATACTGCTCCTATATACAACAATATAACTACTATAATACTGCTCCTAAATACAAGAATATAACTACTATAATACTGCTCCTATATACAAGAATATAACTACTATAATACTGTTCCTATATACAAGAATATAACTACTATAATACTGCTCCTATATACAAGAATATAACTACTATAATACTGCCTCCTATATACAAGAATATAACTACTATAATACTGCTCCTATATACAAGAATATAACTACTATAATACTGCTCCTATATACAAGAATATAACTACTATAATACTGCTCCTATATACAAGAATATAACTACTATAATACTGCCTCCTATATACAAGAATATAACTACTATAATACTGCTCCTATATACAAGAATATACCTACTATAATACTGTTCTTATGTACAAGAATATAGCTACTATAATACTGCTCCTATATACAAGAATATAACTACTATAATACTGCTCCTATATACAAGAATATAACTACTATAATACTGCTCCTATATACAAGAATATAACTACTATAATACTGCTCCTATATACAAGAATATAACTACTATAATACTGCTCATATATACAAGAACATAACTACTATAATACTGCCTCCTATATACAAGAATATAACTACTATAATACCGCTTCTATGTACAAGAATATAACTACTATAATACTGCTCCTATATACAAGAATATAACTACTATAATACTGCTCCTATATACAAGAATATAACTACTATAATACTGCTCCTATATACAAGAATATAACTACTATAATACTGCTCCTATATACAAGAATATAACTACTATAATACTGCTCCTATATACAAGAATATAACTACTATAATACTGCTCCTATATACAAGAATATAACTACTATAATACTGCTCCTATATACAAGAATATAACTACTATAATACTGCCTCCTATATACAAGAATATAACTACTATAATACTGCTCCTATATACAAGAATATAACTACTATAATACTGCTCCTATATACAAGAATATAACTACTATAATACTGCTCCTATATACAAGAATATAACTACTATAATACTGCTCCTATATACAAGAATATAACTACTATAATACTGCTCCTATATACAAGAATATAACTACTATAATACTGCTCCTATATATAATATAACTACTATAATACTGCTCCTATATACAAGAATATAACTACTATAATACTGCTCCTATATACAAGAATATAACTACTATAATCCTGCTCCTATATACAAGAATATAACTACTATAATACTGCCTCCTATATACAAGAATATAACTACTATAATACTTCTATATACAAGAATATAACTACTATAATACTGCTCCTATATACAAGAATATAACTACTATAATCCTGCTCCTATATACAAGAATACACTATAACTAGTGACATACAGTAAAATACTTGAATGTGGAACTGAAAAAATGACATGTAATCTACAAATATGAGGATCTGCCTTTAAATCCTTTGTAATGCAGTGTAGGGCAGTGGTCCTCAACCTGCGGACCTCCAGATGTTGCAAAACTACAACTCCCAGCATGCCCGGACAGCCAACGGCTGTCCGGGCATGCTGGGAGTTGTAGTTTTGCAACATCTGGAGGTCCGCAGGTTGAAGACCACTGGTGTAGCGTATAAGCACTTACAATGGTGAGTACATTCCATCTACAGTACTCCGTGCACATACTTGGCAGTACAGTGTGTGTTCCTCTAGTGAGGTGCGGGGCTTTTTCAGGTTTGTGCTGCTGATGACTGAGTCGTCTTCTTTGCATTCCCTCCTGTTGTGTGACATATTACTGCAGGCAGCACGGGGGGGCGCACACCGGGGGTTATATATCACAGAGTCACTGATACAACCAGCGAGTACACACGGCGCTCTGCACTCACTGATCACACGTTCTCCGCGGTCTCATAGTGCCGCCATCTCATTTGATGGGTTTTTTGTTGAGGTTGAAAATATTCCCATGTTATTTATTGGAAATGAAGCAGTTTTTATGCTCTCTGTGCACGGAGTGTCATATTATGAGGATCATTTGTTAGCATGCAGTTGTATTGCGGCACCTGGAGTATTATTTTATGAGTACCGCCTCCAGTGATATCAGTATTACTTACCACAATGTCATTACTCACCAGTAACATGTACTAGAAGATGGTGGCATTAGCTGCGGTCATTTTTGTTCCACACTCAGAAGCACCGCATCTTGCTCCCCAGCCAAAAGTTCTGTGTCTAACTTAAAGGGGTACTCCGGTGGAATTTTTTAATTTTTCTAATCAACTGGTGCCAGAAAGTTAAACAGATTTGTAAATTATTTCTATAAAAAAAATCTTTACCCTTCCAGTACTTTTTAGCAGCTGTATGCTACAGAGGAAATTCTTTTCTTTTTGAATTTCTTTTATTGTCTTATCCACAGTGCTCTCTGCTGACATCTGATGCCCGTAATCAGGAACTGTCCAGAGCAGGAGAAAATCCCCATAGCAAACCTCTCCTGCTCTGGACAGTTCCTGATACGGGCATCAGGTGTCAGCAGAGAGCACTGTGGACAAGACAAAAAAGAAATTCAAAAAGAAAAGATTTTCCTCTGTATTATACAGCTGCTAAAAAGTACTGGAAGGGTGAAGATTTTTTTTATAGAAATAATTTACAAATCTGTTTAACTTTCTGGCACCAGTTGATAAAAAAAAAAAAAAAAATGTTTTCCACCGGAGTACCCCTTTATTGAGTTAGCAGAGGTTCTGATCAGTGTCTTGGGTGAAGTCCTCATGTTCACTATTCCTAATGCCCTGACCGATCTTCTGCTGTAATGTTTTCCTGCAGTTCTGTGCGTGCATCTAATAAACTGTTAGGAAATATGATCAGTGTCCTGGGTGAGGTTAACATTTTAACATATTAACCCTTAAAGGCGTACTCCGGCCCTAAAACATCTTATCCCCTATACCCCGCAATCTTGCATTCGGCACCCACCTCTTTGAGCTGCACGCCGCGCTGCCAGCTTACAAACTGTCGGGTGCCGACCACGGGGCCGGAGTATTGTGACGTCAGGGCTCTGCCCCCATGTGATGTCACGCCCCGCACCCGCTATGCAAGTCTATGGGAGGGGGCGCAATAGACTTGCATAGCGCTGGCGGAGCGGGACATCACACGGGGGCGGAGTCGTGACGTCACGATACTCCGGCCCCGTGGTCGGCACCTTTGTTTTGTATCATTTATCACCTCTGGGTTATTTCTATGTCATTTATTAATTATTTTCTCTATTACTTAGGGGAAACCAGGAGATTTGGGACCGCCGGGCAGAGAGGGGGCCCGAGGACTGCCTGTAAGTATATGAAGAGATACATATTATACACTGATCACATGACTGAAAGGAATCCAAAAATAATCCCCTCAGTAGCGGCCTTGAGTTACATCACTATGATGGGACAACCCGATATTTATTAGGAGGCATTGTTAGAGGAGTGGGCGGGCAGCCGCATCGGTGCACCAAGGGATAAAGAAACACCCCCAATGCACCGAAGACCTTCTGCGATCGCTAGTTATAAGCAAGTTATAAGTAGGGATGTTTGCGGCATCGCTCTACACTCTTCCTCTGGCTGGCAGATCCGACCTTTTCTCCGCATAGACTTCTGTTGCAAAAAGGTTGGAATTGATTGACAGGAAGTGATCTTTTCTCAATGGAGGCGGAACACAGCATGCTGGGTATGCTAATAAAACAGGTATCTCCAGAACCGGACCGTGGATCCAGGTAGGTGATACCTCGTTGTAATCTGGACCACTCTTAAAGGGGTATTCCGCCGTTAGAAATCCGATCCAAAGGATAGGGGATAAGATGTCTGATTGCGAGGGTCCCGCCGCTGGGGACCCCCGTGATCTCTGCTGCAGCACCCCAGACATCGGGTGCGCAGAGCGAACTTTGATCCGTACCGGATGACTGGCAATGCAGGGCGAAGGATCATGACATCACAGCCACTCCCCGCTCATGATGTCATGACCACGCCCCCTCAATGCAAGTCTATGGAAGGGAGCATGACTCCCATAGACTTGCATTTACGAGTGGGGCGTGGTCGTGACATCACAAGCCTCCAGCACTTCACCCGACGCTCTAAACGAATGCCAGGTACAGCAGGGAGATCGCGGGGGTCCCCGGCGGCGAGACCCCGTGATCAGACATCGTATCCCCTATCCTTTGGATAGGGAATAAGATGTCTGGGGGCGGACAACCCCTTTAAGACTAAAAATGGGTCCCATGTCTCATACAGACAACCCCTGTCCATCTACCACATTAGGGCAAATGGACATCATAGAACCCAGAACCGAGTGGACTTCCAAACAAGTACATTTCTGCTGGGCCATGGCAAGCATGGGTAACAGTTCAGTGCAGGGGGCGTCACGGCTCTCATGCACGCACCCAGTCTCTTAGTTGGATAAACCACTGCTGAGATTTCACAGGGCTTTTTAATGTTTCTTTTGTCTTATTTCTCCGTATGGATTTCGGCTGAGAATACATCATCCCAGGTCTAATAGGGCACATTGTCTTATCTCACTCCATTGAAACATACAGGAAAAGCTGACATAATGATAGAGGGCGCCCCATGAAGCCCAAAAGCCTCAGCAGCAAAGTGGAAAATTACTTCTGAACAAGTATTGGAAATCTATATTTTTTACCGCGCGTTCGTCAGAATGGGTGACTGAATATTGGACACGTGTACAATTATGGTGGTCGGTGAGGCAGGAACAGGATACGGGACATGGACTAAATGTCTCTCACTTGAGGCTCAGTAATTTATTATGACATTTCCTGAACATGTAAAACAACCTTTGTGATAAGTCTGAGGAGTATAGTCACATGGAGCTCTCTCTACCTCCCCTCCATTGGTTTTAAAGGGGTATTCCAGTAAAAAAAAACAAAACATTTTTTGTCAACTTGCTCCATAAAGTTAAACAGATTTCTAAATAACTTCTATTAAAAAATCTTTATCCTTCCAGTACTTATCAGCTGCTGAAGTTGAGTTCTTTTTTTGTCTGACAACAGTGCTCTTTGCTGACACCTCTGTCTGTCTCAGGAACTGTCCAGAGTAGGAGCAAATACCCATAGCAAACCTCTCCTGCTCTGGACAGTTTCTGACAAGGACAGAGGTGTCAGCAGAGAGCTCTGTTGTCAAACAGAAAAGAACAACTCAACTTTCGCAGCTGATAAGTACTGTAAGGATTAAGATTTTTTAATATATGTAATTTACAAATCTGTTTAACTTTCTGGAGCCAGTTTATATGAATACCATGTTTATTTACTGGAATACCCCTTTAAGGAAAAGTCTATTTTTCCACTTTCCTCATCTTTTGCTTGTTTTTGAGTTATATAAGAGTTGATTTTGCTGGGAGTAGCCTTGGCCATTCAGATATTTCCCTTGCAATGACATTTACATGACTAGCCTCTAATGTAAGTCTAGTCTCCCCTACATAGTAGCTTTCTATTCAGGCTTATAAAAGGGAGGTCCTGAAAAAGGGGTCCACACCTCTGTGATGTCAATGTGGACGACCACTTTCAGATTGCCGATGCTGCAGAGATCACATGATTGATAAGACCTACAAAGGACAGAGGCCATTTATCCAGAAATGTATTGTTTATCTCAAACAAATACATAATTTACATATGTACGACTGAAAAGAAATTACTTAATGTATATACAGGGTGGGCTATTATTGACTGGATGGGATTTTAGATACATCCCTTCCCCTCTAAACCCACTCCCAACCGAATATAACCCCCTTTTCCCCAAAAAGGACACTGACACATATTGTGGAAAAATTGGGCCATGTGGCCCGTTTATTTAACAACTAAATAAATAACAGTTAAATATCTTATATATAAAAACATAACCAAAATTAACTGGAGGGCACTCCCCTCCCCCAATCAGACTTGTGCACCATACTCTTACCCCTGGCCATGACCGCCTGGCCCAACAGGGGCACCCAGATAACCTTCTGCACAATCCCTCAAACTCCTGAGGCCCAGAACCACCACCAGGAGGCCCAATTGAACAATCTAAAACAAACATCTATCTTTTAAACTACTACCTCCCCCGGGCCCCTTTCACACATCACAACACCTATCAAAACCCAACAAACCAGACGACAAAAAAGGGACGGGTGGTTGGGACCTTCTTCCTGCTTCCACACGCCGACTGGTAAGTACCACCCCCCATAGCACTCCCTTATATACACTCCCCCTCCCCTCCAGATGACGTCTCTGTCACCTCACTTCCAGGCCACCTGCTGCCGACCCTTAAAGGGGCAGCATTAAATTAACCCCTTATACCCCCCATCACCAACCATCCCTCCTGTAACCCATATTACCCCCTATTCCATATGGAAAGGGCCACTAAAAACCCCGTCAAGGCCAGGGGTTCCCGCCCCTCCGTTTGCTCCCAATACAGCATTACCGCAGTACGGCTGAGACCAAAGTGTTACATTCTGAACATGATCATAGATCAAAGAGCGATAAGCAGGGGTGTAACCAAAGTCCCATGGGCCCCAGGACAAATTCTGTCCCTGCCCTCCACTCCTAACAAATAGTGGGTATAGAAACACGCGCATATATATAGCTGTTTGCAGATGGGTCCTCTTCCCTTTTGGGTAGATTTCTGGAATTAAAGGGGTTCTCCACCCCTAGACATATTATGTCTGATCGTGGGGGTCCAGCTGCTGGCGAGCCCTGTGATCTCGGCTGCGGCCCCCCAGACATCCGGTGCGCGAAGCGAACATCACTCCATGCCGGAAGACTGGCGATGCGAGGCGGAGGCTTGTGATGCCACGGCCGTGCCCTGCCCGTGACATCATGACCACGCCCCCTCAATGCAAGTCTATGGGAGGGGGCGTGACGGCCATCACGCCCCCTCCAATAGACTTGCATTGAGGGGGCGTGGCCATGACGTCACGAGCTGGGCACGGCCGCGACATCACGAGCCTCCGGTGCTGCACCTGATGCTCTAAACGAATGCAGGGTGCAGCAGGGAGATCGTGGGGATCCCCAGCAACGGGACCCCACGATCAGACATCTTATCTCCTATCCTTTGGATAGGGGATAAGATGTCTAGGGGCGGAATACCCCTTCAAGGAGGCTGCCAAATAGGGGATCACAAATGATGGATGCCCTCTGTGATGCCCAAATATGCCCTATGGACAGAGATCGTCTTCATGAGACCAACAATCACATGTCCTTAAATGGTTAAAAGCAACCAAATCATCTATTTCTAGCTGTCCATATGGCAGTGTGAACAGTCAGCTGTCATCCAAAATGTCCTCCAGGAACGTGCGGCTGACAAATCCAATCCCTGTATAAAGTCTCATTTATAAGTCTCCACTCTACAAACAAGCGACAAAACGCGCAATGAGGTTTATCAACAGAATGTGCTCGGGCTTAGAAAACCGCCACGCTGTGATAAATACTCCATTACTTTATTACCCCCACCCCGTAAGGTATCGGTGATGAATAGTGACGGTGTGCCGCCAGGAAAAGCCATAATAAAGCAGAAGAAGATGGGAAAAGCTGAGATTGTCGCGGCAGATGTCACCCCCATTACAGCCATCACCAATAATCAAGGTTGGCATGATCAATGGACGCCCTGAACTAAATAAGTCACATCCACGGTTCTTATCAAAGACGCATTTTATTAATTCAAAATAAATTATGCAGCTTTGCATATTTGCCTGATTAAAATTCTTCCACTATGTTGTGTATTCAGCTCCTGTGCAGACCTGTGTATCCATGGCAACAGACTACAAACAAACCCTGAGTAGTCTGGTCCTGCAGTCATGTGTTACTCCCTCTCGTTTGCTATATTACAATTGAACTAAAACAAGAAACAGACAGCGCTCCGTAGTGTAATACCGTTGTTAAACGCGGCTATGACGGTAGAAGTGATCCTTACCACACAAAGTTACACTCCGCCAAGTGTAGCAAGGGATAGGAGTAATAAAAATAGGTGCCTGCTGCCGTTCCATGTCCAATCCGATATAAACCCAAAAAATATCCTCCAACGTGTCGACGGTATTCAAAGGCGCTGGACACAAAATTGCAGGGATCTAAGGTTTATTCCCCCATGATGCAACGCGTTTCACAGTAAGACTGCTTCATCAGGCATCTGATGAAGCAGTCTTTCTGTGAAACATGTTGCATCATGGGTAAATAAACCTTAGATCCCTGCAATTGAGTGTCCAGCGCCTTTGAATCCCGTCGACACGTTGAAGGATATTCTTTGGGTTTATATTACAATTGGGTACATTAGCAAGATGAAGGAGAAAAACGAGAAGGAATAATACACGACTACAAGATCAGACGACACTGCCTCGTGGACACACATACTCCACTGGAAAACATTTTTTATTGTATTTTTTTAAATCAACTCGTGCCAGAAAGTTAAACAGATTTGTAAGATGAAGATTCCTGGCAATGCATATTTAGAAATATGGAACACTGTACCTCCAACAAACAATACCAATTTACCCAACTCAGGTTCATTCTTAGACTATTTTATTCACCTAGTTTAAAGGGGTATTCCGCTGCTCAGCGTTTGGAACAAACTGTTCCAAACACTGAAGCCAGTGCTGGGAGCTTGTGATGTCATAGCCCCGCCCCCTCATGATGTCACGCCCAGCCCCCTCAATGCAAGTCTATGGGAGGGGGCGTAGACTTGAATTGAGGGGGCGGAGCTTGGCATCATGAGGGGGCAGAGAGTGCACAGAGAGCACTGTGCTCGTGATTTCAGCAGAGAGCTCTGTGCTCCAAAAAGAAAATAATTTCCTCTGTAGTATTCAGCAGCTAATAAGTACTGGAAGGATTAAGATTTTTTAATAGAAGTAATACATCAAAGTTTTACACCAGAGTACCCCTTTAATGTTACTGTCCGACTAACATGTCAGCGGGGATCTCGGTGCGGAGCCCCCCCCCACCAATTGTTGGATAGAGCCCTAATCAGCTTGCCACTTAATCCGGCTTTGCTGGAGTCGGGATCCTTTGTAAGTCTATGCGCTGGCACCCCGACCAATCAAAACTTTTCACATCTCTGTGTGATATATCTAAAGTTACTGCATAGCGTACGTGTCATTTAGAAAAAAAAAGTTTTGATATGTCATAGAGATATATTAAAAGCTTTGATTGGAGTATACAGACCCAGAGCCAGGAGAAGTCCCTGGGCTCTGTATCACGTGACCTGCATGGTCCCATAATGTAAATTTGTGTCTAGCTTCTGTATTTAGCTCACAAATCCCTCTGTTCTGTTGCTCACTCATCCTGACATCCACTGCTCAGGAAGGGGCATGTCTGAGGCAAGCACTGAGCCTGCCCTCTCTCACCATGTAGTTACTTCCTCCGTGAATCTGCTGTGCTGGATCTCTTCCTCCAATCACTGCAGGCTGCTCTGTAACACCCTCCTCTCTGTATTTATGCTACAGTCTGATAGGACAGGAGTGAGCACAGAAGAGTGCTAGTCCTGCCCTCACTTACTGGACTTTGTTCCTGTCTGTGCTTTTGCTCGGACAAAGATGATGCTGCAGTTGGACAGGGTTATGTTTTTGATGATATGGGGACCCCTAGTGGTCTTTTCAAAAAACTATGATTTCTATAAAAAGGAGATAACATTTTTTTAATGAAGTGTATATAAGGATAATGTTTTGTCAAGGTGTACAACATATAAAAAGTTTTTTATTCTGGCATATCATTTATTGTTTGCAAAATTGTGCCCATGTAGTGGAAACAACCAACCTATTTTTCAAAGCAGTTTGTTTTTGGTAAAATTAAATAAAAATAAGCATTTATAGAAGGAATCATATGTATTTATAGGGCTGGTGTTGGAATTCACTTTGCTTTTTGATTCATTTGTAAAATTTTATTTTTTTTTTTTATTGTTTTTCAGGGCTTTAAGGGGCACAGAGGAGATACAGGAATACCGGGTAGCAGAGTAAGTTGTGTAGCCTTTTTATAATAGAAAATATGAATGAACAATGAATTATGTTGCTGGAATAGGCCATCACCTTCTAAACAGTGGGGTCTGACTGCTGGGGTCTCCACCAATTCCGATAAAGAAGGAAGTTTTGAATCATAGAGGTGTCATAGCGTGACACATGGAGAATGTAGTGCTGCGTATCACAGAGCTGTGGGAACTGCATGTGCCCTGAAAAGAATACATTTATATGGTTTTCTTACTACATGTTGAATTACATAGGCTCTATCATTAGAACAAGTGAATATAAAAAAAAAAAAAACTTTGTAATATATCTTTTTAGATAAAAAGGCTTCATCCTCCTGTTATCAAGCTTATGTGAAATTATTATTGTTTTTGCTATTATCTTAGGGAGAACCAGGTGTACCAGGACCCCCGGGGCGAGAAGGGTCCTCAGGAAAAGATGTAAGTCTTGAAGCACAATGTTAAAGTGTAAGATTGAAATTTATATCACAACCACCCACTACATCTACAAAAAGATATTTCACTTACCTGAATGCTGCAGTTTCAGACATGCCCCCACTCTTTTCTTCTGAAGTATATGCTGCCCATTGCAGCAATCCAGCAAAACAGTAATGGCAGTGTAGGACAGTGTTGCCCCGCCAAGGAGCCCAGCACTGAGCGGGAGGAAAGGGAGCCCAGCACTGAGCAGGAGGACAGGGAGCCGAGCACTGAGCAGGAGGACAGGGAGCCCAGCACTGAGAGGGAGGACAGGGAGCCTAGCACTGAGCAGCAGGACAGGGAGCCCAGCACTGAGCTGGAGGACAGGGAGCCCCGCACTGAGCAGCAGGACAGGGAGCCCAGCACTGAGCGGGAGGACAGAGAGCCCAGCACTGAGCAGCAGGACAGGGAGCCCAGCACTGAGCGGGAGGACAGGGAGCCCAGCACTGAGCGGGAGGACAGGGAGCCGAGCACTGAGCGGGATGACAGGGAGCCCAGCATTGAGCAGCAGGACAGGGAGCCGAGCACTGAGCAGGAGGACAGGGAGCCCAGCACTGAGCAGGAGCACAGGGAGCCGAGCACTGAGCAGGAGGACAGGGAGCCCAGCACTGAGAGGGAGGACAGAGAGCCCAGCACTGAGAGGGAGGACAGAGAGCCCAGCACTGAGCAGCAGGACAGGGAGCCAAGCACTGAGCTGGAGGACAGGGAGCACAGCACTGAGCGGGAGGACAGGGAGCCCAGCACTGAGCGGGAGGACAGGGAGCCCAACACTGAGCAGAGGACAGGGAGCCAAGCACTGAGCTGGAGGACAGGGAGCACAGCACTGAGCGGCAGGACAGGGAGCCCAGCACTGAGCAGGAGGACAGGGAGCCCAGCACTGAGCGGGAGGACAGGGAGCCCAGCACTGAGCGGGAGGACAGGGAGCCGAGCACTGAGCGGGAGGACAGGGAGCCGAGCACTGAGCGGGCGGACAGGGAGCCGAGCACTGAGCGGGCGGACAGGGAGCCGAGCACTGAGCGGGAGGACAGGGAGCCGAGCACTGAGCGGGAGGACAGGGAGCCGAGCACTGAGCGGGAGGACAGGGAGCCGAGCACTGAGCGGGAGGACAGTAAGCCCAGCACTGAGCAGCAGGACAGGGAGCCCAGCATTGAGAGGGAGGACAGAGAGCCTAGCACTGAGCGGGAGGACAGGGAGCTGAGCGGGAGGACAGGGAGCCGGGCACTGAGCGGGAGGACAAGGAGCCGAGCACTGAGCGGGAGGACAAGGAGCCGAGCACTGAGCGGGAGGACAGGAAGCCCAGCACTGAGCTGAAGGACAGGGAGCCCAGCACTGAGAGGGAGGACAGGGAGCCTAGCACTGAGCGAGAGGACAGGGAGCACAGCACTGAGCGGGAGGACAGGGAGCCGAGCACTGAGCGGGAGGACAGGGAGCCGAGCACTGAGTGGGAGGACAGGGAGCCGAGCACTGAGCGGGAGGACAGGAAGCCCAGCACTGAGCAGCAGGACAGGGAGCCCAGCACTGAGAGGGAGGACAGGGAGCCTAGCACTGAGCGAGAGGACAGGGAGCACAGCACTGAGCGGGAGGACAGGGAGCCGAGCACTGAGCGGGAGGACAGGGAGCCGAGCACTGAGTGGGAGGACAGGGAGCCGAGCACTGAGCGGGAGGACAGGAAGCCCAGCACTGAGCAGCAGGACAGGGAGCCCAGCACTGAGAGGGAGGACAGGGAGCCTAGCACTGAGCGAGAGGACAGGGAGCACAGCACTGAGCGGGAGGACAGGGAGCCGAGCACTGAGCGGGAGGACAGGGAGCCGAGCACTGAGTGGGAGGACAGGGAGCCGAGCACTGAGCGGGAGGACAGGGAGCCGAGCACTGAGTGGGAGGACAGGGAGCCGAGCACTGAGCGGGAGGACAGGAAGCCCAGCACTGAGCAGCAGGACAGGGAGCCCAGCACTGAGAGGGAGGACAGGGAGCCTAGCACTGAGCGAGAGGACAGGGAGCACAGCACTGAGCGGGAGGACAGGGAGCCGAGCACTGAGCGGGAGGACAGGGAGCCGAGCACTGAGTGGGAGGACAGGGAGCCGAGCACTGAGCGGGAGGACAGGAAGCCCAGCACTGAGCAGCAGGACAGGGAGCCCAGCACTGAGAGGGAGGACAGGGAGCCTAGCACTGAGCGAGAGGACAGGGAGCACAGCACTGAGCGGGAGGACAGGGAGCCAAGCACTGAGCGGAAGGACAGGGAGCCAAGCACTGAGCGGGAGGACAGGGAGCCCAACATTGAGCAGAGGACAGGGAGCCCAGCACTGAGCGGGAGGACAGGGAGCCCAGCACTGAGCAGGAGGACAGGGAGCCAAGCACTGAGCGGGAGGACAGGGAGCCGAGCACTGAGCGGGAGGACAGGGAGCCCAGCACTGAGCGGGAGGACAGGGAGCCCAGCACTGAGCGGGAGGACAGGGAGCCCAGCACTGAGCGGGAGGACAGGGAGCCAAATGGTAGTCGGCGGGACAAGGAGCCAGGGTTTTATGTCGGGGCTCAGTTTTTCAATTGCTAAGGGGTCGCGACCCTTATTCCTCTGCCACTCTTCAGGGTGTCCTTCTTATTATGGATATTTATAAACTGTTACTGATAAATTTTATTTCATATATACTTGATTAGGGTGATATTGGACCACCAGGACATCAGGGACCAAGAGGAATCCGAGGACCACCTGTAAGTTTTCCATAAAATTGGTGTATATTTTTTGTTAATCCTGGACAACCCTTAAGTGCAATGAGCTGTGGACCTCCAAACTGTGGACCTCCATCTGTTGCAAAACTACGACTTCCAGTATGCCCGGACAGTCAACGGCTGTCCGGACGTGCTGGGAGCTGTAGTTCTGCAACAGCTGGAGGCACACTGATTGGGAAACACTGATCTACTGGGAAACACTGATCTATCTATCAATCTCATACTGTATCTATCTATCTATCTATCTATCTCATATCTATCTATCTCATATCTATCTATCTATCTCATTATCTATCTATCTATCTATCTATCTATCTATCTATCTATCTCATTATCTGTCTATCTATCTCATATCAGTCTATCTATCTCATATCAGTCTATCTATCTCATATCTATCTATCTATCTATCTATCTCATATCTATATATCTCCATTCATTGGCTGGCTAGACTTTTTTGCAACATTTGGAGCCCATTGTTTTGGAGGGTATATATATATAGTCATGGTTGTAAATGTTGGCACCCCTGAAATTTTTCTAGAAAATGAAAAGGATTGCAGTAACACATGTTTTGCTATACACATGTTTATTCCCTTTGTGTGTATTGGAACTAAACCAAAAAAGGGAAGGAAACTCACCTGGGGCAAGTAACAGGTTTGAGCAGTATGAAAATCACACCTGAAGGCTGATAAAAAGGAGAGAAGTTCACTTAGTCTTTGCATTGTGTGTCTGTGTGTGCCATACTAAGTATGGACAACAGAAAGAGGAGAAGAGAACTGACCGGAGAACCAAAATTGTGGAAAAATATCAACAATCTCAAGGTTACAAGTCCATCTCCAGAGATCTACATTTGCCTTTGTCCACAGTGCGCAACATTATCAAGAAGTTTGAGTTTGTAAGCCATGGCACTGTAGCTAATCTCCTTGGGCGTAAATGGAAGAGAAAAATTGATGAAAGGTGTCAACGCAGGATAGTCCGGATGGTGGATAAGCAGCCCCAAACAAGTTCCAAAGATATCCAAGCTGTCCTGCAGGCTCAGGGAGCATCAGTGTCAGCGCGAACTATCCGTTGACATTTAAATGAAATGAAACGTTATGGCAGGAGACCCATGAGGACCCCACTATGGAGGAGACCCAGGAGGACCCCACTATGGAGGAGACCCAGGAGGACCCCACTATGGAGGAGACCCAGGAGGACCCCACTGCTGACACAGAGACATTAAAAAGAAAGACTACATTTTGCCAAAATGAACTTGAGTAACCAAAATCCTTCTGGGAAAACATCTTGTTGACAGATGAGACCAAGATAGAGCTTTTTGGTAAAGCACAGAATTCTACTGTTTACCAAAAATGAAATGAGGCCTACAAAGAAAAGAACACAGTACTTACAGTTAAAAAAAAATATGGTAGAGGGTCAATGATGTTTTGGGGTTCAATGATGTTTAGGCGCCTTCCAATAAGAGAGATGTGGAGCAGTTTGTAAAGGAAGAGCGGTCCAACATTCCAGATAAGAGGTGTAAGAATCTTATTGGTGGTTATAGGAAGCGACTGATTTCAGTTATTTTTTACAAAAGGTGTGCAGCCAAATATTAACTTAAGGGTGCAAATAATTTTGTCCAGACCATTTTTGGAGTTTGGTGACATTATGTCCAAGTTGCTTTTTTTCCTCCTTTCTTTGGTTTAGTTCCAATACACACAAAGGGAATAAACATGTGTATAGCAAAACATGTGTTACTGCAATCCTTTTCTGTGAGAAATACTTCATTTTCTAGAAAAATTTCAGGGGTGCCAACATTTACGGCCATGACTGTCTATATATATATATATATATATATATATATATATATATATATATATATATATATATATATATATAATATATACACACACACGCATATGAACACTAGGAGTCATTATCACCTTGTGAATCACCAGTCACCTCCGATAATTATTATTGCTCATGAAGCCTGGGGGTCTCACAACCTCTTATGAGTAATCTACAATGGACGTCATTAATCCCAAAACAACATCTAATATGTTTCCGATTCATCATCTTCTTCATGTCTCAGAAAGGTCTTCAGCTTAGGATCTATAGGTTATGGCAACTGAGGTCAATACTATGCTTCATGTTAGGAAAGGAAATGTATAATAAATCAAGAAAATCTTGATAAAATAATGTATTTAGTGTTTAAAGGAGGCCCATGAGTCTGTGGGGAGCTTGTATAAACACAACAGCCAACCAGAACAAACAGCATAATACAGACTACTCTAAACTTCACTAGACAATGAAACTAAGTCCGAGTCCCTCTTTATAGCATAAGAGCTAAAAAGAAGATTGCACTGAAGATTAAAGGGGCACTGTCATCAAAACTAAATTTTGCTATTGCACTCATAGTAAATAAAAAATCTTTCTAATGCACTTTGTTTAAAAAATTAAGTTCTCTGTTTTATTTGTGTTTAGAAAAGCTGCCACTAGGTGTCTCCCTACATGTCTAGAGCACATTCCCCCCCCCCCCCATCTTTTGCACAGACTTTGGTCTTTGGTCTCCTGCTGGCCTGGCAGAAGTCCAAAATCAGGAAATGCAGTCTGGAGTGCTGAATGGGGGTGGGGGGGGGGGGGGGGGGGGGGGTCGTGTGCAGCCTTAGCCAATCATATGATAGTCCACACTGCAGTGAAGAAGTTAGGATTAGGGATTTTGTTATTTCTCAAGTGCTTCATTGGGGACACAGGACCATGGGTATATGCTGCTTGCCACTAGGAGGCTGACACTAGGCAAAAAAAACTAAAGAAGGTCGGCTCCTCCCGGCATGATATACCCGCCTCCTGGCTCTGAGCAACTCCGTTTTAGCTTAGTGTCAGCAGGAGGCAGACACAGGTCTGGAGCTCTCCATAACTGGTCTTATTTCTTTAGTTTTTTTCCCTAGTATCAGTCTATAGTTAGATTTTCTCTCCTTTTTTGTTTTTTTCTAGCTTGGGGCGATAGGAGCATGGCGCTGCCTGATCCCCCATATGCGAGCTAGGGGCACAGTGCATTGTTGGATGGACTGTTAACCCCTCCTTGCCATCAACCAGCGTCTGGTGGCGTACCCAGGTCCGGGTCCCCCATTTGCCCCTGTTTGCCAAGGCTGGCTTAAGGCAGGTGGCCCATAGCTGGTCGAAGACGACCATAGGTGGGTTTAAGTCTACATGTGGGTGAGTATGATATGTCCACATGTGGGTGAGTATGGTCCCTTTCCCTCCTCCCCTCCCTTGGACCTGGGGGCCTTTTTCACTTTGCTGCAGTGAGTGACGGGGATACTAATGGTTAATAGTTTTGGAACAGGGGTCAGTAGCTGTCGTGGCATCTTTCCTGTCCCCCTGCGCTTCTCCTTGCATACCTTCTGCGGCCGGCTGTTCTCCAGACTGCGGTCGGGTAGCGCACTTTAGCCCTGGAACGACTTCTTACTCCGGAGGCGCTGTTTCTGCCAGCGCTGCACATATTTTGTGGACAGCCTGGTGTCGGCTGTGAGGGACACCTTCCACCTACAGGACCCAGGTACTTCAGGTGCGGTTCCTGATGTGCCCTTTCGCCGTGCTCATGGGGCTCCTCAGGTTTTAAGAACACACACTTAATTTGACGAGCTGTTAGAGGCGGCATGGAAGCATCCGGATAGGCGCTTCAAGGGGACTAAGAAGCTCCGGGCTCTCTTTCCCTTTCCCCAGGACCTGGTTACAAAGTGGTCTTCCCCTCCTACGTTGGACCCTCCTGTTTCGCGGCTGTCTAAGTCTACTACCCTGCCGCTGGCTGATGCAGCCTCCTTTAAAGACCCCTCAGATAAGAGCATTGAAAATTTAGCTAAATTCGCATTTGAGGCAGCAGGCTCAACTTTGGCGCCTGCCTTTGCCTCAACTTGGGTATCCAAAGCCATTTCGGTTTGGGCTGGTTAATTGTGCCAGGGGATTTTGGCAGGTGCCTCCCCCGGTGATTTGGCTGATCTAGGTGAGCAAATTACTAATGCAGGGGACTACCTCTGCTCGGCCTCTTTGGAGTCGACTCGCTGCGCTTCTTTTTCCTCTGGCAATTTAGTGGCTCTTTGGTGCTCCATGTGGCTTAAGGCTTGGAATGCCGATGTGGCCTCTAAGCATTCCCTTACGGAACTTCCTTTCCTTGAGTCTCATCTTTTTTGGCAAGCGCCTTGATGAGATCATCTCTGAGGCTACAGGGGGCAAGAGTTCCCTCTTGCCCCAGAATCGTCCACAATGCTCAGACCCACAGAGGAAGACTTCTTCCATTCGTTCTTGGGCCACCAGGACAAATCAGGGGCTTAACAGGAGAGGAGGGCGCCTTCTTTCAAGTCTCGCCCATCCTGGAAGTCGGGGACTCGTTCCAACCTCCCCTTCTCCAAATCTGGGTCGCATGTCCCTCTTTCGGGACATTTGGCTGGCGCATGTTCAGGATGTGTGGGTTCGAGAGGTTGTTTTCCTGGGCTATCGAATAGAGTTCTCTTCTATTCCCCAGGATAATTTTTTCCAGTCGCGCCCTCCTCATTCTCCCACTCTTGCTGCAGCTTTTCAGGTGGCCCTTCAAACCCTCCTATCTCAGGGAGTGATCGTGCCTGTCCCTCCGCGGGAACGGTTTTCGGGGTTCTACTCCAATCTATTCATAGTTCCAAAAAAGATGGCTCTGTCTAATCCATCCTCGATTTGAAGCTTCTGAACCATAATTCCGGATGGAATCCCTGCGGTCAGTAATCGCCTCCATGGATCCGGGGGAGTTCCTTTCTTCCGTGGACATTTGGGACGCCTACTTGCACATACCTATCTTTCTGGACCACCAGCGGTTTCTACGGTTCGCGGTTCCTGTGGCACATTTTCAACTTGTTGCCCTTCCTTTGGGCTGGCAACTGTCCCCTGAGTCTTCACAAAAAGGCTGCCGGGTGTGGTGGCTCTCCTCCAATCGTGGGGGAGTATCGGTTCTCCCCTATCTGGACGAAGGTCTAAGGCTGTTGGACCCTGTTGAAGTCCAGTCTCGCAATCAATGTTCTGGAGCTTTGTGCGATCTTCCTGTGTCTTCTTCACTGGAGTCGTCTGCTGTGGGGTCTTCCAGTATGGGTGCAGACAGACAACGCCATGGCGTACATCAATCCCCAAGGCGGCACCCGCAGCTCGGCGGCCAGGAAGGAAGTGTCGAAGATTCTCTCCTCAGCGGAACTTCAGGTTCCAGCCATATCGGCAGTTCATATCGGGCGAGTGGTCCCTTCATCCGGAGGTGTTCACTCAAATCTGCCGCTGCTGGGGAAATCCGGACGTGGACCTCTTCGCATCCTGCCGGAACAGGAAGGTTCCTCGCTTTGTCTCCAGGTCCCGGGACCCCCTGGCGCTAGTGGTAGATGCACTAATGGTTCCTAGAATCCAATTTGCTCTCCCTTACCTCTTTCCTCCTCTTCTTCCCAGGGTCGTCCGGAACCTCAAGGCTGAGGGCGTCTCGGTGATTCTTTTAGCTCTGGATTGGCCTTGTCGCGTGTGGTACGCAGACGTGGTCAGTCTCGAGGCAGAGGTTCCCTTCCGTTTTACGGATCGTCCTGACCTTCTCTCCCAAGG
The DNA here is from genome assembly GCF_029499605.1 of Hyla sarda. NCBI lineage: Eukaryota > Metazoa > Chordata > Amphibia > Anura > Hylidae > Hyla > Hyla sarda. Next base: position 371,941,797 of record NC_079193.1, on the reverse strand, counting down.
ACCCTCTGCCACCCCAATTTACTTCTGCAGCGTGGCGGTTGAAACAACGGTTTTGAGGGCTCGTGGATTATCTTCCCGTGTGGTCCGGACCATGCTCCATGCTTGGAAACCCTCGTCTGCCAGGATTCACCATCGTACCTGGCAGGACTATTTCTGCTGGTGCGATGCTCTCTCTCCCCTACCTCTTTTTCATTGCCAAATCTCCTATCCTTTCTGCAATCAGGCCTGGAGATGCGCCTCGCCCTCAGTTCCATCAAGCGGCAGGTTTCGGCGCTTTCTGTCCTCTTCCAATGCCCTCTAGCATCCGACGTTCATGTCCGCACCTTTTTGCAGGGAGTGGCTCACGATGTTCCTCCGTTCCGGTCACCCACTGCACCTTGGTACCTCAATCTTGTTTTAGGCATTCTACAGGGAGCTCCTTTTGAGCCTCTTGGTCAGGTTTCCCTTTGCTTCCTTTCCTGGAAGGTGGCCTTCCTGGTCACAGTCACGTCTATTTGCCGGTGTTGGAATTGGCTGCCCTTTCTTGACGTTCACCTTTTATGGTGCTTCATCAAGACAAGGTTGCTCTTTGGCCAATGCCCTCTTTTCAGCCCAAGGTCATGTCTTCTTTTCACTTGAACGAGGAGATTGTGTTGCCTTCCTTCTACCCTTCCCCCTCTCATCTGCGGGAGTGCCAACTTCACAAGCTGGAATCGGTTTGTGCGGTTCGGACCTATTTGTCAGTCACTTCCTCCTTTTGGCGGTGTGACTCTCTGTTTGTGCTTCCTGATGGACAGCGCAAGGGGCTCCAGGCTTCTAAGGCCACTATCTCCCGGAGGATATGCTCCGCCATTTTGGAGGCGTATCGTTGCAAGGGTCAGGTGCCCCCCTTTCGAGTCACAGCTCATTCCACCCGCAAGGTGGGGGCCTCCTGGGTGGTCAGCCACAGGGCTTTGGCTTTGCAGGATTGACCTGGTTATCTCTGCATACTTTTGCCAAGTTTTACCGCGTTCATACCTTTGCGTCCTCTGACGCTGGCTTGGGCCGCAGGGTGTTACAGGCGGCAGTCATGCCGTCCACCTGAGTTCCTTTTTGGCTGGGATGGTGTTTTTCCCTCCCAGGGACTGCTTTAGGACATCCCATGGTCCTGTGTCCCCCAATGAAGCGCTCGAGAAAAGTAGATTTTTTAGACTTATCGTAAAATCTTTCTCAGAGCTTCTATTGGGGGACACAGCACCCGCCCGTTAGTTGTTGGTGACCAGATGGTTTCCACCACTGTAATGGGGGGGTGCTTTTTGGGTCGGTCCCTTCTTTTTTCTGTTTTTTTGTTTTCAGACTGTTTCTTTTCTTTCTTGGTTGGTTCTCCTTCTGCTTTGGGACTAAAACTGAGTTGCTCAGAGCCAGCAGTCGGTATATTCTGCCAGGAGGAGCCGACATTCTTCTGTTTTGGCAAGCAGCATATACCTATGGTCCTGTGTCCCCAAATAGAAGCTCAGAGAAAGAGATTTTATGGTAAGTTTAAAAAATCTACTTTTTAAGGACTGTATAATAAAAAGAGAGCTAAACTAACATAAAAGTTTGCAATCTGGAAATCTATATAAAACATTGTAGTGTATTGGGATCAATAACTGTCTATCATCATTGTATGTTATACCATGTTTTCTTTTACCGTCTTATATGTAGGGCAAAAATGGGTTGGCTGGACCTCCAGGGAATCCTGGGGCACCAGGTTTATTGGTATGTATTAAAAACTAAAATGTGTTTTTTAAAATATTATCATACTCTCCCTGATGTACAGAATATAACCACTATAATACTGCACCTATATATAAGAATATAACTACTATAATACTGCTCCTGTATACAAGAATACAACTACTATAACACTGCACCAATATACAGGAATATAACTACTATAATACTGCTCCTATATACAAGAATATAACTACTATAACACTGCTCTTATGAACAAGAATATAACTACTATAATACTGCCTCCTACATACAGGAACATAACTACTATAATACTGCTCCTATGTAGAAGAATATAACTACTATAATACTGCTTCCTATATACAAGATTATAACTACTATAATACTGCTCCTATATACAAGAATATAACTACTATAATACTGCTCCTATATACAAGAATATAACTACTATAATACTGCTCCTATATACAAGAATATAACTACTATAATACTGCCTCCTATATACAAGAATATAACTACTATAATACTGCCTCCTATATACAAGTATATAACTACTATAATACTGCTCCTATATACAAGAATATAACTACTATAATACTACCCCTATATACAAGAATTTAACTACTGTAATACTGCTCCTATATACAAGAATATAACTACTATAATACTGCTCCTATATACAAGAATATAACTACTATAATACTGCTCCTATATACAAGAATATAACCACTATAATACTGCCTTCTATATACAAGAATATAACTACTATAATACTGCTTCTGTATACAAGAATACAACTACTATAATACTGCTCCTATATACAAGAATATAACTACTATAATACTGCACCAATATACAGGAATATAACTACTATAATACTGCTCCTATATACAAGAATATAACTACTATAACACTGCTCTTATGAACAAGAATATAACTACTATAATACTGCCTCCTACATACAGGAATATAACTACTATAATACTGCTCCTATGTAGAAGAATATAACTACTATAATACTGCTTCCTATATACAAGAATATAACTACTATAATACTGCTCCTATATACAAGAATATAACTACTATAATACTGCTCCTATATACAAGAATATAACTACTATAATACTGCTCCTATATACAAGAATATAACTACTATAATACTGCTCCTATATACAAGAATATAACTACTATAATACTGCTCCTATATACAAGAATATAACTACTATAATACTGCCTCCTATATACAAGAATATATCTACTATAATACTGCTCCTATATACAATAATATAACTACTATAATACTGCTCCTATATACAAGAATATAACTACTATAATACTGCTCCTATATACAAGAATATAACTACTATAATACTGCTCCTATATACAAGAATATAACTACTATAATACTGCCTCCTATATACAATAATATAACTACTATAATACTGCTCCTATATACAAGAATATAACTACTATAATACTGCTCCTATATACAAGAATATAACTACTATAATACTGCTCCTATATACAAGAATATAACTGCTATAATACTGCTCCTATATACAAGAATATAACTTCTATAATACTGCCTCCTATATACAAGAATATAACTACTATAATACTGCCTTCTATATACAAGAATATAACTACTATAATACTGCTCCTATATACAAGAATATAACTACTATAATACTGCTCCTATATACAAGAATATAACTACTATAATACTGCCTCCTATATACAAGAATATAACTACTATAATACTGCTCCTATATACAAGAATATAACTACTATAATACTGCTCCTATATACAAGAATATAACTACTATAATACTGCTCCTATATACAAGAATATAACTTCTATAATACTGCTCCTATATACAAGAATATAATTGTTTTTCCACACACAGAATTTTGATCATTATTTTTAGCAGAGTAAAACTATAATGTGTGGATTTGCACCTTTTTCTTTGTTTTGGACCCACTCCTGGTTTTGGCTAAAATTCTAACCAAAATACTATGTATGAACAAAGCCCAATACTGCCTTCAATTCCGAACTACACTTTTTGTTTCCCCTTATTTTTCTTTGTATTTTTTTTTTTGTGCAATTTAGGGGCCTAAAGGAAGCAAAGGAGACACAGGAGCTGCCGGAGTTCCAGGATTTCAAGGACCCAAAGGACCACAAGTACTAGATTATTTCTTCAGTTTTTTTTTTTTTTTAAGATCAGCTATCTATCTATCTCATATTTATCTATCTCATATCTATCTATCTCATATTATCTATCTATCTCATATCTATCTATCTCATATCTATCTATCTACCTATCTATCTATCTCACATCTATCTATCAATCTCCTATCTATCTATCTATCTCCTATCTATCTATCTATCTATCTATATATTTATCTATCTATCTATCCCCTATCTATCTAAATATCTATCTCACATCTATCTAATCAATCTCCTATCTATTTATCTATCTATCTATCTCTTATCTATCTATCTATCATCTATCTATCTAAGTCATATATATCTATCTATCTATCTATATCCTATCTATCTATTTATCTATCTCATATCTATCTATCTATCTCATATACCATATCTATCTATCTATCTATCTATCTATATCTCATATCTATCTATATCTCATATCTATCTATTTATCTATCATCTATCTATCTTTCCATCATTTTACTGTTGTATGAACTCCATTCCTTATATAGTTTTTGTCTCTTAGGGAACACCTGGAGAGAATGGGTCACCTGGAAAAGAGGTAGGACTTTTCTCCTTACTCAGGGGTGGGTTCACATCACGTTTTCTCCCATACTGGAGTCGTATGCAGGGAGGAGCTAAAACCTCGCGCTCCCGTATGTCATTCATTTCAATGAGCCGGCCAGAGTGGAACGTTCGGTCCGGTCGGCTCATTTTTGCACCTTATGCGCATTTTCCCCGGACCTTAAACTGTGGTCAACCACGGTTTTAGGTCCGGTTGTAAAAGCGCATACGGGGCAAAAATGAACCGACCGGACCGAACATTTCCCTTCGGCCCGCTCATTGAAATGAATGACATACGGGAGCGCGAGGTTTTAGCTCTCCCCTGCCGTATGCCTCCCGTATGGGAGAAAACGTGATGTGAACCCAGCCTTACAGTCATTTCGTCACCTTTTCTGTGTCTTCTCTGTAAATTTCTCCCTTCTCTATATGATTTGCAGACATAAAATACATTTTTAACCGTTCTTTACCCTCAGGGAATTCCTGGAAAAACAGGAGAACGTGGACCTAAAGGAGACAGAGTAAGTCACGTCCCGCTCCTTTCCCATCTGAATTGTTTGGAGGTTCCGGCTCTGAGCCCCTGTAACTCCTGGGCACTGAGAGTCTGTGAGACCAGTGAAGTCAATGGGAGATTTCTATGGTGGGAGGTCTAGTGATACTAATCCTTCCATGGTCCGAAGAAGATTCTCTCCTAGGTCCTCACACCGACCGCTCCATTTACTGTCTATATATTTCTGTCTAGTAACAGGCAATGCATTGGTTAATCTGCATCCGATGGCTCTTATAGATTGTGCACTGAATAATGGAGATGCTTATAAGTAGCTGGAGTGTTGTGACGCTCTGAAAGCTCTCGAGACTTGAGATGATCTACGTAAATAGGTCGTACAAGTCCCAAATGACGTCTAAGCTTCTTAGAACTTTTAGCATTATAGTTTTTGCATGGCGTTATCTGCTTTGTTATCTACCACTGACGTAAAATTGGCTACAATATAACTTTTAAAGGGGTACTCCGGTGGAAAACTATATATTTTTTAAATTAAAGGGGTACTCCGCTGCTCATCGTTTGGAACAAACTGGAGCCGGCGCCAGGGAGCTCATGCCCCCCACTCCCCCCATGGTTATAGACCCCCACTCCCCCCATGACACCACGCCCCATCCCTCCCCCTCAATGCAAGTCTATGAGAGGGGGCGTGACATCCGTCACGCCCCCTCCCATAGACTTGCATTCAGGGGGCGGGCGGGCGTGACGTCATGATGGGGCGTGGCTATGACGTCATGAGCTCCCGGCGCCGGCCCCAGCGTTCGGAACAGTTTGTTCCAAAAGCTGAGCAGCGGAGTACCCCTTAAACTGGTGCCAGAAAGTTATACAAATTTGCAAATGAATAGTAAATCACTTCTATTTAAAAATCTTAATCCTTCCAGTATTTATCAGCTGCTGCATGCTCCAGAGGAAGTTCTTTCATTTTTAAATTTGCTTTCTGTCTGACCACAGTGCTCTCTGCTGACACCTAAAGCCCATATCAGGAACTGTCCAGAGCAGTAGAAAATCCCCATAGCAAACCTATCCTACTCTGGACAGTTCCTGGATGATTGGCTTCAGAGAGACCCGGCTCACGGCGCTGATCGACCAGAGAGGTAGGTTGGCTTAAAAGATAATTTATTGACCAGAATGCAACGCGTTTTGCTGAGGAAGCTGCGCATGCACAGCGAAACGCGTTGCATTTTGGTCAATAAATCCTCTTTTGAGCCGACCTACCTGTCTGGTCCATCAGAGCCGTGAGCCGGGTCTCTCTGAAGGCCAATCATCCATTGCCGTACATACTCCGGAGGACAGCAGACGACCTACTTTATATACCTATTCCCTTGTTGTGTAGGGTGAGCAGTTAACTTATATACTAATCTCACTACCTGGGTCCAAACAATATTATTCTATGGAGCGCTTACTTCCCTATCTCTGGACAGTTCCTGACATGGACAGAGGTGTCGGCAAAGAGCACTGTGGTCACACAGAAAAGAAATTAAAAAATAAAAGAACTTCCTGTGTATTATGCAGCAGCTGATAAGTACTGGACGGATTAAGATTTTTAAATAGAAGTAATTTACTCATCTGTTTAACTTTCTGGCACCAGTTGATTTAATAAAAAAAAAAAAATAATCCACCGGAGTACCCCTTTAAGTACATATGAACAGACTTATCAAATATTATTGATCCATGCAGATATGACAAAATAAGTCTCGGAACTGGGAACAGACAGGAGCGACTAGGGTTGAAGTAGTAGAGGGAAGCTAGTATTGTATGGTAACTAGGCAAACCTGAATATTCACACCTACATCTAGGCACTGGATACATTTAGGCATACTACAACCTTTAGTTATCACCGACCAGTCCACCACATCCAAGGTTAAGTCCTCTGATGAACCATTCTGACAATTAGGGAAACATGTCGGGATGGTATACTTTTTTTTTTTTTTTTTTTCAACCTCAGTTGGTCCCCAATGGAGGCCATGTTTTTTTACAAACACTCATTCCATGATTTATTTTAACAAGTTAATATTAAGACTAGGATAGAGGTAAGGGTGCCCTTAGGGAAAGTTATGGCTGCTTACATGTATATGAGGATGTCTGAACGTTTCTGCGAACAGGGACACTGGTGCAACTGCATGGTACAGGGAACTACAATCATTTGCATAATTTTTTTAGTAAAAGTATCTGCTTTATTAAAGGGGTACTCCAGTGGAAAACATTTTTTTTTTTAAATCAACTGGTGCCAGAAAGTTAAACAGATTTGTAAATTACTTCTAATAAAAAAATCTTAATCCTTCCAGTACTTATCATCTGCTTTTATGTTCCACAGGAAGTTCTTTTCTTTTTGAATTTCCTTTCTGTCTGACCACAGTGCTCTCTGCTGACACCTCTGTCCATTTTAGGAACTGTCCAAAGCAGGATGGGTTTTCTACGGGGATTTGCTTCTACTCTGGACAGTTCCTAAAATGGACAGAGGTGTCAGCAGAGAGCACTGTGGTCAGACTGAAAGGAAATTCATAAAGAAAAGAAATTCCTGTGGATCATAACAGCAGCTGATAAATACTGGAAGGATTAAGATTTTTTAATAGAAGTATTTTACAAATCTGTTTAACTTTCTGGCACCAGTTGATTTAAAAAAAAAAAATGTTTTCCAGTGGAGTACCCCTTTAAGACACCCTTACTGAAATAAATCACTGCACTTGGTATTATCACTTATGCAGGTTGTGCTCACTTTCAGGGTGATCCAGGTACCAAAGGTGACAAAGGCATGCAGGGAGAAAAAGGTCAAGCTGGACAACCTGGCTCCCCAGGTCATAAAGGTCACACTGGAATAATGGGCCCTGTAGGACCACCAGGAGAACGAGGAATATCAGGACATCCAGGCCCTCCTGGACCGCAAGGATTGACCGGCCCAAGGGTAATTCTTTAAAATTTATATAATTAAGGCTCAGTTTTACGATTTTGTTTGATGCGTCATAGACTTTTGTAATAAGTTAAAGGGGTACTCCGCCCCTAGACATCTTATTCCCTATCTAAAGGATAGGGGATAAGATGTCTGATTGTGTGGGTCCCACCGCTGGTGACCTCCGCAATCTTCCTGCTGCACCCGGCGTTTGTTTAGAGTGCCGTTATCAGCACCGGAGGCCCTTGATGTCACGACCACGCCCCCTCAATGCAAGTCTATGGGAGGGGGCGTGACAGCCGTCACGCCCCCTCCCATAAACTTGCATTGAGGGGGCCAGGCCATGACGTCACGAGCCTCCGCCCCGCATTGCCAGTCATCCGGCATGGAGCGAAGTTCACTCCGTGCACCGGATGTCTGGGGATCTGAAGTCGAGATTGTGGGGGTCCCCAGCAGTGCGACCCCCGTGATCAGACATTTTATTTCCAGTCCTTTGGATAGGGGATAAGATGTTTAGGGGCGGAGTATCCCTTTAAAGAAAATCTGGCGGCTGCAAATCACGATCCAAACTGCTGACACTGTTAGATGCTGTTAGGGCAAAGAGACGCGTGTTGCCTTTTATATATTTGTTTGTGCTTCCATAACATTACAACTTTTATTCTCTGGTGCCAAGCGTCAAAGAGGCGTTCCCATGAGAGTGCTGAGGGCTGGAATGCCTCCTTTCTCCTCCTACCATCTCTGTTCCTGCTTGATTGACAGTCAGCTGGAAGCCGAGCCCTGTTTACAAGTCTTGTTCCTGCTCTGTGCATACAAGCTTTGTTCAGGTGTGATATATATGTAAAAAGGCTCAGCTTCCAGGTGACTGTCAATCAAGCAGGAAGGGAGGACAAACTTCAGGTCTGTTTCTCAAGTTCCTGAACACTTTTTTCTGGGAATGCAAACCAGATAATTGTAGCATTTGGGATCATATAATCCGTGATTCCGGAATTTTTGGTCTTTTAATAATTTGTTCTAATAGAAATGAGTCCCTCAGCTCAGCTCTCAGACCCTGTAAATATAAATGTCCTATAAACACAATGTTCTCTGATTCCCCTCAGGGAGACGCCCCATCAACCGATACTCTAAGAAGATTAATTCAAGAAGAGTTGGGAAAGCAACTGGAAGGTGAGAAAATAAAAAGAGTCCTTATTTGTGACGATTGTAGTCACTGAAACCAATAAATACAGTGACCCCCCCCCCCCCGACCTATGATGGCCCCGACATACGATCATTTCAGCATACGATCACTCTCAGAGACCATCGCATGTTGAAGGCAGCATCAACATACGATGCTTTTGTATGTCGGGGCCATCGCATAAACGGCTATCCTCCAGCGCAGACTGCTTCAGCTGCCACTGGATAGCCGTTTACGGTGCCCCGTGTGGTCCGCTGACGATCACTTACCTGTCCTCGGGGCTCCGGCGCGTCCTCTTCGGGATCCCCTGCATCGTCGGCGCTCTCCATCGTCGTCATCACGTCGCTTCGCACGCCGTCCCGTCATCCAATAGGAGCGGCGTGCGTAGCGACGTGATGGTGGAGACGGAGAGCGAGGATGCCGGGGAAGCAGAGGCCTTGCCGGAGCATCGGGGACACCCCGGGGACGCGGCGACAGCGATGGACGGCGACATCCAGGGCAGCGGTGACGGTCCGGAGCGGCGGGGACACGTGAGTATAACCTCCAATACCAGTGGTCTTAAACCTGCGGACCTCTAGATGTTGCAAAACTACAACTCCCAGCATGCCCGGACAGCCGTTGGCTGTCCGGGCTTGCTGGGAGTTGTAGTTTTGCAACATCTGGAGGTCCGCAGGTTGTAGACCACTGTCCTATACTTTACATTGCACGGATCCATCAACATACGATGGTTTCAACAAACGATGGTCCATTTGGAATGGATTACCATCGTATGTTGAGGGACCACTGTATTGGATTTAGAATCATAGAGACATGCTTAGTAGAGAGACTGTCCACATCACTATGGTCGGATGGAGGGTCATGTAAGAGAGGGAGTGAAACATTCCAGTTTACGAGTCCTTCTTCTTCTCTTCTGCCTTTTGTGTGGTTGTGGTTACTGACTGCAGAGGTAGCGCCCCCTATAGCAGTGCTTCTCAACCTTTCTCGCGACTGTATCCTCAAAGGGTGAAAGTATGTCTGCAGGTACCCCTCGTGTGTAAGTTTGCGCGGAGTTTACGCGCGAGGGGTACCCGCGGACAAAATAAGTCATAAAAGTACTCAATTTCATAATGGTGTGTGCTTACCTTTCTAATGCGATAATAATGCGATACTTAATCCCCTTGTGCCATTAACCCCCCTCTCTCTGATCCCCTTTTGCCATAATCGGATAATGGGAAAAGGGAATCAGAGAGAGGGGAGAATAATGGCATAAAAGGATTAAGATATGGGGGGGAGGATAATGATTCCCCCCTCCGTATTAATGCCCTTTTGCCATTATTCCCCCTCCCTCCGATCCCCCTTTGCCATTACCCCCTCCATCTTAATCCCCTTTTGACATTATCCCCCCCCCTCCATCTTAATCCCCTTTTGCCATTTTAATCCCCCCCTCCATCTTAATCCCCTTTTGCCATTTTTATCCCCTTTTGCCATTACCCCCCCTCCATCTTAATTATTCCCCCTCCCTCTAATCCCCTTTTGTCACTATCCCCCCGCCCTCCATCTTAATCCCCTTTTGCCATTTGAATCCCCTTTTGCCACTTACCCCCCCTCCATTTTAATCCCCTTTTGCCATTTTAATCCCCTTTTGCCACTATCCCCCCCTCCACTTTAACCATCTTAATCCCCTTTTGCCAATATCCCCCCTCCATCTTAATCCCCTTTTGCCATGTTAATCCCCTTTTGCCGCTACCCCCCCTCCATTTTACCCATCTTAATCCCCTTTTGCCATTACCCCCCCCCCCCCCCCTCCATCTTAATTATTCCCCCCGGGACTGATCGGGACCATTGTGGTAAAATCGCGATGTCCCGATCAGCTAGAACGTGAGCATAGGTCCCCTTACCTGCTTCCGTCACGTCCGATCGGCAATTGATTGCACCAAGCCCCAAATCCAGGCTTGAGCAATCAATTGCCGATAACACTGATCTTTGCCGTGTTAATGCACCAAAATGATCTGTGTATGAGATCGGTGTGTGCAGTGTAATAGCCACTAGGGGGGACTATAAGACTGCAAAAAAAAAGTGTGGAAAAAAAAGTTAATAAAGATCATTTAACCCCTTCCCTAATAAAAATAAATATATAGTTAATTAAACCGCGCGGTCAATGGCGTGCACGAAAAAAAAATTCCAAAGTCCAAAATATTTTTTGGTCACTATTTATATTATGAAAAAATAACGATCAAAACTCTGATCAATATAAAAATGGTACCGATAAAAACTTCAGATCACGACGCAAAAAATGAGCCCTCATAACGCCCCGTACACGGAAAAATAAAAAAAGTTATAGGGGTCAGAAATTTAAATTTTAAAATTTCCTGCATGTACATAGAAAAACATCAGAGGCATGCTGCCCTGTTCCTGTGGCACCCTATGATATCATAGGGAAAGTAAATACAGAAGCAGGGACTCCTGTCTATTGCCGGACTCCCTTCTCCAGGCGGTGCAGTGCTGTGTACATTGCTGCTCATCCTGATATGCTTTACAGCAAGCCCTATTGACATAAGCAACAATAGACTACAATTTTCCCATTGAGATGAAAGCGAAAGTTGTCTGGGTGTACTCTGTGAACTTTGCAGAGGTAATTTTACAGGGAGGGGGAGGTTGATCTGTGAGCAACATCTATTGTGTGTATCTCTGTTATCTACAAACTGATGTCACCTCTTACTGTACTCCTGCCTGTGGGAATAAGGAGGAGATTGCTGTGAAGTGATCTTCTGTACAAAACATGAAGTCTCAGCTTAGTTTTAAGCCAGAACGAAAACTGCAGGATTATTTTATAATATTAGAAAGCAAAATTAAAAATGACCAAAAAAATCACCAGAAATTCTTAAAAAATATGTTTAACATAAGAACTTAATTGAAACAATAGGTCAAGCGACTTGTCAGTCATGACATTTTTCTAATTTGTATGGTTGACCTAAAGGGTTAAAGGGGTACTCCGCCCCTAGACATCTTATTCCCTATCCAAAGGATAGGAGATAAGATGTCTGATCACGGGGGTCCCCGCGATCTTGGTTGCGGCACCCCAGACATCCGGTGCACAGAGCGAACTTTGCTCCGTGCCGGATGACTGGCGATGCGGGGCGGAGGCTTGTGATGTCACGCCCCGCTCGTGACATCATGGCCATGCCCCCTCATTGCAAGTCTATGGGAGGGGGCGTGACTGCCGTCACGCCCCCTCCCATAGACTTGCATTGAGGGGGCGTGGCTGTGACGTCACAAGCCTCCGGCGCTGCACCTGACGCTCTAAACGAATGCAGGGTGCAGCATGGAGATCACAAGGGTCCCCAGCGGCAGGACCCCCACGATCAGACATCTTATCCCCTATCCTTTGAATAGGGGATAAGATGTCTAGGGGCAGAGTACCCCTTTAAAGGGGTACTCCAGTAGAAAACTTTATTTTTTATTTTTTTTAAATCAACTGGTGCCAGAAAGTGAAACAGATTTGTAAATTACTTCCATTAAAAAATCTTAATCCTTCCAGTATGTATTAGCTGCTGAATACTACAGAGGAAATTCTTTTCTTTTTGGAACACAGAGCTCTCTGCTGACATCATGACCACAGTGCTCTCTGCTGGCATCTCTGTCCATTTTAAGAACTGTCCAGAGTAGGAGAAAATCCCCATAGCAAACATATGCTGCTCTGGACAGTTCCTAAAATGGACAGAGATGTCAGCAGAGAGCACTGTGCTCGTGATATCAGCAGAGAGCTCTGTGGCCGTGATGTTACCAGAGAGCTCTGTATTCCAAAAAGAAAATAATTTCCTATGTAGTATTCAGCAGCTAATAAGTACTGGAAGGATTAAGATTTTTTTTAATAGAAGTAATTTACAAATCTGTTTCTAAGTAAGAAGTAAGTTACAAAACTTTCTGGCACAGGTTGATTTAAAAAAAAAAAAAAAAAAATGTTTTCCACCGGAGTACCCCTTTAAGAGGTGTGACTGGCAACACATAGGAAGATACCATTCTAAGTGGAGGGAGAGGGTGGTTTTTGAGCTGGGAGCTTCGTGTTACCTGTCTGACTACAAATATTACTGAATCTTGAGTTTTTTAAGAACACAAAGAACATCTCGCATTGTTGCATGAACAGCAGGTTGACATTGTACATCATAAACCCCAATCATCCACATCGAGCTCGAGTCAAACCAGTGACCTGTGATGGGTTCGTATAGATTTTAGACATCTGCGCACATAACTATAATTTTTTCCTTTTCCTCTTTCAGCAAAGTTATCCTACATCATGTCTCAGATGCAGCCAGCCCAGATTAAATCCTATCAGGGTCGACCGGGACCACCAGGTACTCCTGGAAAAGATGGAAATGAAGGAAGACCAGGTGCAATGGGAGAACCAGGACAGCCTGGGATAATGGGACCAGAAGGACCTGCAGGACCTATGGGTCCAAAAGGTTAGAGGGAATGCATATATATATATATATAATATATAGATATACAGTAATCCTAGCTAAAGGGGTTATTCAGGAATAGGAAAACAGAACAAATTCCTTCCAAAAACAGCAGCTTTATATAGCAACAAAAAAGGGACATATACCGGCGCACCCTGCGCCTTTATCTCGTGTTTACAAGAGTATGTAAGTGTGTAAAGAAACTGCTCACCTTGTTGTGTTGCGCTCCGAGCACAATGACCGAGCTGAAAATGACCTAGGGAAGCGGGCGTGGATAGCAGCAGTAGCTCATGTCCGTCCGTACCCTGGAATCCTGGCCTGGTCGTAGAACTGGAGAGGACCACAACCTGCGGCGGTGTGCGGAGAAAAGGACACTTCTCTGGCACTTGTTGGATGTGGTTCTGTAGTAAAGATTTCAGACTTCAGAGTAGTGGAGATAAAATAGCGTTTTTTTATGTATACAAATTGGGGTGACCTGAGGAAGAGGGGTGCTGTCCCCTCGAAACGTGTTGTCACCCCAATTTGTATAAATAAAAAAACGCTATTTTATCTCCACTACTCTGAAGTCTGAAATCTTTACTACAGAACCACATCCAACAAGTGCCAGAGAAGTGTCCTTTTCTCCCCACACCGCCGCAGGTTGTGGTCCTCTCCAGTTCCAAAAACAGCACCACATCTGTCCCCAGGTTGTGTGTGGTAATACAACTTGGTTCCATTGACTAAAAATTGAAATGAGCTGCAGAACCACATCTAACCCGAGGACAGACGTAGCGCTGTTTTTGGAATAAATCAGCTCTGTTTTTTCCTAATCCTGAATAACCACCTTTAACAGTATCTATTGTGAAATATTCAACATAATAGTTGCCTATTAGGAAAGTCTGAGTTAATACTGGGAGGTCTCTATTCAGGACCCTCGTCTAGACCGTCCCGTTCTTCTCCCATCATGTCATCCGTTTGTATCCGTTATTGTTCAATTAATAAACAAAAAAAAATAAAAATTCTGAGCATGCTCAGAAGTAAAAACGGATCAAATAACGGATTGAAAAAAAGGATGCAAACGGATGACATTAAAGGCTCATCCGTTTTCCATAGACTTCAATGTTATATTTACTCTATCCATTTTTCTTCCGTTTTTTTTTTTTTTACAGAAGAATGTGCCATTTTTTCTGCCGTAAAAAAAAAACGGAAATGGGTGCATACTGGTGAAAACGGATGTGAAAGGATTGTAAAAAAAACTACCATTGACATGAATGGGATTTTTTTAAAACCGTTTTTAATCCGTTTACAGCCTGCTAGAACGGAACCGAAACGGGGATAAAAAAACGGGGAAAGACGGCCGTGTGAACGCACCTTTAGCTTTTGGGAAGCATAATGTCTTGTTCTGGAGGGCCCAGCACATCTGTGCGTAACATAGACATCTATTCATTGCAATAGGAACTGTGTAATGCTTTACTCTTCCTGTAGAGGAGCTGCAGGGAAATTGAACACTTCTTGCCGAGTTCCTCTGCAGATTTTAAGTGGTTACAAGTGGTCCCAGCCATTGGACACCATGTGATTGTCAAGGACGAGAGCCTTTTCCTACAATAGATTTTCAAGTTCATAAGAAAGAGAAGGAAGGCCACCTTGTGTAATGTCCATTATATGTTAGAGATCCGAATAGAGAGTTTAGGTTTTTAGTCTCTCGTATTTCATTCATGTATCATATTGTTTACAGGTGAAAGAGGAGCGAAAGGTGAAAGAGGAGAATATGGAGTTGGTCAAAGAGGTGAAATCGGCCCCCCAGGAATTCCAGGTATTTGACCGAATCTTGTCTGTACACATTGCATTGTTTTTTTCCCTTCTATTTTCTCATATATTACTCTTTAAAGGGGTATGGCAGTGAATTAAACCCATAGCCCATCTTTTCCATCTCACCAACCTATTTAATTGTCTAAATATCATTCATTAGCTATATAGAGCTGTTTCCCCTCTTTCCGTTGTCACTTACATGCAGGGAGTAAAGGAAAAGCGGCATCCAGCCATCCACCTTGTCTCTGTCCAAGTCCCTCTCTGAAAGCAGCCCCCATCATCCTGAGAGACACAGACCATGTGGTTTCTGCCCTGCAATGATGAGTCATGCTTCCTTTAGAACTAAGAACTGTGCAGCCTCAGCCAATCACACACTGAATCTCTCTGTGCTCATAGAGCAGGAGGGTGGGGGCTTGTCTCAGAGAGGGAGCTGGATGGCAGTGAGACCAAGGATGGCAAAGAATATCAAGCAGCCAGAAAAGGCATCAGGGACCACAGGAGAACATGGATATCAGGCAGGATCATTGACAGAAAACACATCCTGGTAGTGTGGTGGCATTAGAGTATATATATATATATATATATATATATATATATATATATATATATCCCTTTAATACTATTGTACATTATCTATGTTGTTTAAGGGGTTATTGCAATTGTAAGGAGTTGTCCCCTATCTAAAAATAGCTTGGTATCCTCTATCTAGTGGATAGGGGATAACTTATTAAGCTGAGGATACCCCTTGAAATAATATATTTTGTAGTGTGAAAAAATTAGTAGAAAGGAAAAAGTGGCACTCACCATAGGTCTTTAAAAGTAATTCCTTTATTATTCCATTTTGTTAAAATCAGCAGGCTGGGACATGGACGGAGGCTAGCCTCCGTCCACATCCCAGACTGCAGATTTTAAGAAATTGAAATAAAGGAATCACTTTTAAAGACCTATGGTGAGCGCCACTTTCTCCTTACTCTTTTTTCTTACAAGTCGCTGCACCATAGGTAGATCACCACCAGGCAAAACTACTCAGTGGCCCCCATATAATTGTATAGACTATTTTTTGTTTTGGTGATGCTCCAGGGGAAGTTGTGTAATTCTTTCCAGTCTGAGCACAATGCTCTCTGCTGACACCTCTGTCCATGTCAGGAACTGTCAAGAGCAGGAGAGCTTTGCTATGGAGATTTGCTCCTGTTCTGGACAGTTCCTGACCCAGACAGAGGTGGCAGCAGAGAGCACTGTGGTCAGACTGGAAAGAACTAAACAAATTTCTCTGGAGAATGCAGCAACTGATAAGTACTGGAAGGGTTAAGATTTTTACATTGAAATCACAAATCTGTATAACTTTCTGGCACTAGTTTATTTGAAAACAATTCCCCCCCAATGGAGTACCCATTTAATTTGCTCTGCAACATGTCCATCCCTGGTAAAAGTAAACTTTCTCAATAGATCTTAAAGGAGTACTCCAGCGCAACATGCAAAGGATAGGGGATAAGTTATAGATCGCGGGGGGTCCGAGCGCTAGGGTCCTCCGGGATCTCCTGGACTGGGCTGCGGCAGTCTGCATGAAGTGCAGTTTCGTCCTCAGCAGAAAGCCGCGGCAGACACGCCCCCTCCTGAGGTACAGGGAGGGGGTGTGTCGGCAGCTGCGTCATGCGGGGGACAGAACGCCCCCTTTCCAGCATACTGCTGCAGCCTCATCCAGGAGATCCCAGGGGGCCCCAACGCTTGGACCCCCTGCAATCTATAATTTATCCCCTATCCTTCGCAAAGGGGATAAGTTATATTGCACTACAGATGTCCTTTAACTTTTTAAACTAAATTCTGGAATGTCTCTCTCCTTAGGTGTTCCTGGAGAACCAGGATATGCCAAAGATGGAATCCCAGGAATCCCAGGTCATCAGGGTGAACCAGGGGCCCCAGGACCTTCTGGCCCTCAGGGACCTCCCGGATCAAATGGACAATGTGACCCATCACAATGTGCCTACTATGCCAGTTTAGGATCTAGGCCCGGTAATGTAAAAGGACGTTAAGGACATCAAAGAAGACCCAAAAGGACTTTCTGAAACTTGAATTTATTGCTGGTTTAAAGAACCTTCCGAAATGAAGGGTATTAGTAATACTCCATCCACAACCAAGGAGATTCCGACTGAGGGGGGAGGAAGAACAAATCTAGTTTAAAAATTTTTGCAAATTTTTGATGGATGAAACCAATGATTTACTGCCGGTCGGTCAAGGCTTTTTGTGTTCTTACATTATGTGTGTCATTTATGTATTTTTGTTCAAAAGAAGGAGTTGTACTTTGAAAGTACGATATATGCTTTGGAGACATTTCAAAGGAGACATAGTCCAAAGGAATTAAAATACAACTCGCCCGCTCCTGGTAGTAGAAGTGGCCTAAGACCAATGGTCCCTAAAGTACAACAGTAAATCCCTGGAGGGAAGATTTCCTTGCTGTTTCCCGTCTGTTGAACCCAAACCCTACCCAGAGTTGAAGGTTTATGATGGTCATTGTAGACTTTAACCTTGTGGCCCACAGTAGCCCCTTTGTGAACTCTTGTTTGGTTGTCTAGTTACGACTAGCCTCCCTCTCCAAGTGACCACCAATTCTGTATGTGGTGGCCCATGTTCTTAAGTGCTCACAGAACGTTTCATCTGAAAACGAAGAGTAAAAAGTAAAAAAGATTGGAATGAACGGGAAAGACTGTAAGTTATGTGCTATGTATGTACGAAAAATGAAGCTTTGAGAAGACATTGGGGGAGCAAAATGCACCAGAAAAGTGTCCAGTAAAAGGGTCATGGCTAAGAGGAGTCCAAGAAATTCACTTTTTTGGGTGAATAACAGCAAGAATTAGGCAACTCTGATCTTACTTGGTTTGGGTTAACATATCTGTACTTGTTGTTGGCCTTAGGGCCGAACTTGGCAATGTGTTTAGAGCAGATCTGGGAAACGTCAACAAGTCCTGGCTAAAACCATGGCCCCTGTTTAGTCCTTTAGGTGTCTGAAGAGTCACATACTTCATTAAAATCTACATTTATTTAACATGGTTTCCCCCTATTGCAGTAAATCACTTAGCGTTAAAACAACTAAACATGTGTTTTGGAGCTTTGTCTCCAATTTACAGGATTAGCCTAGTCCATAATAATGTTGGGTTACTAAAGGGTCTCCAACTACAGATGGAGGAGCAGATTTCCTTTAAATATTTTTTTTTTTTCCCAGCAGGATTGGTCAACTATGTCTAGTCTTACAGTGTATTGGTGGCCATAGCATGTCGTGTTTGCTTCCCTCTGCTTTATCTGTAGCCATTTTCTATCAATGGTAGCCCACATTGAACAACCCATTTGGTTAAAGCTATAGCTTAGGCATCCGATCATAGAATAGGCCCATAGATGTAACTTGAAGATTCTAGGCCTTAAATCTGAAACAAGGCCCTTGCTTTTTGCAATACTGGTTTCTCTTTATTTGGTCGAGGGCCCCCAAGACTTTCTCAGGTATCAGGGCCTGAGTGCAACTGCTACCTCTGCACCCCTTTAAAGGGGTACTCCACTGACCCAGCGTCCAGAACATCTTGTTCTGAACACTGGGTGCGGGCTATGGGGGTTGTGACATCATGGCACACCTCCTCAATGCAAGTCTATGGGAGGGGGCATGACATCACAAGGGGCCTGGCCGTGACATCACAACAAAATGTTCCAGACGCTGGGGAAGTGGAGTACTCCTTTAAGATACACCATTGAAAATAACCTCCTGAGTTAGGGCATCTACCCTTTGCCCCAAGAAATTAGCTAATAACTTATATAGTTACCATTAACAACCTCCCTGAAATGAGAAATGCCAAGATGGCTCATAAATTTTTATAGGGGTACTCCACTGCTCAGTGTTTGGAACAGCCATCAAGCCCCCTCCCATAGACTTGCATTGAGGGGGTAGGGCATGATGTCATGATGGGTGGGGCTCCCGGTGCTGGCTCCAGCATTCTGACCAGTTTGTTCCAAACGCTGAGCAGCGGAGTACCCCTTTAACAAAGGACACATCTGTACTACAGGAGATGTCAGGGTGGGGGCACCCAATGGCTCCCCTCTAGCAATTGGAAATTTTTTGTCGTAGCTCTTATAAAAAAAAAGAATATGTATTGTGCTGAAGATAAATTATTATTTGTTCATAAGTGGAGATATTACTGAGTTCAAAAAAGTTGTCATTGAGGGATCGACCTCCATGACTTTGGTGCTAGTTTTCCATTCTTTACCTTTAAGACATTTTTAGGTTTATTTGCCGACCATCAAAGTTTTCCTTTGCGCTATGCGGGGGTGGATACCTATCATTCAAATATGTGACTGTTTCTGGAAGGCGAACTTTTATGTATTTAAAAAAATTATATATATTGTATTGACATAAATACTTTTTAAAATTTGGGGTTTCTTTTTTTATCATTGGGGTCTTACAGTTCCTTTGATATGAATTACTATTTAACAGTAATCATAGGTTTCACTTTCTCTCTTATAACACTATTGGTTGATCAGTAAAAGGCCACACCCCCGAGGAGACCTTCGAAACTTCCACGCTTAGGGGAGATATTAAAGGGGTACTCCGCTGGAAAACATTTTCTTTCAAATCAAGAAAGCCAGAAAGTTAAGCAGATTTGTAACCAACCAACCCATAACAATTTTTTACAAATTAAAAATGTTTTTTTTTTTTTTCTCTGAAAAATTTGCAGCACTCGCAGAACCACAAACAATATCCACCCGACAATTGAGGTGGAAAATAAATGGGATAAAACTAAACACAAATTTAGAAGCCACATCCATTGCAAAACCAAAGGGGTAATTTATGCTATAACCTGCCCCTGTGAAAAAATATATGTAGGTAGAACCAAGAGACAACTGGGAACAAGAATTAAGGAGCATTTGTACAATATACAACGAGGATTTGATGGACATCCCCTGTCAGCGCACTACAAGCACTTCCATAAACAGTCTGCTGTAGGATCCTATTTTGTTGGTTTGGAAAAAATCACTCCACATTGGTGAGGGGGCAATTACATTGCACAATTATCCAGATCTGAAACCAGATGGATTTTTAACCTAAAGGGGTACTCCGGCGCTTAGACGTTTAAAATCAGTCCACGGAGCATGTTCGCTCCGGGTCTGATTACTGTCGATCACGGGGCCGGAGCGTTGTGACATCAAGGCTCCACCCCGTGTGATGTCACGCTCCGCCCCCCTCAATGCAAGCCTATGGAGGGGTCGTGACAGCTGTCACGCCCCCTCCCATAGGCTTGCATTGAGGGGGCAGAGTGTGACATCACACGGGGCGGAGCCTTGACGTCACAACGCTCCGACCCCGTGATCGACAGTAATCAGACCCAGAGCGAACACGCTCTGGGGACTGATTTTAAACGGGGTGCGGCGTGCAAGATCACGGGGTCCCCAGTGGCGGGACCCCCGCGATCAGGCATCTTATGCCCTATCCTTTGGATAGGGGATAAGATGTCTAAGCGCTGGAGTACCCCTTTAAATTCATTGGCCCCGTTCGGATTAAATGAAGAAATGGAATTGTTCGGCTTCTCGTCATAAAACATTTTATCACAGCATCCCAGCGCTACATATTCTGCGAATTCCAAAAACTACTTACTATAGGGGATTAACAAAGGGTTAATTTCCAGGCTGTGTCTGCCTATAAGTACCTGCTACACACCCACACCCAGCTCATCCCGACGAAGGAAGTCCGTAGTATTTCCGAAATGCGTCGATCAGCTTTGTAAGACCCTACGTGTCTCCTTAGTGACGTCACTATCCACCGCTCACTCCATCGAGCGACTTGCAGCGTGGACGCAGTCTGGTCAAGGCGCTACCGGCCGGAACGCTCTCCCACTGCCCTGCTAGAAGATCAATAACCCGGAGCAGATCATCGCTATCCAAGAACAACAGGTACCCACCTCCATCAGGAACATTATGTTAGATGTCGCTATCATTAAAGGGGTACTCCGGTGAAAAACTTTTTTTTTTTTTTTTTTTTTAAATCAACTGGTGCCAGAAAGTTAAACAGATTTGTAAATGACTTCTATTAAAAACACTTCTTTTTGAAACAGAGCTCTCTGCTAACATCATGAGCACAGTGCTCTCTGCTGACATCTCTGTCTATTTTAGGAACTGTCCAGAACAGCATATGTTTGCTATGGGGATTTCCTTTTACTCCTAACAGTTCCTAAAATGGACAGAGATGTCAGCAGAGAGCTCTGTGTTTCAAACTGAAAATAATTTCCACTGTAGTATTCAGCAGCTAATAAGTACAGGAAGGATTAAGATTTTTTAATAGAAGTAATTTACAAATCTGTTTAACTTTCTGGCACCAGTTGATTTAAAAATAAAGTTTTATCACCAGAGTACCCCTTTAAGGTATTAAAGAGTACTTTTCACCACTAGTTGCAGCGCTGTAGTACCCCAAAAATGTGCCCACCAAATCAGGGACGGACTGATCTACCGTTCATATAGTGTGTTACTATATAGTGGTCCAGCAAAGAAATTGTATTTTACTACATCCTATTTATCAGGTATTCTACATGTGATATTATTAGATTAAAACCTTTTCAAATCGCTGCTTTATATTTGGGATACTTTAATTAGGTTACTGTTCACCTAAGGTTTTTCATTTTTCCAGTGTGCAGTCTACATATCAACATCACTCTGAATCACCAAAACACTTCATTTAGAAGGTAGGTCAATATACCCACCATTCAGCCACCCTCTTTTTGTCATGTTATATCGATTTTCACTCAGCGCGCACTCCTGCTTATTTTTATTTTAGATTTGTAAATTACTTCTTATCAGCTGCTGTATGCTCCACAGGAAGTTCTTTTCTTTTTGAATATCCTTTCTGCCTGACCACAGTGCTCTCTGCTGACACCTGTTTGTCCTCGTGAGGAACTGCCCAGAGCAGGAGAGGTTTGCTATGGGGATTTGCTCTTACTCTGGACAGTTCCGGACATGGACAGAGGTGTCAGCAGAGAACACTGTGGTCAGACTGGGAAGAGCTACACAACTTCCTGTGGAGCATACAGCAGCTGATAAATACTGGAAGGATTAAGATTTTTATATAGAAGTAATTTACAAATCTGTTTAACCCCTTAAGGACACAACCCATTTTCACCTCTAGGACGCAGCCCTTTTTTGCACATCTGACCAATGTCAATTTAAACATTAATAACTCTGGAATGCTTTTAGTTATCATTCTGATTCCGAGATTGTTTTTTCGTGACATATTCTACTTTAACATAGTGGTAAATTTTTGTGGTAACTTGCATCCTTTCTTGGTGAAAAATCCCAAAATTTGATGAAAAAATTGAAAATTTTGCATTTTTCTAACTTTGAAGCTCTCTGCTTGTAAGGAAAATGGATATTCCAAATATTTTTTTTTTGGATTCACATATACAATATGTCTACTTTATATTTTCATCATAAAATTGACAAGTGTTTACTTTTGGAAGACACCAGAGGGCTTCAAAGTTCAGCAGCAATTTTACAATTTTTCACAAAATTTTCAAACTCGCTATTTTTCATGGACCAGTTCAGGTTTGAAGTGGATTTGAAGGGTCTTCATATTAGAAATACCCCATAAATGACCCTATTACAAAAACTGCACCCCCCAAAGTATTCAAAATGACATTCAGTAAGTGTTTTAACCCTTTAGATGTTTCACAGGAAAAGCAGCAAAGTGAAGGAGAAAATTCAAAATCTTCATTTTTTTACACTTGCATGTACTTGTAGACCCAATTTTTACAAGGGGTAAAAGGATAAAATTTATACTTGAATTTGTAGCCCAATTTCTCTCGAGTAAGCACATACCTCATATGTCTATGTAAGGTGTTCGGCGAGCTCAGTAGAGGGCTCAGAAGCGAAGGAGCGACAAGGGGATTTTGGAGAGTAAGTTTTTCTGAAATGGTTTTTTGGGGGCATGTTGCATTTAGGAAGCCCCTATGGTGCCAAAACAGAAAAAAAAAACCATGGCATACCATTTTGGAAACTAGACCCCTTGAGGAACGTAACAAGGAATAAAGTGAGCCTTAATACCCCACAGGTGTTTCATGACTTTTGCATATGTAAAAAAAAAAAAAATAATTTCACTAAAATGTGTGTTTCCCCCCAAATTTGACATTTTTTCAAGGGTTAATAGCAGAAAATACCCCCCAAAATTTGTAACCCCATCTCTTCTGAGTATGGAGGTACCCCATAAGTTGACCTGAAGTGCATTAAGGGCGAACTACAATGCTCAGAAGAGAAGGAGTCATATTTGACTTTTTGAGAGCAAATTTTGCTCGGGGGGCATGTCGCATTTAGGAAGCCCTATGGTGCCAGGACAGCAAAAAAAAATGACATGGCATACCATTTTGGAAACTAGACCCCTCGGGGAACGTAACAAGGGGTTAAGTGAACCTTAATACCCCACAGGTGTTTCACGACTTTTGCATATGTAAAAAAAAAATTTTTTTTTTTACCAAAAATGCTTGGTTTAGCAAAAATTTTACATTTTTAAAAAAGGTAATAGCAGAAAATACCCCCCAAAATTTGAAGCCCAATTTCTCCCGATTCAGAAAACACCCAATATGGGGATGAAAAGTGCTCTGCTGGTGCACTACAGGTCTCAGAAGAGAAGGAGTCACATTTGGCTTTTTGGAAGCAAATTTTGCTCTAGGGGCATGCCGCATTTAGGAAGCACCTATGGTGCCAGGACAGAAAAAAAACCCACATGGCATACCATTTTGGAAACTAGACCCCTTGGGGAACGTAACAAGGGGTAAAGTGAACCTTAATACCCCACAGGTGTTTCACGACTTTTGCATATGTAAAAAAAAAATATGTAAAAAAATAATAATTTTTTTTACACTAAAATGCTTGTTTTCCCCCAAATTTTACATTTTTACAAGGGATAATAGCAGAAAATACCCCCCAAAATTTGTAACCCCATCTCTTCTGAGTATGGAAATACCCAATAAGTGGACGTGAAGTGCACTGGGGGCGAACTACAATGCTCAGAAGAGAAGGAGCATCATTGAGCTTTTGGAGAGAGAATTTGGCCATGTGCATTTCCAAAGCCCCCCCGTGGTGCCAGAACAGTGGACCCCCCCCACATGTGACCCCATTTTTAAAACTACACCCCTCACGGAAGGTAATAAGGTGTGCAGGGAGAATTTACACCCCACTGGCATTTGACGGATCTTTGGAACAGTGGGCTGTGCAAATTAAAAATTTTATTTTTCATTTTCACAGACCCCTGTTTCAAAGATCTGTCAGACACCTGTGGGGTGTAAATGCTCACTGTACCCCTTGTTACATTCCGTGAGGGGTGCAGTTTCCAAAATGGGGTCACATGTGGGTATTTATTGTTTTGCACTTATGTCAGAACCGCTGTAAAATCAGCCCCCCCTGTGCAAATCACCAATTTAGACCTCAAATGTACATGGTGCACTCTCCCTTCTGAGCCTTGTTGTGCGTCCCCAGAACACTTTGCGCCCACATATGGGGTATCTCCGTCCTCAGGAGAAATTGCGTTACAAATTTTGGAGGCTTTTTTTCTTTTACCGCTTGTGAAATTTTAAAGTATGGGGCAACACCAGTATGTTAGTGTACAAAAATTTTTTTTTTTACACTAACATGCTGGTGTAGACCCCAACTTTACCTTTTCATAAGGGGTAAAAGGAGAAAAAGCCCCCCAAAATTTGTTAGGCAATTTCTCCCGAGTACGGAGATACCCCATATGTGGCCCTAAACTGTTGCCTTGAAATACGACAGGGCTCCAAAGTGAGAGCGCCATGTGCATTTGAGGCCTAAATTAGGGATTTGCATAGGGGTGGACATAGGGGTATTCTACACCAGTGATTCTCAAACAGGGTGCCTCCAGCTGTTGCTAAACTCCCAGCATGCTTGGACAGTCAATGGCTGTCCGGAAATGCTGGGAGTTTTTGTTTTGCAACAGCTGGAGGCTCCGTTTTGGAAACACTGCTGTAGGATACGTTTTTCATTTTAATTGGGGGGGAAGGGGTGGTGGGGGGGCAGTGTACGTGTGTATATGTAGTGTTTTACTCTTTATTTTATGTTAGTGTAGTGTTTTTAGGTTACATTCACACTGACGGCGGATTACACTGAGTCTCCCGCTAGGAGTTTGAGCTGCGGCTGCTGCAGCTCAAACTTGAAGCAGGGAACTCACTGTTATCCGCCGCCAGTGTGAATGTAACCTGTACATTCACATGGGAGGGGGGGGGGGGGGGCAAAACTACAACTCACAGCATGCACTGACAGAACGTGCATGCTGGGAGTTGTAGTTTTGCAACAGCTGGAGCCACACTGGTTGGAAAATACTGAGTTAGGTAATAGAACCTATTACCTAACTTGGTATTTCTCAACCAGTGTGCCTCCAGCTGTTGCAGAACTACAACTCTCAGCATGTACTGATTGCCAAAGGGAATGCTGGGAGATGTAGTTATGCAACAGCTGGAGGCACGCAAGTACAACTCCCAGCATGCCGAGACAGCCATTTGCTGTTCCTGAATGCTGGGAGTTGTAGTTTTGCAAGATTTAGAGGGGTTCAGTATGGAGATCACTGACAGTGGTCTCTAAACTGTGGCCCTCCAGATGTTGCAAAACTACAAATCTCAGCATGCTAAGACAGCAAACTGCTGTCTGGGCATGCTGGGAGTTGTAGTTTTGTAATATCTGGAGGGCTACAGTTTAGAGACCACTGTCAGTGATCTCTAGCCTGAACCCCTCTAAATCTTGCAAAACTACAACTCCCAGCATGCCAACACAGCAAATAGCTGTCAAGGCATGGTGGGAGTTGTAGTTTTGCAACATCTGGAGGGCGACAGTTTAGAGACCACTCTCTAAACTGTCGCCCTGCAGATGTTGCTAGGCAACAGACTCCCGGACACGCGGCGTCATACTCAACTCCACCGCCGCCATGATCACAGCCGCCGCCGGGTAAGTGATCGCCGCTGCCGCCGCCGACGCTGCTACACGGTTCCCCCCGCTGTGCCCAGACACCGATGGGTGGGCATAGCGGGGGGAACCAAACTTTAACCCCCCCCGCCCCCAGTCTGCTATTGGTCGGTCGCTCGGCCGATCAATAGCAGGGATGGGAGGGGTGGCAACCCTGCCACCTCACTCCTATCTCTTCAAGGGGGATGGAGGGTGTCTTGGACACCCTCGATCCCCCTTATTTTATCGCGGAGCCGCCGTTGATGGGCAGGGGGAGAGCGCTCCCCCTGCAAACACCATAGATGCCGTGATCAGAACTGATCACGGCATCTATGGGGTTAATGCTGCCGGGACCGGCGCGATCGCGGCCCCGGCAGCTGCGGTGGGACTCCGGCTGTGATTGACAGCTGAGTCCCACCCGCGATCTCCTGCGCTGCCCGCGGCAGAGCAGGAGATCGCTTGGACGTATGCACACGTCCATTTGCGCGAACGTGTAATTCGCCTGGACGTATGCATACGTCCAATAGCGGGAAGGGGTTAAAGGGGTACTCCGGTGAAAACCTTTTTTCTTTTAAATCAACTGGTGGCAGAAAGTTAAACATATTTGTAAATTACTTCTATTAAAAAATCTTACTCCTTCCAGTACTTATTAGCTGCTGAATGCTACAGAGGAAATTCCGCTCTCTGCTGACATCTCTGTCCATTTTAGCAACCGTGCATAGCAGATGTATGCTAAGGGCAGCATGGTGGCTCAGTGGTTAGCACTGCTGCCTTGCAGTGCTGGGGACTTGGGTTCAAATCCCACTAAGAACAACAATAAATAAAGAGTTATTATTATAATAACGTCAGCAGAGAGAACTGTGCTCGTGATGTCATCAGAGAGCATTCCAAAAAGAAAAGAATTTCCTCTGTAGTATTCAGCAGCTAATAAGTACAGGAAGGATTAAGATTTTTGAATAGAAGTAATTCACAAATATGTTTAACTTTCTGCCACCAGTTGATTTAAAAGAAAAAAAGGTTTTCACCGGAGTACTCCTTTAACTTTCTGGCACCAGTTGATTTAAAAAAAATAAAATAAAATAGTTTTCCACTGGAGTACCCCTTTAAACCAACACCAGTTGTTTGTAGGACATGTGTCCATTGCTGTATCTTCTAAGCATCAAGCAAGGAGAAGACGCAACTCAACATGACTCTCTGAGTCTTCTCAGTTTGACCAAATATTGTTAAGGCACAGAAAGTGAGGCCCTGGTCTACGATTAAAGGAGTACTCCACCTACATACATATTTTCCTCTATCCAAAGGATAGGGGATAAGATGTTTGATTGCGGGGGTTCTGGCCACTAGGACCCCCCGTGATCTCTGTGCGCCAGCCGTGCTGCACCTGGCATTCTAAACTGGGTTTCCGGGGCTGGAAACGGGACATCATGTCACGCCCCTTTCATTCATGCCTATGGTAGGGGGTGTGACGTTCGTCACGCCCCCTACCTTAGGCATGAATGAAAGGGGCGTGACATGATGTCACGTCTCCAGCCCCGGAAACCCTGCATTCTAAATGTACTGCCTAGCTTGCCGGGTACAACATGGGTGCTGCTTGGAGACTGTGGGGGGTCCCAGCGGCAGGACCCCCGCGCTGAGACATCTTATCCCCTATTCTTTGGAAAAGAGATAAGATGTCTATGGGCAGAGTACCCCTTTAATGACCACAACATCCTGTTCTCTATAAAAAAAATAATAATAATCTAATTTTGCTTCATGCTTCTACCATCCTTTGATTTGGCCTCGATATAAATGAATGTGAGAGAAGATATCTACAGTACAGACGCTACTTTATCACCATTGCAGGGATATAACTCATATGGATAAAACCTTCATGTCTCCACTCGGTTCTGCAGAATTTAGTTGTTTTTCAAAACTTGTTAACAGCGCAATATAATGGGACCGCAATAATCTACAGTGATCTACCCTAAGAAAGACAGTTTAGAAAGACCCTATGTTTAATTATTGTATTACATAATAGGGTTGTCGGAGCATCAAAATATTTTTAAAATGAGTTCTCGTATCTATCTATCAATATCTACAGTATCTATCTATCTATCATCTCATATCTATCTATGTCTCATATCTATCTATCTATCTTGTATCTATCTATCAATATCTACAGTATTTATCTATCTCATATCTATCTATCTATCACTTGAAAATGGCGGTGTGAGATCGCTGAAACGTTGCCTCTTTTCCTTGGAATAAACACTTCAATTTTACACGGATTTTGGTGTGCTGCCTACATTAATCTATATCTATCTATCTCATATCTATCTATCTATCTCATATATATCTATCTAATATTTATCTCTATCTATCTCATATCTATCTATCATCTATCTCATACCTATCTATCTATCTATCTATCTATCCCTCATATCTATCTATCTCATATCTATCTATCTATATCTCATATCTATCCATCTATCTCATATCTATCTATCTCATATCTATCTATCTCATATCTATCTATCTATCTATCTGTCTATCCATCTCATATCTATCCATCTATCTCATATCTATCTATCTATCTATCTAAAGGAATCTATCTATCTCATATCTATATATCTATATCATATCTATCTATCTCATATCTATCTATCTATCTCATATCTATCTCATATCTATCTATCTCATATCTATCTATCTCATATCTATCTATCTATCTATCTATCTCATATCTATCTATCTATCTATCTATCTATCTATCTCATATCAATCTATCTATCTGTCTATCTCATATCTATCTATCTAAAGGAATCTATCTATCTCATATCTATCTGTCTATCTATCTATCTCATATCTATCTATCTATCTATCTATTTCCAAATGGCGGAGGACAGCACAACCACTGTAAATCTTGAGATAGTAATCCGGGTGCAATAGGAAGAAAACGTGGTCCCAGTCGCAGACCACATCCATAAATTCCAGCAGTAAATCCAACAGCACTCACGGGTTCAAGTAAAAAACACAACGGTGTTTATTTAAACCATGTTCAGATGCAACGTTTCAGTGATATCCACCACCTTTTTCAAGCATGGTATACAACTGTGCAAGACAAACCTTTATATGGTATCATATTAAGTTAATTACAGACTCCAATCAATATAATTAAACATAATTCATACAGTAAAAAGACATGATCAGTACAAAAATTCATAATATAAAAAAAGTGCAAGTGATAACAGTGTAGTTAGAAACAACAATGGTCACCGTACATACAATAGATCATCGTTGTTATTAAAAAAATAAAGTGCAGATAATAAAGACGCAGCTGCAACTACGTCTTCCAGTGATTAAAAACAACATTGCCATGGGGACAGACCACTCACCTCCTGCGTATGGACGCCGCCATTACGGCGTCTCACATGCAGTCATATGGCTCCCGGTCATGTGACGCTCCCGAGCTCCGCCCCGTCATCACGTGACCGGAGCGCACACTCGCGCATGCGCACCTGCCACTTTGATGCCGAAAACGGCATCAAGGGACCTGGCGGAGACACGGGAGCGCCACAAGCACCAGGACCAAGCTAGCATCATGAATCCCAATGTAAAATGACGAATTGGAATACAGATAGTATCTAAAAAAAGATAAATGGTGATGTACAAAATAAATGCAGGGGCAAAAAGACATCATTATGCTCAAAGGTCAGAAAAAATCGTCTGTGAATGACAGGGAAGCCAGTCAATAATATAAAAAAAAATTTATTAATTTTTTTTTTTTTAAATAGTGCATCAACAGACGCATCAAGAACGCATCATGTGAATAGGAAAAGATTTTTTTTGTCAGTGGATACGCCAATGGGCACACAAATGCACACGGATGTACAGATGTGCATCCAGAGGCATCTCACCTAGGGCAAGGGGGGAAAAAAATACTCATGTAATTAAAAAAGTGAATACTTAAATGTGGAATCAAAATTCCACCATGTGCCCAAAAATATACAAAAGGATATAATATGTGTGTATATATATAAATACATATAAGGACCAACATATCAAAGTTGGTATACAGAAAATAGGATAAAAAGTGCAGTGAATATAATAATAATAATGGTGATAATAATAATAATTAAATAAAAAGGATAATTAATATAATTACTGAGTGTCTACTGTGAATGTATGTCTCCAATCCACGCATGCATAATGTTTATCCATATGCACATATGGATCTTAAACCTTCTTAAAGAAATATATAAAAAAATATAAAATATGTGGCATTGCCCCACTTTTGTACATCACACATAACTAGAATTCTCATATAATCACAAGAAAATCCTTTATTTTACACGTGTGAAAATAACATAAAAAATTATGATAGTATATTCCGTGTCGGTGTCTTTGGTCTGTCCCCCGACAAGTGAAAATTTCAATATCTAAAACAAAACAGAGAGAAAGTATCAATAGTATATGTTACATTGTATACCATTTAAATACATTCTCAATAGTCGACATTGGCCTATGCATTATATATAGCTGATGTAACAGTAAAATCTACATTCAGGCCACGTGGGCGTAACGTGTCCAACTCATGAATCCAATATAACTCACGTTTCTTTAACCGATTAATTCTGTCTCCTCCCTTCTTGCTCTCTGGTATATGATCAATTAATGTAAACCGTAACTCTCCTTCCGTGTGCCCCGCCTCAACAAAATGTTTAGATACCGGCAGATCCAGTCTAGCCTTCCTGATCGAATACCGGTGTTGGTTGAGGCGGGTCCGGAAATCGAGTGTGGTCTCTCCAATGTAAAGTAATTTACAGGCACATGAAAGTGCATAGATGACAAAATGCGACGTACAAGTTAAAAAGAATTTCAGTTTATATTCCCTTAATGTTAGAGGGTGTACAAACAAGGTGCCCTTGTTCATCCTTGGGCAATTGATACAAGTGCCACAGGGAAATGAACCCTTACGATTAACTGTCAAATACTTTTGTCGGTCCATCGGGCTTGTGGATACGTCGGTTTTCACCAAATGATCCTTCAAGCTCGGTGGCTTCCGATAAGACATCAACGGGGGTATACAGAACTCTGGAATTTCAGAATGACATTTACTCAAGATGCCCCAATGTTTCCGTACCACACCAGCGATCTTATCTGATCTACTGTTGAATGTAGATACAAATGCGATCCTTGGTGGCTTAGGAGTTTTTTCAGTCTGATGAATTAGTAGTTTACGATCCAATTCTAAGGTCTTATCTTTACTTGCTAAAAGTAAATCACGTGGATACCCTCTGCGTGCAAAGTTATCCACCATTTTGTCTAGGGCCGGTAAGACTCTGTCATCCACTCCCACCACCCGGCGGGCCCTCATCATCTGGCTTGACGGGAGGGACCGTACCATGGGGCGGGGGTGGTGACTGTCATACCTTAAAACAGAATTGCTGTCTGTCGGTTTCGTGTATAGATCGGTGGTCAACCGTCCACCGTCTATGCATACCAACGTATCTAAAAATTGTACTGAAACCATAGAAGAAGTCAAGGTAAATTTAATATTAGTATGGATATGGTTTAAAAACTCAAAAAAATCCAAAAGTTGTGCGTGTGTACCCGTCCAAATTAAAAAGACATCATCTATGTAACGCCACCACCCCAGCACATGGCTGAAGTGGTGGCTCACATAGATGAATGTCTCCTCTAGGGCCGCCATGAACACGTTCGCGTACGTGGGTGCCACGTTCGTGCCCATGGCGGTCCCGGACAACTGCAAATAAAAAATATCATTAAACATAAAATAATTATGTTTCAGTACAATTTCCAGTAATGTCAAAATCAATTTACTCTCTTCCTGTGAATGATCCAGTGAGATAGCCAGCTGGACTGCCTCCAATCCTGCTTCGTGGGGTATAGATGTGTACAATGAAGAGACGTCTAAAGACGCCAAAATTGTGTTTTCAGGAATGTTAATTGATTCAATTTTTCTAAGAAAATCCGCTGTGTCTCTAATGAAAGACTTCGAGTTCACAGCGTAGGTTCTTAGTATCCTGTCCAAAAAAATAGAGATCTGGCTAGTAATCGACCCCCTCCCGGAGACAATTGGTCTACCGGGAGGGTCCACAAGAGATTTGTGGATTTTAGGCAAAATATATAGAAAAGGAGTCGTTGGACAGGGAACCACAAGAAAATCATAAAGTGCTTTATCAATCAAACCCCTTTGTAGAGCAGGACCCAGGCACTCTTGGATCCTACTGGCTATCTCTCTTTTTGGGTCACTTTTCAATTGTTTGTACGTAGTCACATCAGATAATTGCCTATAGACTTCACTCAAGTACTTTGATCGGTCCATGACCACAACCGCCCCGCCTTTGTCGGCGGGTTTTACCACCAGGTTGTGGTCATGGACAATTTGGTTTAATGCAAGTTGTTGTTTTCTGGTCAAGTTAGGGCGTATTGACACATGTTGTTCTGATTTTAATTTTTCAATATCCTGTCTTACTAGTGCACAAAAAGTATCGATCGCACTGGAGCTAGTATGTGGGTTAAAGTTGCTGGGGGGCTTCAAGCCCAGATCTCCAGCCCTAAAACTCACATCCCTGCAATCAGCGTGATCCACTTGTGAATTTACAGATTTATTAGCAAATATTACTTTCAACTTAAGTTTCCTAAAAAATTGATGACAATCCAACTCGACCTGAAACCAGTCCGGATGAAAGGTCGGGCAAAAATTAAGGCCCTTGGACAAAAGGTCAGTCTGTGCTATCGTTAGATTAACAGAAGAAATGTTTACCACTTCTTTTTGTGTCGATTCTGGGCTGTTCTTGGTGTCCGTTGTCTGTTCCTTGTACTCCCGTTTGTGGCGCTTGCCTCCTCCCCGGGTGGGGCGTCGCTTGTGTTTTGATGAAGATCTAAAAAATTCTGTGTTACGGTATTAGAGGAAGGAAAATCATTAATTACAGTCTGAGCTCTGTCTTTTAAGTCAGGTTTGGTGTCTCTCGTTTTCCTAGGTGACCGTCTAGTCACAGACTGAGACCCCCACATATAGACCCGGCTATTGCTGTAGTCGGTGGAGTCTCTGTACCATTTATGTCTCTTGGTATTTTCAACCTCATTTTTTAATTTTTGTAGAAAGACAGAGTGTTTAGAAATAAATTTATCAAAATCCTCCTCAGATAAAGTTGATTTCAATGTCATCTCAGCGTTTGTCATCCTGTCTTTCACAGTCACAATATCTTTTTGTATCATATCCATATTCAATAGAATTAAATCCAGTGAGAACCTGTTGGCAAGTAACTCATAGCGTTGTCTGTACTCGGGGTTCCCCATATAAGCATTCTCTCTGGGTTGAAGGCGCATCCCCCTAGGTACTCGCTCAGATTTATAGTACTCGCCAAGTGTAGACAAATGTAAGGTTAGAGACAGCAACCGTCTGGATTCATACTCATATTGTCTTTGTAGGTCTATATTAGTCGGGACATGCAAGAAGGACATATCCCCCTCTGCCGCCCCCAAGATGCGGCCAATGTCGGCATTGGAAAATGAAGAAGCATGGTTAGCAGGTACTTTACCAGTCGTAGACTCCATTGTGGGCTATAGTAAGCAGCCGGGGTGCAGATCCAACCAGACTGAACAATGTCTATTTCCAAATGGCGGAGGACAGCACAACCACTGTAAATCTTGAGATAGTAATCCGGGTGCAATAGGAAGAAAACGTGGTCCCAGTCGCAGACCACATCCATAAATTCCAGCAGTAAATCCAACAGCACTCACGGGTTCAAGTAAAAAACACAACGGTGTTTATTTAAACCATGTTCAAATGCAACGTTTCAGTGATATCCACCACCTTTTTCAAGCACGATATACAACTGTGCAAGACAAACCTTTATATGGTATCATATTAAGTTAATTACAGACTCCAATCAATATAATTAAACATAATTCATACAGTAAAAAGACATGATCAGTACAAAAATTCATAATATAAAAAAAGTGCAAGTGATAACAGTGTAGTTAGAAACAACAATGGTCACCGTACATACAATAGATCATCGTTGTTATTAAAAAAATAAAGTGCAGATAATAAAGACGCAGCTGCAACTACGTCTTCCAGTGATTAAAAACAACATTGCCATGGGGACAGACCACTCACCTCCTGTGTATGGACGCCGCCATTACGGCGTCTCACATGCAGTCATATGGCTCCTGGTCATGTGACGCTCCCGAGCTCCGCCCCGTCATCACGTGACCGGAGCGCACACTCGCGCATGCGCACCTGCCACTTTGATGCCGAAAACGGCATCAAGGGACCTGGCGGAGACACGGGAGCGCCACAAGCACCAGGACCAAGCTAGCATCATGAATCCCAATGTAAAATGACGAATTGGAATACAGATAGTATCTAAAAAAAGATAAATGGTGATGTACAAAATAAATGCAAGGGCAAAAAGACATCATTATGCTCAAAGGTCAGAAAAAATCGTCTGTGAATGACAGGGAAGCCAGTCAATAATATAAAAAAAAATTTTATAAATTTTTTTTTTTTTAAATAGTGCATCAACAGACGCATCAAGAACGCATCATGTGAATAGGAAAAGATTTTTTTTGTCAGTGGATACGTCAATGGGCACACAAATGCACACGGATGTACAGATGTGCATCCAGAGGCATCTCACCTAGGGCAAGGGGGGAAAAAAATACTCATGTAATTAAAAAAGTGAATACTTAAATGTGGAATCAAAATTCCACCATGTGCCCAAAAATATACAAAAGGATATAATATGTGTGTATATATATAAATACATATAAGGACCAACATATCAAAGTTGGTATACAGAAAATAGGATAAAAAGTGCAGTGAATATAATAATAATAATGGTGATAATAATAATAATTAAATAAAAAGGATAATTAATATAATTACTGAGTGTCTACTGTGAATGTATGTCTCCAATCCACGCATGCATAATGTTTATCCATATGCACATATGGATCTTAAACCTTCTTAAAGAAATATATAAAAAAATATAAAATATGTGGCATTGCCCCACTTTTGTACATCACACATAACTAGAATTCTCATATAATCACAAGAAAATCCTTTATTTTACACGTGTGAAAATAACATAAAAAATGATGATAGTATATTCCGTGTCGGTGTCTTTGGTCTGTCCCCCGACAAGTGAAAATTTCAATATCTAAAACAAAACAGAGAGAAAGTATCAATAGTATATGTTACATTGTATACCATTTAAATACATTCTCAATAGTCGACATTGGCCTATGCATTATATATAGCTGATGTAACAGTAAAATCTACATTCAGGCCACGTGGGCGTAACGTGTCCAACTCATGAATCCAATATAACTCACGTTTCTTTAACCGATTAATTCTGTCTCCTCCCTTCTTGCTCTCTGGTATATGATCAATTAATGTAAACCGTAACTCTCCTTCCGTGTGCCCCGCCTCAACAAAATGTTTAGATACCGGCAGATCCAGTCTAGCCTTCCTGATCGAATACCGGTGTTGGTTGAGGCGGGTCCGGAAATCGAGTGTGGTCTCTCCAATGTAAAGTAATTTACAGGCACATGAAAGTGCATAGATGACAAAATGCGACGTACAAGTTAAAAAGAATTTCAGTTTATATTCCCTTAATGTTAGAGGGTGTACAAACAAGGTGCCCTTGTTCATCCTTGGGCAATTGATACAAGTGCCACAGGGAAATGAACCCTTACGATTAACTGTCAAATACTTTTGTCGGTCCATCGGGCTTGTGGATACGTCGGTTTTCACCAAATAATCCTTCAAGCTCGGTGGCTTCCGATAAGACATCAACGGGGGTATACAGAACTCTGGAATTTCAGAATGACATTTACTCAAGATGCCCCAATGTTTCCGTACCACACCAGCGATCTT
This sequence comes from Hyla sarda, assembly GCF_029499605.1. NCBI lineage: Eukaryota > Metazoa > Chordata > Amphibia > Anura > Hylidae > Hyla > Hyla sarda. The sequence continues at coordinate 371,905,649 of NC_079193.1, read as the reverse complement.
ATCTGATCTACTGTTGAATGTAGATACAAATGCGATCCTTGGTGGCTTAGGAGTTTTTTCAGTCTGATGAATTAGTAGTTTACGATCCAATTCTAAGGTCTTATCTTTACTTGCTAAAAGTAAATCACGTGGATACCCTCTGCGTGCAAAGTTATCCACCATTTTGTCTAGGGCCGGTAAGACTCTGTCATCCACTCCCACCACCCGGCGGGCCCTCATCATCTGGCTTGACGGGAGGGACCGTACCATGGGGCGGGGGTGGTGACTGTCATACCTTAAAACAGAATTGCTGTCTGTCGGTTTCGTGTATAGATCGGTGGTCAACCGTCCACCGTCTATGCATACCAACGTATCTAAAAATTGTACTGAAACCATAGAAGAAGTCAAGGTAAATTTAATATTAGTATGGATATGGTTTAAAAACTCAAAAAAATCCAAAAGTTGTGCGTGTGTACCCGTCCAAATTAAAAAGACATCATCTATGTAACGCCACCACCCCAGCACATGGCTGAAGTGGTGGCTCACATAGATGAATGTCTCCTCTAGGGCCGCCATGAACACGTTCGCGTACGTGGGTGCCACGTTCGTGCCCATGGCGGTCCCGGACAACTGCAAATAAAAAATATCATTAAACATAAAATAATTATGTTTCAGTACAATTTCCAGTAATGTCAAAATCAATTTACTCTCTTCCTGTGAATGATCCAGTGAGATAGCCAGCTGGACTGCCTCCAATCCTGCTTCGTGGGGTATAGATGTGTACAATGAAGAGACGTCTAAAGACGCCAAAATTGTGTTTTCAGGAATGTTAATTGATTCAATTTTTCTAAGAAAATCCGCTGTGTCTCTAATGAAAGACTTCGAGTTCACAGCGTAGGTTCTTAGTATCCTGTCCAAAAAAATAGAGATCTGGCTAGTAATCGACCCCCTCCCGGAGACAATTGGTCTACCGGGAGGGTCCACAAGAGATTTGTGGATTTTAGGCAAAATATATAGAAAAGGAGTCGTTGGACAGGGAACCACAAGAAAATCATAAAGTGCTTTATCAATCAAACCCCTTTGTAGAGCAGGACCCAGGCACTCTTGGATCCTACTGGCTATCTCTCTTTTTGGGTCACTTTTCAATTGTTTGTACGTAGTCACATCAGATAATTGCCTATAGACTTCACTCAAGTACTTTGATCGGTCCATGACCACAACCGCCCCGCCTTTGTCGGCGGGTTTTACCACCAGGTTGTGGTCATGGACAATTTGGTTTAATGCAAGTTGTTGTTTTCTGGTCAAGTTAGGGCGTATTGACACATGTTGTTCTGATTTTAATTTTTCAATATCCTGTCTTACTAGTGCACAAAAAGTATCGATCGCACTGGAGCTAGTATGTGGGTTAAAGTTGCTGGGGGGCTTCAAGCCCAGATCTCCAGCCCTAAAACTCACATCCCTGCAATCAGCGTGATCCACTTGTGAATTTACAGATTTATTAGCAAATATTACTTTCAACTTAAGTTTCCTAAAAAATTGATGACAATCCAACTCGACCTGAAACCAGTCCGGATGAAAGGTCGGGCAAAAATTAAGGCCCTTGGACAAAAGGTCAGTCTGTGCTATCGTTAGATTAACAGAAGAAATGTTTACCACTTCTTTTTGTGTCGATTCTGGGCTGTTCTTGGTGTCCGTTGTCTGTTCCTTGTACTCCCGTTTGTGGCGCTTGCCTCCTCCCCGGGTGGGGCGTCGCTTGTGTGTTGATGAAGATCTAAAAAATTCTGTGTTACGGTATTAGAGGAAGGAAAATCATTAATTACAGTCTGAGCTCTGTCTTTTAAGTCAGGTTTGGTGTCTCTCGTTTTCCTAGGTGACCGTCTAGTCACAGACTGAGACCCCCACATATAGACCCGGCTATTGCTGTAGTCGGTGGAGTCTCTGTACCATTTATGTCTCTTGGTATTTTCAACCTCATTTTTTAATTTTTGTAGAAAGACAGAGTGTTTAGAAATAAATTTATCAAAATCCTCCTCAGATAAAGTTGATTTCAATGTCATCTCAGCGTTTGTCATCCTGTCTTTCACAGTCACAATATCTTTTTGTATCATATCCATATTCAATAGAATTAAATCCAGTGAGAACCTGTTGGCAAGTAACTCATAGCGTTGTCTGTACTCGGGGTTCCCCATATAAGCATTCTCTCTGGGTTGAAGGCGCATCCCCCTAGGTACTCGCTCAGATTTATAGTACTCGCCAAGTGTAGACAAATGTAAGGTTAGAGACAGCAACCGTCTGGATTCATACTCATATTGTCTTTGTAGGTCTATATTAGTCGGGACATGCAAGAAGGACATATCCCCCTCTGCCGCCCCCAAGATGCGGCCAATGTCGGCATTGGAAAATGAAGAAGCATGGTTAGCAGGTACTTTACCAGTCGTAGACTCCATTGTGGGCTATAGTAAGCAGCCGGGGTGCAGATCCAACCAGACTGAACAATGTCTATTTCCAAATGGCGGAGGACAGCACAACCACTGTAAATCTTGAGATAGTAATCCGGGTGCAATAGGAAGAAAACGTGGTCCCAGTCGCAGACCACATCCATAAATTCCAGCAGTAAATCCAACAGCACTCACGGGTTCAAGTAAAAAACACAACGGTGTTTATTTAAACCATGTTCAAATGCAACGTTTCAGTGATATCCACCACCTTTTTCAAGCACGATATACAACTGTGCAAGACAAACCTTTATATGGTATCATATTAAGTTAATTACAGACTCCAATCAATATAATTAAACATAATTCATACAGTAAAAAGACATGATCAGTACAAAAATTCATAATATAAAAAAAGTGCAAGTGATAACAGTGTAGTTAGAAACAACAATGGTCACCGTACATACAATAGATCATCGTTGTTATTAAAAAAATAAAGTGCAGATAATAAAGACGCAGCTGCAACTACGTCTTCCAGTGATTAAAAACAACATTGCCATGGGGACAGACCACTCACCTCCTGTGTATGGACGCCGCCATTACGGCGTCTCACATGCAGTCATATGGCTCCTGGTCATGTGACGCTCCCGAGCTCCGCCCCGTCATCACGTGACCGGAGCGCACACTCGCGCATGCGCACCTGCCACTTTGATGCCGAAAACGGCATCAAGGGACCTGGCGGAGACACGGGAGCGCCACAAGCACCAGGACCAAGCTAGCATCATGAATCCCAATGTAAAATGACGAATTGGAATACAGATAGTATCTAAAAAAAGATAAATGGTGATGTACAAAATAAATGCAAGGGCAAAAAGACATCATTATGCTCAAAGGTCAGAAAAAATCGTCTGTGAATGACAGGGAAGCCAGTCAATAATATAAAAAAAAATTTTATAAATTTTTTTTTTTTTAAATAGTGCATCAACAGACGCATCAAGAACGCATCATGTGAATAGGAAAAGATTTTTTTTGTCAGTGGATACGTCAATGGGCACACAAATGCACACGGATGTACAGATGTGCATCCAGAGGCATCTCACCTAGGGCAAGGGGGGAAAAAAATACTCATGTAATTAAAAAAGTGAATACTTAAATGTGGAATCAAAATTCCACCATGTGCCCAAAAATATACAAAAGGATATAATATGTGTGTATATATATAAATACATATAAGGACCAACATATCAAAGTTGGTATACAGAAAATAGGATAAAAAGTGCAGTGAATATAATAATAATAATGGTGATAATAATAATAATTAAATAAAAAGGATAATTAATATAATTACTGAGTGTCTACTGTGAATGTATGTCTCCAATCCACGCATGCATAATGTTTATCCATATGCACATATGGATCTTAAACCTTCTTAAAGAAATATATAAAAAAATATAAAATATGTGGCATTGCCCCACTTTTGTACATCACACATAACTAGAATTCTCATATAATCACAAGAAAATCCTTTATTTTACACGTGTGAAAATAACATAAAAAATTATGATAGTATATTCCGTGTCGGTGTCTTTGGTCTGTCCCCCGACAAGTGAAAATTTCAATATCTAAAACAAAACAGAGAGAAAGTATCAATAGTATATGTTACATTGTATACCATTTAAATACATTCTCAATAGTCGACATTGGCCTATGCATTATATATAGCTGATGTAACAGTAAAATCTACATTCAGGCCACGTGGGCGTAACGTGTCCAACTCATGAATCCAATATAACTCACGTTTCTTTAACCGATTAATTCTGTCTCCTCCCTTCTTGCTCTCTGGTATATGATCAATTAATGTAAACCGTAACTCTCCTTCCGTGTGCCCCGCCTCAACAAAATGTTTAGATACCGGCAGATCCAGTCTAGCCTTCCTGATCGAATACCGGTGTTGGTTGAGGCGGGTCCGGAAATCGAGTGTGGTCTCTCCAATGTAAAGTAATTTACAGGCACATGAAAGTGCATAGATGACAAAATGCGACGTACAAGTTAAAAAGAATTTCAGTTTATATTCCCTTAATGTTAGAGGGTGTACAAACAAGGTGCCCTTGTTCATCCTTGGGCAATTGATACAAGTGCCACAGGGAAATGAACCCTTACGATTAACTGTCAAATACTTTTGTCGGTCCATCGGGCTTGTGGATACGTCGGTCTTCACCAAATGATCCTTCAAGCTCGGTGGCTTCCGATAAGACATCAACGGGGGTATACAGAACTCTGGAATTTCAGAATGACATTTACTCAAGATGCCCCAATGTTTCCGTACCACACCAGCGATCTTATCTGATCTACTGTTGAATGTAGATACAAATGCGATCCTTGGTGGCTTAGGAGTTTTTTCAGTCTGATGAATTAGTAGTTTACGATCCAATTCTAAGGTCTTATCTTTACTTGCTAAAAGTAAATCACGTGGATACCCTCTGCGTGCAAAGTTATCCACCATTTTGTCTAGGGCCGGTAAGACTCTGTCATCCACTCCCACCACCCGGCGGGCCCTCATCATCTGGCTTGACGGGAGGGACCGTACCATGGGGCGGGGGTGGTGACTGTCATACCTTAAAACAGAATTGCTGTCTGTCGGTTTCGTGTATAGATCGGTGGTCAACCGTCCACCGTCTATGCATACCAACGTATCTAAAAATTGTACTGAAACCATAGAAGAAGTCAAGGTAAATTTAATATTAGTATGGATATGGTTTAAAAACTCAAAAAAATCCAAAAGTTGTGCGTGTGTACCCGTCCAAATTAAAAAGACATCATCTATGTAACGCCACCACCCCAGCACATGGCTGAAGTGGTGGCTCACATAGATGAATGTCTCCTCTAGGGCCGCCATGAACACGTTCGCGTACGTGGGTGCCACGTTCTTGCCCATGGCGGTCCCGGACAACTGCAAATAAAAAATATCATTAAACATAAAATAATTATGTTTCAGTACAATTTCCAGTAATGTCAAAATCAATTTACTCTCTTCCTGTGAATGATCCAGTGAGATAGCCAGCTGGACTGCCTCCAATCCTGCTTCGTGGGGTATAGATGTGTACAATGAAGAGATGTCTAAAGACGCCAAAATTGTGTTTTCAGGAATGTTAATTGATTCAATTTTTCTAAGAAAATCCGCTGTGTCTCTAATGAAAGACTTCGAGTTCACAGCGTAGGTTCTTAGTATCCTGTCCAAAAAAATAGAGATCTGGCTAGTAATCGACCCCCTCCCGGAGACAATTGGTCTACCGGGAGGGTCCACAAGAGATTTGTGGATTTTAGGCAAAATATATAGAAAAGGAGTCGTTGGACAGGGAACCACAAGAAAATCATAAAGTGCTTTATCAATCAAACCCCTTTGTAGAGCAGGACCCAGGCACTCTTGGATCCTACTGGCTATCTCTCTTTTTGGGTCACTTTTCAATTGTTTGTACGTAGTCACATCAGATAATTGCCTATAGACTTCACTCAAGTACTTTGATCGGTCCATGACCACAACCGCCCCGCCTTTGTCGGCGGGTTTTACCACCAGGTTGTGGTCATGGACAATTTGGTTTAATGCAAGTTGTTGTTTTCTGGTCAAGTTAGGGCGTATTGACACATGTTGTTCTGATTTTAATTTTTCAATATCCTGTCTTACTAGTGCACAAAAAGTATCGATCGCACTGGAGCTAGTATGTGGGTTAAAGTTGCTGGGGGGCTTCAAGCCCAGATCTCCAGCCCTAAAACTCACATCCCTGCAATCAGCGCGATCCACTTGTGAATTTACAGATTTATTAGCAAATATTACTTTCAACTTAAGTTTCCTAAAAAATTGATGACAATCCAACTCGACCTGAAACCAGTCCGGATGAAAGGTCGGGCAAAAATTAAGGCCCTTGGACAAAAGGTCAGTCTGTGCTATCGTTAGATTAACAGAAGAAATGTTTACCACTTCTTTTTGTGTCGATTCTGGGCTGTTCTTGGTGTCCGTTGTCTGTTCCTTGTACTCCCGTTTGTGGCGCTTGCCTCCTCCCCGGGTGGGGCGTCGCTTGTGTGTTGATGAAGATCTAAAAAATTCTGTGTTACGGTATTAGAGGAAGGAAAATCATTAATTACAGTCTGAGCTCTGTCTTTTAAGTCAGGTTTGGTGTCTCTCGTTTTCCTAGGTGACCGTCTAGTCACAGACTGAGACCCCCACATATAGACCCGGCTATTGCTGTAGTCGGTGGAGTCTCTGTACCATTTATGTCTCTTGGTATTTTCAACCTCATTTTTTAATTTTTGTAGAAAGACAGAGTGTTTAGAAATAAATTTATCAAAATCCTCCTCAGATAAAGTTGATTTCAATGTCATCTCAGCGTTTGTCATCCTGTCTTTCACAGTCACAATATCTTTTTGTATCATATCCATATTCAATAGAATTAAATCCAGTGAGAACCTGTTGGCAAGTAACTCATAGCGTTGTCTGTACTCGGGGTTCCCCATATAAGCATTCTCTCTGGGTTGAAGGCGCATCCCCCTAGGTACTCGCTCAGATTTATAGTACTCGCCAAGTGTAGACAAATGTAAGGTTAGAGACAGCAACCGTCTGGATTCATACTCATATTGTCTTTGTAGGTCTATATTAGTCGGGACATGCAAGAAGGACATATCCCCCTCTGCCGCCCCCAAGATGCGGCCAATGTCGGCATTGGAAAATGAAGAAGCATGGTTAGCAGGTACTTTACCAGTCGTAGACTCCATTGTGGGCTATAGTAAGCAGCCGGGGTGCAGATCCAACCAGACTGAACAATGTCTATTTCCAAATGGCGGAGGACAGCACAACCACTGTAAATCTTGAGATAGTAATCCGGGTGCAATAGGAAGAAAACGTGGTCCCAGTCGCAGACCACATCCATAAATTCCAGCAGTAAATCCAACAGCACTCACGGGTTCAAGTAAAAAACACAACGGTGTTTATTTAAACCATGTTCAAATGCAACGTTTCAGTGATATCCACCACCTTTTTCAAGCACGATATACAACTGTGCAAGACAAACCTTTATATGGTATCATATTAAGTTAATTACAGACTCCAATCAATATAATTAAACATAATTCATACAGTAAAAAGACATGATCAGTACAAAAATTCATAATATAAAAAAGTGCAAGTGATAACAGTGTAGTTAGAAACAACAATGGTCACCGTACATACAATAGATCATCGTTGTTATTAAAAAAATAAAGTGCAGATAATAAAGACGCAGCTGTAACTACGTCTTCCAGTGATTAAAAACAACATTGCCATGGGGACAGACCACTCACCTCCTGCGTATGGGTGCCAATGGTGGATAACTTTGCACGCAGAGGGTATCCACGTGATTTACTTTTAGCAAGTAAAGATAAGACCTTAGAATTGGATCGTAAACTACTAATTCATCAGACTGAAAAAACTCCTAAGCCACCAAGGATCGCATTTGTATCTACATTCAACAGTAGATCAGATAAGATCGCTGGTGTGGTACGGAAACATTGGGGCATCTTGAGTAAATGTCATTCTGAAATTCCAGAGTTCTGTATACCCCCGTTGATGTCTTATCGGAAGCCACCGAGCTTGAAGGATCGTTTGGTGAAAACCGACGTATCCACAAGCCCGATGGACCGACAAAAGTATTTGACAGTTAATCGTAAGGGTTCATTTCCCTGTGGCACTTGTATCAATTGCCCAAGGATGAACAAGGGCACCTTGTTTGTACACCCTCTAACATTAAGGGAATATAAACTGAAATTCTTTTTAACTTGTACGTCGCATTTTGTCATCTATGCACTTTCATGTCCCTGTAAATTACTTTACATTGGAGAGACCACACTCGATTTCCGGACCCGCCTCAACCAACACCGGTATTCGATCAGGAAGGCTAGACTGGATCTGCCGGTATCTAAACATTTTGTTGAGGCGGGGCACACGGAAGGAGAGTTACGGTTTACATTAATTGATCATATACCAGAGAGCAAGAAGGGAGGAGACAGAATTAATCGGTTAAAGAAACGTGAGTTATATTGGATTCATGAGTTGGACACGTTACGCCCACGTGGCCTGAATGTAGATTTTACTGTTACATCAGCTATATATAATGCATAGGCCAATGTCTACTATTGAGAATGTATTTAAATGGTATACAATGTAACATATACTATTGATACTTTCTCTCTGTTTTGTTTTAGATATTGAAATTTTCACTTGTCGGGGGACAGACCAAAGACACCGACACGGAATATACTATCATAATTTTTTATGTTATTTTCACACGTGTAAAATAAAGGATTTTCTTGTGATTATATGAGAATTCTAGTTATGTGTGATGTACAAAAGTGGGGCAATGCCACATATTTTATATTTTTTTTATATATTTCTTTAAGATGGTTTAAGATCCATATGTGCATATGGATAAACATTATGCATGCGTGGATTGGAGACATACATTCACAGTAGACACTCAGTAATTATATTAATTATCCTTTTTATTTAATTATTATTATTATCACCATTATTATTATTATATTCACTGCACTTTTTATCCTATTTTCTGTATACCAACTTTGATATGTTGGTCCTTATATGTATTTATATATATACACACATATTATATCCTTTTGTATATTTTTGGGCACATGGTGGAATTTTGATTCCACATTTAAGTATTCACTTTTTTAATTACATGAGTATTTTTTTCCCCCTTGCCCTAGGTGAGATGCCTCTGGATGCACATCTGTACATCCGTGTGCATTTGTGTGCCCATTGACGTATCCACTGACAAAAAAATCTTTTCCTATTCACATGATGCATTCTTGATGCGTCTGTTGATGCACTATTTAAAAAAAAAAAAAATTTAATAAAATTTTTTTTTATATTATTGACTGGCTTCCCTGTCATTCACAGACGATTTTTTCTGACCTTTGAGCATAATGATGTCTTTTTGCCCCTGCATTTATTTTGTACATCACCATTTATCTTTTTTTAGATACTATCTGTATTCCAATTCGTCATTTTACATTGGGATTCATGATGCTAGCTTGGTCCTGGTGCTTGTGGCGCTCCCGTGTCTCCGCCAGGTCCCTTGATGCCGTTTTCGGCATCAAAGTGGCAGGTGCGCATGCGCGAGTGTGAGCTCCGGTCACGTGATGACAGGGCGGAGCTCGGGAGCGTCACATGACCGGGAGCCATATGACTGCATGTGAGACGCCGTAATGGCGGCGCCCATACGCAGGAGGTGAGTGGTCTGTCCCCATGGCAATGTTGTTTTTAATCACTGGAAGACGTAGTTGCAGCTGCGTCTTTATTATCTGCACTTTATTTTTTTAATAACAACGATGATCTATTGTATGTACGGTGACCATTGTTGTTTCTAACTACACTGTTATCACTTGCACTTTTTTTATATTATGAATTTTTGTACTGATCATGTCTTTTTACTGTATGAATTATGTTTAATTATATTGATTGGAGTCTGTAATTAACTTAATATGATACCATATAAAGGTTTGTCTTGCACAGTTGTATATCGTGCTTGAAAAAGGTGGTGGATATCACTGAAACGTTGCATTTGAACATGGTTTAAATAAACACCGTTGTGTTTTTTACTTGAACCCGTGAGTGCTGTTGGATTTACTGCTGGTATCTATCTATCTATCTATAGGAATCTGTCTATCTCATATCTATATATCTATATCATATCTATCTATCTCATATATCTATATCTATCTCATATCTATCTATCTGTCTATCTATCTATCTATCTATCTATCTATCTATCTAAAGGAATATATCTCATATCAATCTATCTATCTCATATCTATCAATCTAAAGGAATCTATCTATCTCATATCAATCTATCTATCTATCTCAGATCTATCTGTCTATCTATCTATCTCATATCTATCTATCTACAAAACATCAAAGCAGATAAGCACTTTCACAGATAAGGTGCACGGTGCCGTCTGCATCGAACCCAGGTCCAGAAATCACAATGTATTGTGACAAATAGGCAGCAGCAACTCCATTAAGGTACAAGAAGGTGTCTTTATTCACACAACGTGAAACGATGTGTGTTAATACAGGTAACAAATGGAGGACAGAGAAAACTCTTAAAGAAGAAGTTACAGGTCTGTGAGAGACAGAAATCTTACTTGTTTGTAGGTGACCAAATACTTATTTTCCACCATAATTTGCAAATAAATTCTTAAAAAATCAGACAATGTGATTTTATGGATTTTTTTTTCTCATTCTGTCTCTCATAGTTGAGGTTATAATCTATGATGAAAATTACAGCCTCTCATCTTCATAAGGGGGAGAACTTGCACAATTGGTGGCTGACTAAATACTTTTTTGCCCCACTGTATCTACATCTATCTCATATCTATCTGTCTGTCTGTCTCATATCTATCTACACTGCTGAAAAAAACTAAAGTGAACACTAAGATAACACATCCTAGATCTGAATGAATGAACTAATCGTATGAAATACTTTCGTCTTTACGTAGTTGAATGCGCTGACAATAAAATTATCAATGGAAATCAAATGAACCCCTGGAGGTCTGGATATGGAGTCACACTCAACATCACAGTGGAAAACCCCACTACAAGCTGATCCAACTTTATGTAATGTCCTTAATACAAGTCACAATGAGGCTCAGTAGTGTGTGTGGCCTCCACGTGCCCGTATGACCTCCCTTCAATGCCTGGGCATGATCCTGATGAGGTGGAGGATGGTCTCCTGAGGGATATCCTCCCAGACCTGGACTAAAGCATCCGCCAACTCCTGGACAGTCTGTGGTCAAGTGGACACATGCACATTTGTGGCCTGCTGGAGGTCATTTTGCAGGGCTCTAGCAGTGCTCCTCCTTGCACAAAGGCGGAGGTAGCGGTCCTGCTGCTGGGTTGTTGCCCTCCTACGGCCTCCTCCACGTCTCTTGATGTACTGGCCCGTCTCCTGGTAGCGCCTCCATGCTCTGGACACTACACTGACAGACACAGCAAACGTTCTTGCCACAGCTCGCATTGATGTGCCATCCTGAATGAGCTGCACTACCTGAGCCACTTGTATGGGTTGTAGACTCCGTCTCATGCTACCACTAGAGTGAAAGCACCGCCAGCATTCAAAAGTGACCAAAACATCAGCCAGGAAGCATAGGAACTGAGAAGAGGTCTGTAGTCACCACCTGCAGAACCACTCCTTTATTGGGGGTGTCTTGCTTATTGCCTATAATTTCCACCTGTTGTCTGTTCCATGTGAAATTGATTGTCAATCAGTGTTCTTCCTGAGTGGACAGTGGGATTTCACAGAAGTGTCATTGACTTGGAATTTCATTGTGTTGTTTAAGTGTTTCCTTTATTTTTTTGAGCAGTGTATCTATCTATCTATCTATCTATCTTATATCTATCTATCTATCTATGTATGTATCTCATATCTATTGTGATGACTCGCTCTTGCAGATAGGTGTGGTTGCAGTATAGAGGCAAGGAAGCAGTGTTTTTCAAATCAAAGTTCAGTGTTTTATTCATGCTTGGCACACAGCAAACAGTCTTTAAATGCAGAACAAAGGAAAACGTAACAAAAGTCCACCTGTATTCCTTAGGTGTTTGTTCACACGAGAGTCCATGCCATGCGGCAAGCAAGTCTTTTCCAGGCCTCCAGGCAGGCTGCTCACCAGCTTCCAACCTTGGAGCAAACATAGGGAAGAACTCCACATACAGCTCTCTCTGGCAGTGTGAGCTGCAACTAGCAAATCCCCCTCAGCTGGTGAAACAGGCTGCCTTTTAGGCCAACAAAAGACAGCCTGGATTGTGGGGAATGAACCCCACCCTGCACTTGATCAATCCCAGTAAGAGCCGTCCCGGATTGGCCTTCCAGCCATACTACGGCCATAGTGTCAATCTGCATCGCAGCACAGACACTGAATAAATACCAGCTCTTACTTCACCACGGCCAGAAGCCTTGGTGACACATATTGCCCATCCACCACGATGACTTTCACCTTCTCACACTATCTATCTCATATCTATCTATCTATCTATTGATATAGATTTTATCAGTGCTCTTGTAACTATCTTACTCCCGGCCAAATCCGTATACAGAATTTATATACCTAAGTATACCAAAGTAAATCAAACAGAGCCATTGTCAGTTTCAAATGCTTCTGTGTCTTTATTAGGCCGTCCACTTGGATATATAACCTCTGTACTTAGCATAAGTTCCCACCCCCTACTAGGGGGGAGGTATGCTTTTCCTGAAAAGTTTGGCAGGCTTCTTTGTTCAGACACTACATGATGGGAGGGGTGAGACAGGAAGGAGCAGAATTACATTAGAGGGAGGGGTACCTTTGTCTAAATGGGCATTTTACATATACAGTACATAAACTTATATATCCACGCACATATAAATCTATTACAATCCCCCCTAAAATGACCATTTTCCCTTTCCCTAATTTCCTTCATCCTAACTCATCTGCCCCAATGTGTTTTCTCGAACACTTCACTGTACTTCAGATGACCCATGGCTTGTCCATGGACCCCCTTAGCCTCAGACTTTACACATATAGAGTCAGATGCTGTCCCTATGGTTCACTGGCGTTATAGATGGCATTGAAACTCTGTAATGGGGTATAGGCTTCATCTGTAATCTCGAAGTCCACATTCGTCATCACTGGCATGACATTCTCGACGGTCATCTCACACTTCTTCTTTAGGCAAGGCAAAACACAACACACAACAAAGCAAGACTATCAGAATTATAAGTATGGTTATTTTACCGGTCCTGTATTGGCTGAGATATATTTATGCAACAGGTCCCCCCAAACATTTTACATACCCCCCTTTTTCCTCTTACACCATACATCATATCTAATGGCGTGCCATTTTGGAATGTTATAGCGGATATGGCTCATAGTTGTTTGGAATGACCTTAAAGAACATTTACAAAGAAATGTATTAATCTTTGTTGGTTATAATAGATATAATTAATTTTACTCATGGAAATCTGGGATATTATTGACTCAACTCCGGCTTTTACTTGACCTATAGCTCTAAACTCATCTGGAGCCCCCCTTGGGGCTCCTATAACATCAATATACACATGGGGGTCAAGACTCCCAGCAGGGGCTGCACGTTTACTTCTAGAGTGTGTTTTGCGTTCCTTTGTAGGTTCGGTAATGGAAGTGTGTATGGGCAGACATGTCTTGACTAATGTGCATTCTCCAGTTCAATTCCCTTCTAATCCGATTCTAAGCTTCATATCCCCAAGTATCCCATACTTTTCGATAGTTACCATTTACTCATCCCACTAGCTAGGTCCATCCTTTCAATAATCTTACAACAAGTATTCCTTTTCTTTATAACATTATCACCCACTGAAATACTTATTGCACCCCGCTATTTGTACATGTTCACCCACTGATTCTCCTCATACAACATCACCTCCTAACAATCCATTTTGATAATCTTTCCCTTTGGAACAACCATGGTTATGTAAAGACATAGATTTAACAGTTATCAGATAATTTATCTTAGATACATCTTTACAAGATCATCATATGTAAGCATCTCTTTCCTCACTTATTTCCTGACCCACCCTCATGGGTTTTAGGGAAATAGGTGACAATTACAGAATCTGAACTAGGCACAACTTCATAAAAGGTTCTTAATTGTATTCTTTACTGTATCTATGGTTAGAGATCAGTACAGTCAGACGAGGACATACTGATATTGGCCCACCCCAGGCAGTTAGATGAAGTCTACTCATATTCTCTGAAACAGGTAAGATGATTATGGAGTGTGTTGGTCAGGTACCTTTATTGTTTTACCTAGGTCAGATGTAAATGATGACGTCTGTACAAATCTTTCTGCATTGTTGAATCCTGAGGCCACCCAATGTACGGACATTACTACACACATAGCTCCCCTCTGCTTAGTGTATGGGGTCATATATGTTACATGGGGTACAAGACTGCTGGCACATACATTTTCTTACCAACTCTCCGGATGCCGTCTTTGCCCTGTACCACCTCTTTCTTCTTCCATTGGTCTCTCTCAGCATGCATTGCTGGTTCCTGCAAGAGACCTAAACAGACAGATCCACACTCTCCATCCACCTGTACACTCTGTACCATCATTGTGGGAGGAAAGGAGCACTCCAGTCTTGGCAGCCTCCTTCACCATTCAGTCCCCTGGGCTTTTGGGGCTATTTCCTTCATGTGGCTCTGATCTTTACGATGGCAACTTTCTCTGGCTGCTCTCGGACTTTGAACACCCGAATTACATACTACAGATTGGTTCGCCCAAGGATTCAACAAAACCTTTACTCCAATAGGCCCATACTTGTGGGCGGTAATTAAAGTGTACCCGTACTCATTGTGTCATACCTTCAGATATCTTACACATCTCAGTGAATACCTTCAACTCTACTTTCCTGAACCACCAGCTCAGATTGAGGGGTTTATTGTAGTAGAACTTCATTCTGCGTGTGGTCACTATATATCCTGTCTTATGTATTACATCTTTACATTACTTGGAACAAACTTACATTTATAACTCAACATCACCCATGGATTCTCTGATATCCTATCATGGCTCTTGAATTTTTTAACCTTATAAGTTTAAGACAATCAGCATCTTCGTGTTACACTAAATTATCATTATAAAGTTATCCAGTCAAAATTGATGTTATTCAAAGAAATGCAATATAGAATATATAGGTATATCACAATGTGTATGCAGGTACTATAAACACATTCAAGTTTAAACAGTAGCTATGATGTTTCTTCAATTTAATGTGACTGTGTTTCAGTAGACCAAGGCTGTTCTGTCAATCTTCCTATAAGCCCCACCTTTCTCCTCCCACACCTCTATGTCACTGGTCACCAACATTTACAAATAATCAACATACAAAACACAGGGCCCACATTCTCACCAAAAACAAAATATAAAAGAGCTCTTTCAAAAAGTGTGAAACATCACCTTCAATGCACATTATTTATAATCAATAAACCATTAGCTGATTTTAAATGCTTAAGGTAATAATATTCATTAATTAAATAGAGATCACTTTTTAATTTATTTTACGTTTTATTTCATTTTCCTTGGCCAAACTTCTTCTCTGGCTACTCCTATAATATAAACAGACCATTAATTGTTTTTCCTTATACATTTTATTTAATTTATTTATTTTTTCATTCATCTTGCAAACCAGTGAAAACAAAACTTTTCAAAAATTAATAAAATATTATCAAATAGGTTAATTACGACATAAACACTTACATACACAGCTTCACCAGAAACCATTCACTGGTCATACACCATGTATTCCTAATTCATTTAACCTGTTAAGGACCCAGCCATTTTACACCTTAGGACCCGGCCATTTTTTGCACATCTGACCACTGTCACTTTAAACATTAATAACTCTGGAATGCTTTTAGTCATCATTCAGATTCCGAGATTGTTTTTTCGTGACATATTCTACTTTAACTTTGTGGTAAAAATTTTTGGTAACTTGCATCCTTTCTTGGTGAAAAATCCCAAAATTTGATGAAAAATTTGAAAATTTAGCATTTTTCTAACTTTGAAGCTCTCTGCTTGTAATGAAAATGGATATTCCAAATATGATTTTATTTTATTCACATATACAATATGTCTACTTTATATTTGCATCATAAAATTGACGTGTTTTTACTTTTGGAAGACACCAGAGGGCTTCAAAGTTCAGCAGCAATTTTCCAATTTTTCACAAAATTTCCAAAATCACAATTTTTCAGGGACCAGTTCAGGTTTGAAGTGGATTTGAAGGGTCTTCATCTTAGAAATACCCCACAAATGACCCCATTATAAAAACTGCACCCCCCAAAATATTCAAAATGACATTCAGTCAGCATTTTAACCCTTTAGGTGTTTCACAGGAATAGCAGCAAAGTGAAGGAGAAAATTCACAATTTTCCATTTTTTACACTCGCATGTTCTCGTAGACCCAATTTTTGAATTTTTACAAGGGGTAAAAGGAGAAAATGTATACTTCTATTTGTAGCCCAATTTCTCTCGACTAAGCACATACCTCATATGTCTATGTAAAGTGTTCGGCGGGCGCAGTAGAGGGCTCAGAAGGGAAGGAGCGACAAGGGGATTTTGGAGCGTACGTTTTTCTGAAATGGTTTTTGGGGGGCATGTTGCATTTAGGAAGCTCCTATGGTGCCAGAACAGGAAAAAAAAAACACATGGCATACCATTTTGGAAACTAGACCCCTTGAGGAACGTAACAAGGAATAAAGTGAGCCTTAATACCCCACAGGTGTTTCACGACTTTTGCATATGTAAAAAATTTTTTAAAAATTTCAATAAAATGTGTGCTTTCCCCCAAATTTCACATTTTTGCAAGGGTTAATAGCAGAAAATAGCCCCCAAAATTTGTAACCCCATCTCTTCTGAGTATGGAGGTCCCCCATAAGTTGACATGAAGTGCACTATAGGCGAACTACAATGCTCAGAAGAGAAGGAGTCATATTTGGCTTTTTGAGAGCAAATTTTGCTCGGGGGCATGTCGCATTTAGGAAGCCCCTATGGTGCCAGGACAACAAAAAATACCCACATGCCATACCATTTTGGAAACTAGACCCCTTGAGGAACGTAACAAGGAATAAAGTGAGCCTTAATACCCCACAGGGGTTTCACGACTTTTGCATACGTAAAAAAAAAATATTTCACTAAAATGTGTGTTTCCCCCCCAAATTTCACATTTTTGCAAGGGTTAATAGCAGAAAATACCCCCCAAAATTTGTAACCCCATCTTTTCCGAGTATGGAGGTACCCCATAAGTTGACCTGAAGCGCACTACGGGCGAACTACAATGCTCAGAAGAGAAGGAGTCATATTTGGCTTTTTGAGAGCAAATTTTGCTCGGGGGGCTTGTCGCATTTAGGAAGCCCCAATGGTGCCAGAACAGCAAAATAACCCCCACATGGCATACCATTTTGGAAACTAGACCCCTTGAGGAACGTAACAAGGGGTACAGTGAGCATTTACCCCCCACTGGTGTCTGTCAGATCTTTGGAACAGTGGGCTGTACAAAATTTTTAATTTGCGCAGCCCACTGTTCCAAAGATCTGTCAGACACCAGTGGGGTGTAAATTCTCACTGCACCCCTCATTACATTCCGTGAGGGGTGTAGTTTCCGAAATGGGGTCACATGTGTTTTTTTTTTTTTTTTTTTTGCGTTTGTCAAAACCGCTGTAACAATCCGCCACCCCTGTGCAAATCACCTCAAATGTACATGGTGCACTCTCCCTTCTGAGCCTTGTTGTGCGCCCCCAGAGAACTTTGCGCCCACATATGGGATATCTCCGTAGTCGGGAGAAGTTGCATTACAAATTTTGGGGGGCTTTTTTCCCTTTTACCTCTTGTCAAAATGAAAAGTATAGGGCAACACCAGCATGTTAGTGTAAAAAAATTATTTTTTTACACTAACATGCTGGTGTAGACCCCAATTTCACCTTTTCATAAGGGGTGAAAGGAGAAAAAGCCCCCCAAAATTTGTAAGGCAATTTCTCACGAGTACGGAGATACCCCATATGTGACCCTAAACTGTTGCCTTGAAATACGACAGGGCTCCGAAGTGAGAGCGCCATGC
Source organism: Hyla sarda (assembly GCF_029499605.1). Taxonomy (NCBI): domain Eukaryota; kingdom Metazoa; phylum Chordata; class Amphibia; order Anura; family Hylidae; genus Hyla; species Hyla sarda. The sequence continues at coordinate 371,887,558 of NC_079193.1, read as the reverse complement.
GCATTTGAGGCCTGAATTAGGGATTTGCATTGGGGTGGACATAGGGGTATTCTACGCCAGTGATTCCCAAACAGTGTGCCTCCAGCTGTTGCAAAACTCCCAGCATGCTTGGACAGTCAACAGCTGTCCGGAAATACTGGAAGTTGTTGTTTTGCAACAGCTGGAGGCTCCATTTTGAAAACAGTGGCGTACCAGACGTTTTTCATTTTCATTGGGGAGGGGAGGGGGGCTGTGTAGGGGTATGTGTATATGTAGTGTTTTTTACTTTTTATTTTATTTTGTGTTAGTGTAGTGTTTTTAGGGTACAGTCACACGGGCGGGGGGTTACAGCGATTTTCCCGCTGCGAGTTTGAGCTGCCGCGCAAAATTTGCTGCATCGCAAACTTGCAGCCTGATACTCACTGTAAGCCCCCTGCCCATGTGAATGTACCCTGTACATTCACAAGGGGGGGACCTCCAGCTGTTGCAAAACTACAACTCCCAGCATGCACAGTCTATCAGTGCATGCTGGTAGTTATAGTTTTGCAACAGCTGGAGGCACACGGGTTGGGAAACACTGAGTCAGGAAACAGACAATGTTTCCCAACCAGTGTGCCTCCTGTTGTTGCAAAACCACAACTCCCAAACATTCTCAGGCATGCGGGGAGTAGTAGTTCGGCAACATCTTTAGAGCCAGATGTTGCCGAACTACAACTCCCAGCATGCTTGGAGTTGTAGTTTGCAACATCTGGAGGACTACAGTTTGCAGACCACTAATACAGTGGTTCCCAATCTGTGCCCTTCCAGATGTTGCAAAACTACAACTCCCAGTATGCCAAAACTGTCCAGGCATGCTGGGAGTTGTAGTCCTGCAACATCTGAAGGGCCAGATGTTACAGAACTACAACTCCTAGCATGCCTGGACAGTAAGGGCATGCTGAGAATGTGTAGTTTTGCAACATCTGGAAGGGCACAGTGGTCTCCAAACTGTGGACCTCCAGATGTTGCAAAACTGCAACTCCCAGCATGCCCAGACGCCAAGGGCTGTCTGGGCATGCTGGGAGTTGTAGTATATAGGGTCCCAATACAGCAATGCATGTTGCTTTACGGCGACGTGCATTGCTGTAAAGGGCCCGACCGCGGCTGAAGATCTACTCACCTGTCGCCGCCGCTGCCATCTTCCTCGCCGGGATCCGGGTCTTCAGGGACGAGGTAAGTACTGGGGCCGGGCCCCAGCACTCCCCCGTCCCCCGCCGCGTCCTCAGGTCTTCCTCCTCTCCGGACTTCAAGGGGCCGGGCAGGACGGGAGGAAGTAACCGCCCCCCCCTCCTGCGATTGGTCGGTTAGTTAACCGACAGATCGCAGGGAATAGGAGGAGGTGGCAGGTTTGCCACCTCGCTCCTAGGCTTCCGCATGGTCCTGGCTGTCTGTGACAGCCGGGATCATGCGAAATTACCGGGCGGTCGGGTCCCAGAGACCCGATCAGCCCGGTATCGCCGCAGATCGCAAGGGTGATTTCCCTTGCGATTTGCGGCGATCGCCGACATGGGGGGCATACATGGCCCCCCTCTGCGTTTGCCCTGGATCCCTGCTGAAGGATTTCAGCAGGGATCCGCTTCCGATCTCCGCTGGGTGAGCGGCGGAGACCAGGAAAAGACATGACGTATGCATACGTCATGGGTCCTTAAGACCCAGGGTGTGATGACGTATGCATACGTCATGGATCCTGAAGAGGTTAATATACATCATTCATACTTCACTATACTAGGTGTGCTAAGATGGCTGCCAGGAAGTGGAGGTGGGAACTAATTGAGTGAGCTAAAATGGCTGCTGGGGAGGAACTTCACTTCTAGGTGTGGTCACATGGCTGCCCCCACATGGAGTAAGCATGGGACATATGTGGAGGAAGAAATCATGGGGGTAGTTATTTTAGGGTGCGGCCGGTGCGTGCCACAGCTATAACAAGTATCCCTCCATAAAGGATTTTTAAGCACCACAATTCAAACATGACCAATAAGAATATGGCGGTGGCTGGTTACATTACTCCCTCCAACACTGGATACAGATGGCAGGAGAGGTATTTCATCTGTATCTTCACACTCCCCTCCCCCCCACCCCCCTCATTCAATCTCCATTTTCCATTCATGGTATCCCCCACCCTGAAACAAAGGCTCTCTTCATTGAATCTATATATATATATATATATATATATATATATATATATATATATATACATATATATATATATATATATATATATATATATAAAACTCAACGTGTGTGTATGTGTGTGTATATGTGTGTGTATGTTCCACAAAAACTTCCAAACGGCTAAAGATATTAACATGAAACTTGGCACACATGTTACTTATATGTCAACAACAAACATAGGATAGGTAATTTAACCCTTAATCACCCCCATTTGCCAGGGGCGGGGTTTATGTTTAAAGTCCCATACAAGTCAATGGAAATATATGTTATTGCATAACTTCCAAACGGCTGGAGATATTTCTATAATATTTGGTCACATGTTACTTATATGTCCACTTGAAATATAGGATAGTTAATTTAACCCTTAACTACCCCCATTTGTGAGGGTCGGGGTTTTTGTTTAAAGTCCCATGCAAATCAATGGGAAATGTATGTTCCCACATAACTTCCATACGGCTGGAGATATTTCAATACCTGGTACACATATTACTGGTCGAGATGTGAGGACGGGATGGGAAGTCGAGATAGGAGGTCGGGATAGGAGGTCGTGATATGAGGACGGGATATGAGGCCTAGATAGGAGGATGGGATAGGAGGACGGGAAAGAAGGTCGGGATAGGAGGACGGGATAGGAGGACGGGATAGGAGGTCAGGATAGGAGGTCGGGATAGGAGGTCGAGATAGGAGGATGGGATAGGAGGTCAAGATAGGAGGTCGATATAGGAGGTCGAGATATGAGGACGGGATAGAAGGTCGGGATAGGAGGATGGGATTGGAGGACGGGATAGGAGGTCGAGATAGGAGGATGGGAAAGGAGGACGGGATAGGAGGTCAGGATAGGAGGTCGGGATAGGAGGTCGAGATAGGAGGATGGGATAGGAGGTCAAGATAGGAGGTCGAGATATGAGGACAGGAAAGGAGGACAGGAAAGGAGGTCGGGATAGGAGGTTGAGATTGGAGGACGGGATAGGAGGTCGAGATAGGAGGATGGGAAAGGAGGACGGGATAGGAGGATGGGATAGGAGGATGGGATAGGAGATCAGGATAGGAGGTCGAGATAGGAGGACGGAATAGGAGGACAGGATAGGCGGACGGGATAGGAGGACGGGATAGGAGGACTGTATAGGAGGTCAGAACAGGAGGTCGAGATAGGAGGTCAGGATAGGAGGTTGGGATATGACAAGAATATCTGAGGACTGAATATGAAGTCAAAAGCTTCCTCCTTTGTTTATTTTCCTGCCCAACAGGGATTAGGAAGGAAAAACCGGGCAACGCCGGGTACTCAGCTAGTATATGTTATTTCTCACTATCCTATCGATAGTTATAAAAAATTTATGTCTGTACATCCGTGTTAATTTCAGTACCTAGACATTTTCATCATACGTTCAGCCAACAACAAAGTCAAATCACAATTGTTCTCAAGAACCACACTGCTGTATATGACTGTATATAACACTGCTATATATATGAATATTCTTATCCATCAACCATCAACTTTCAACTACCTTAATATTTATAATTCATCCATTGCATTCTGAACTCACATATCTGAATCTCATATCTATCTATCTCATATCTATCTTATATATTTCTATTTATCTATATCTCATATTTATCTATCTATCTCATATCTATCTATCTATCTATCTATCTTTCTCATATCTATCTATTTATCTAGACAAAGAATAAGTCAGCCAGCACTTTAGTTGATACCAAACTATTATATGGACCTGGCCTGCAGGTGCACGCTACTAGGCCAGATATACAGCAACAGAAGAATGCAGCAGCACACTGCCAGCACAAAGATATAGATGAAACATGAACATGCAAATAAAACATGGAGAGCTATACAGCTATGGTGTAATAGATGCAAATGTGAAACTATGAAATAGTGAGGCACTTAGCTCGCAAATTTGTCTCCGCCGGCTGTCAAATAGCTTGGACCGTCCCACCGCGATAAGGTGGCCTCATTGGGCAGGCCAGGTCCATATAATAGTTTGGTACCAACTAAAGTGCAGGCTGACTTATTCTTTGTCTGTGTTGCACATACGGGGGAGTGGCTACCTCCATGTTGGCCTTGCACCCCCCCACCTCTATCAGGTGTGTATATAAGGTGTCTTGGATGTTCCAGATCCTGCCATGCTTACTGAACTGTTCACACAGAGGCATATTCACAGTGTAGGGTCCGTCCCAAGGAGGCCACCTTATCGCGGTGGGACGGTCCAAGCTATTTTGACCGCCGGCGGAGACAAATTTGCGAGCTAAGTGCCTCACTATTTCATAGTTTCACATTTGGATCTATTACACCATAGCTGTATAGCTCTCCATGTTTTATCTGCATGTTCATGTTTCACCTATATCCTTGTGCTGGCAGTGTGCTGCTGCATTCTTTTGTTGCTAGATATTTATCTATCTATCTCATATCTATCTATCTCATATCCATTTATCTATCTATCTATCTTCCTATCTATCTGTCTTATTTATCCTCCTTGCAGACTGAACATTTAACAAAAAAAAAAGAAAAAGAGAAAAAAAATTCGAAAATTCTATTGGGAAAAGACCACGTACTGATGTGATAAGTGTTGAGAGGGTTTTCACAGTGTCTGCCGCGAGCCGTGTATGCGGTTATCACAATGTCACTCATGGGACGGGATGGGAATTGGATGTGGTAGATAGCGGTATAACTCTGTAGCGGAATGAACTTGCCCTCAGCTGTCAGCTATTATCCTACTTCACATATACACCCATCAGCCATAAAGGTAAAACCACTGACAGCTGAAGTGAATAACATGGATTATCTGGTGTCAATAGCGCCTGTCGACCTGTTGGGGGGGGGGGGTAGGAACGTCAGTTCCTGAAGCTGATATGGGAAGCAAGAAAAAGAGAACAATACAGATGTGTAGACGCCTAAGTCAGAGCACCTCCAGAACAGTCACATGGGGTATCATGGGGTGCCCCAGGGATACTATCTCTTGTCTGGCCATTTTCAAGCGCATAAGGGGGTACTCCGCCAGTGTGGAACTAAATGTTTTGAACACTGTTTTCGCGCTGCGGGGGTCGGCCATGCACCCTCATGATGTCCCGGTCACGTCCCCTCAATGCAAGTCTATGGGAAGGGGCGTGATGGCCGTCACGCCCCTTCCATAGACTTGCATTGAGGGGGAATGACGGTGACATCACGAGGGGGTGTGGCCGACCTCTGCAGTGCAAAAACAGCGTTTGGAACATTTAGTTCCACACTGGTCAGTGGAGTACACCCTTTAACAGAATGAAATTTGGTGTCACCGTGCTCATGACATGTCCTGTTATTGACAGCAGCCACCAGCACCTCCATTTGCTGAGAACTTGTGAATAAGAATCCTTGACCGATACAACCTGAAGCCGTAACCTGTCCAGGTTTTGATTGGGATCTAACAATAGTTTGTTGGAGTCTGGAGGTCTCGTGATGACATCTTCAGTCCTGCTTTTGCTGTGTAGCGACACACTTCCCCTAACTGCTGTATGATGATCTAGGGGAGGCATCGCATACAAGAGTCTGTCACCCCAAGTAGTGATACAAGGGATTCTAACCCCTCAGCGATATGTGAAGGATATCCTGCGGCCACAGGTGTCTCCTCTCATGGCTTCGAGCTGGTTGTATCCCAACTGCATCTCATCTTGTATCCAGGCTAGAGGCGTCCAACAGGGTACTAGAGCCTCCATGTATCCCCAATCATATCTCATCTTTTATCCAGGCTAGAGGCGTCCAACAGGGTACCAGAGCCGCCATGTATCCCAACTGTATCTAATCTTGTATCCAGACTAGAGGCGTCCAAAAGGTACTAGAGCCACCATGTATCTCAATCATATCTCATCTTTTATCCAGGCTAGAGGTATCCAACAGGGTATTAGAGCCTCCATGCATCCCAATCATATCTCATCTTGTATCCAGACTAGAGGCGCCCAACAGGGAACTAGAGCCTCCATGTACCTCAACCGTATCTCATCTTGTATCCAGACTAGAGGCGCCAAACAGGGAACTACAGCCTCCATGTATCTCAACCGTATCTCATCCTATATCCAGACTAGAGGCGCCCAACAGGGAACTAGAGCCTCCCTGTATCTCAACTGTATCTCATCTTGTATCTAGACTAGAGGTGCCCAACAGGGTCCTAGAGCCTCCACGTATCTCAACCATATCTCATCTTTTATCCAGGCTAGAGGCGCCCAACAGGGAACTAGAGCCTCCATGTATCTCAACTGTATCTCATCTTGTATCCAGACTAAAGGCGCCCAACAGGAAACTAGAGCATCCATGTATCTCAACCGTATCTCATCTTGTATCCAGTCTAGAGGCGTCCAACAGGGTACTAGAGCCTCCATGTATCCTAATCATATTTTATCTTTTATCCAGGTTAGAGGCGCCCAATGGGGTACTAGAGCCTCCATGTATCCCAGTGTATTAGGGAGGTAGTTTTTATGTTTTGGCTGATCTGTTTTTTTCCTATTTCTACTCCAGACCATCTGCATCCTAATCCGCCGTCCTATATAATCATGAAGTATCATAAACCTCTTTTACATCTTCTTCGCACCTTTAGCTGTAAATAAGAATTCTACTAGTGTTCGGTGTAAATCCCCGTATCGCGGAGTTTGTGCCGAGCATTTCACAGCCCATATAAATAATGGGATTGTTCCTGCCAGAACATTTACATAGCAGAAGTAACTGGCTGAGCTCGTGTAAATACATGAGATTGGATTCTGCGGCTTTTTGTCACATCCAAGTTATGTGAAACAAATTCGGTAAGAGTGTAAAAAAAAAACTTCCAACTAAGAAAATGTACAGCTGACTGAAAGTGACTCTATTGAGTGCTGGGAAGTAGATCTTAAAGGGGTACTCCGCCACCTAGACATCTTATCCCCTATCCAAAGGGTAGGGGATAAGCTGTATGATCGCGGGAGTCCCACAGCTGGGACCCCCACGATCTTTGTGCAGCACCCGATGTTCCTTTAGAACACTGGGTGTGGGGGTCGTGATGTCATGGCCACACCCACTAGTGATATCACACCACGCCCCTCAATGCAAGTCTATGGGAGGGGGTGTGGTGGCCGCCACGCACCCTCCCATAGACTTGCATTGAGAGGTGTGGCCTGATGTCACAAGGGGGCGTGGTCGTGACCAGAGGCGTAGCTTGTAGCTTCTGGGCCCTCATGCAATATCTGCAACAGGGCCCCACGTGCCAATTATAACACTTGTCTCTAATTGGAAAGATGTGCTTTGGGGACCCCTTAGGCACCAGGGCCCCAGTGCGACTGCTACCTCTATAGCTACGCCACTGGTCTTGACCCCCGTCGCTCACTCCAAGCGTAAGGAACAAACGGTTTCCGACGCTGGGGCAGTGGAGTATCCCATTAAGTTGTTAAATGGTGTTTGGCCTTGTGGTCCAGAAACGGAGGGGAGCGTGGTCCCAAGCCCCGACCATCTCTTGGTAGCCTTGTATTTCCTGTGGGGTTATAAGATTTTGTAAATGGTCAATGGTGGTAAACAAAGCCGGGGCCCTTCTTTATGGGCCGTTATTGACTTTTACAATATAACCTACTAATATCTAGGGCTGTAGTGAGGTTGGTGGGGTCCCCCATGTTACCCCTCTAACCAGAATCACCAGAACTTTTTAGCAGCCACATATGGGGGAGCCAAGAAAGAAAATAACTAATCACACAGAATGCCCCCCCATGATCATGTCTACTAAACCCATCAACCCTTTCAGCCATTGTGCAGACCAGGAGATTTTAGGATTTTGGGAAAAATGATGCAACATTTCCATAACATTTCATGAGTGTTACATAATGCCATCATGCCAATGGATTTTTATTGAAGCTGGCTTAGATCAAGTCAAGGAGTAATCCAGTAGAGATCAAGGGCGTGGATGATCCCCCCTCAGACCCTAATACTGACCTAGAGCACTAGCAAGGAGGTATAGTCTGCACTAGTTAAAGGAGTTATCTAGAAAAAATTAATAAAAAAAAAAAAGAGATAATTTCTTTCAAAAATCACTCCCTGTGTGTCCCCAGGTTGTGTGTGGTATTACAACTTGGCTCCATTCACTTTAATGAAACGGAACTGAACTTTAGAGTACGTTCAGACGAGCCGATTTACAGCGTATTTTACGCTGCGGATCCGCTGCTGAAGGACCTCTGTATGCTGAAGCGAGGTGCGAGTCGCCGCGTATGCCCGGTGTACTCGCAAACAACGCGGCCGCTCCCCCTGCTCTATGAGCTAGGCCGAGAGCTGCCGCGATGAGCGAGTATACTGCGCATGCACGCGGCGGCTCACACATCCTAGTGAGTCTGCTCGTAGTGGCGTATTGCTGTAAATCGTCATAAATCATCGTCTGAATGTACCCTTAAAGAAAGCTAACAGATAGTCAAGGAAAGTAGGAAGTCACAGAACAAGCCATGTACATAGAGTTATTACCCAGCCACAAAGCAGCTTTCTTTAAGCCAGGACCACTGCATGACCACGGGGCATTGTAGATAGTAGCCCAAATGTTGTGCAGGATGCTATATGGAACCCAAATGCCTCCGCATATCCCAGCCATATCTCAATTTGTATCAGTCTAGAGGCGCCCAACAGGGTACTAAAGCCTCTATGTATCCTAACCGTATCTCATCTTGTATCCAGTCTAGAGGCACTCAACAGGGTACTAGAGCCTCCATGTATCCTAACCGTATCTCATCTTGTATCCAGTCTAGAGGCCCTCAACAGGGTACTAGAGCCTCCATGTATCCTAACCGTATCTCATCTTGTATCCAGTCTAGAGGCGTCCAACAGGGTACTAGAGATACATAGAGCCTCCATGTAGCCCAACCGTTTCTCATCTTGTATCCAGTCTAGAGGCACTCAACAAGGTACTAGAGCATACATGTATCCTAACCGTATCTCATCTTGTATCCAGTCTAGAGGTGCTCAACAGGTTACTAGAGCCTCCATGTATCCTAACCATATCTCATCTTGTATCCAGTCTAGGAGCGTCCAACAGGGTACAAGACATACATAGAACCTCCATGTATCCCAACCGTATCTCATCTTGTATCCAGTCCAGAGGCGCCCAACAGGGTAAAAGAGTCTCCATGTATCTCAACCGTATCTAATCTTGTATCCAGGCTCTTTGCTGCTCAGCATTTGGAACAAACTGTTCCGAACACTGGAGCTGGCGCCGGGAGCTCGTGACATCATAGCCCTGCCCCCTCATGACGTCATACCCAAACCCCTCAATGCAAGTCTATGGGAGGGGGCGTGACAGCCGTCCCGCCCCCTCCCATAGACTTGCATTGAGGGGGGGGTGAAGTCAGGAGGGGGGGGGGCTATGACGCCATTAGCTCCCGGCGCCAGCTCCAGCATTCGGAACAGTTTGTTCAGGGCCGGCCTTAGGTGTTCAGGCGCCCTGTGCAAGCTACTGCCACACACTGTGCACTGAATATAATACTTCTATACACTGTACCCACTAAATATAATACTGCCACACACTGTAACCTGAATATAATACTGCCACACACTGTACCCACTGAATATAATACTGCCACACACTGTACCCTGAATATAATGCTGCAACACACTGTACCCACTAAATATAATCCTGCTATACACTGTACCCTGAATATAATACTGCCACACACTGTACCATGAATAGAATACTGCCATACACCGTACCCTGAATATAATACTGCTATACACTGTAACATGAATAGAATATTGCCACACACTGTACCCTGAATATAATACTGCTATACACTGTACCCTGAATATAATACTGCTATACACTGTACCATGAATAGAATACTGCCATACACTGTACCTTGAATCCTTGAATATAATCCTGCCACACACTGTACCCACTAAATATAATACTGCCACACACTGTACCTTGAATATAATTCTGACATACATGCATACACATCATATATACATATACACCCCCTCTTATCCTCTGTGTCCTCATCACCCACAAATCCCCCGCCAAACCCCTCCTCTTCACTACTATAACCCCCCCTCTCCTCATCACCCCCATAATCCCCCCTGCACCTTTCATTACCCTCCCTGCACCTCTCATCATCCCCATCACCCCTCCCTGGACCTCTCATCACCCCCATAACACCCCCCTGCACCTCTCATCATCCCCATCACCCCCCCTGCACCTCTCATCATCCCCATCACCCCCCTGCACCTCTCATCACCCCCATAACACCCCCCTGCACCTCTCATCATCCCCATCACCCCTCCCTGCACCTCTGATCATCCCCATCACCCCCCCTGCACCTCTCATCATCCCCATCACCCCCCCTGCACCTCTCATCATCCCCATCACCCCCCCTGCACCTCTCATCATCCCCATCACCCCCTGCACCTCTCATCATCCCCATCACCCCCCCTGCACCTCTCATTATCCCCATCACCCCCCCTGCACCTCTCATCACCCCCATAACACCCCCCTGCACCTCTCATCACCCCCATAACACCCCCCTGCACCTCTCATCACCCCCATAACACCCCCCCTGCACCTCTCATCACCCCCATAACACCCCCCTGCACCTCTCATCACCCCCATAACCCCCCTGCACCTCTCATCACCCCCATAACACCCCCTGCACCTCTCATCACCCCCATAACACCCCCCTGCACCTCTCATCACCCCCATAACACCCCCCTGCACCTCTCATCACCCCATAACACCCCTCCTGCACCTCTCATCACCCCCATAACACCCCCCCTGCACCTCTCATCACCCCCATAACACCCCCCTGCCCCTATCATCATCCCCATAACACCCCACTGCACCATTCATCACCCCCATAACACCCCCTGCCCCTCTCATCATCCCCATAACACCCCCCTGCACCTCTCATCACCCCCCTGCACCTATCATCACCCCCATAACACCCCCTGCACCTCTCATCATCCCCATCACCCCCCTGCACCTCTCATCACCCCCATAACACCCCCTGCACCTCTCATCACCCCCCCTGCACCTCTCATCACCCCCATAACACCCCCCTGCACCTCTCATCACCCCATAACACCCCCCTGCACCTCTCATCACCCCCATAACCCCCCCTGCACCTCTCATCACCCCCATAACAGCCCCCTGCACCTCTCATCACCCCCATAATACCCCCCTGCACCTCTCATCACCCCCATAACACCCCCCTGCCCCTCTCATCATCCCCATAACACCCCCCCTGCACCTCTCATCACCCCCATAACACCCCCCTGCACCTCTCATCACCCCCATAACACCCCCCCTGCACCTCTCATCACCCCCATAACACCCCCCTGCACCTCTCATCACCCCCTTCACCTCTCATCACCCCCATAACACCCCCCTGCACCTCTCAACACCCCATAACACCCCCCTGCACCTCTCATCACCCCCATAACACCCCCCTGCACCTCTCATCACCCCCATAACACCCCCCTTCACCTCTCATCACCCCCATAACACCCCCTGCACCTCTCATCACCCCCATAACACCCCCCTGCACCTCTCATCACCCCCATACCCCCCTGCACCTCTCATCACCCCCATAACCCCCCCCCCCTGCACCTCTCATCGCCCCCATAACACCCCCCATCCCTCTTATCACTTCCACAACCGCCCGCAAGTTCACTTACCCTGCCGGGGATCCGTGCAGTGAGGCTGCATCTACTCCTGTCACTGCACTGGTTCGGAAATCTCACCATGGAGGACGCAGCTCTGCATTACACAGGCAGACACAGCAGGGGAGAGCGAGGACGTACACAGCAGGGGAGAGCGAGGACGTACACAGCAGGGGGAGAGCGAGGACGTACACAGCAAGGGGAGAGCGAGGACGTACACAGCAGGGGGAGAGCGAGGACGTACACAGCAGGGGGAGAGCGAGGACGTACACAGCAGGGGGAGAGCGAGGATGTACACAGCAGGGGAGAGCGAGGACATACACAGCAGGGGGAGAGCGAGGACGTACACAGCAGGGGAGAGCGAGGACGTACACAGCAGGGGAGAGCGAGGACGTACACAGCAGGGGGAGAGCGAGGATGTACACAGCAGGGGGAGAGCGAGGATGTACACAGCAGGGGAGAGCGAGGACATACACAGCAGGGGGAGAGCGAGGACGTACACAGCAGGGGAGAGCGAGGACGTACACAGCAGGGGGAGAGCGAGGACGTACACAGCAGGGGGAGAGCGAGGACGTACACAGCAGGGGGAGAGCGAGGACGTACACAGCAGGGGGAGAGCGAGGACATACACAGCAGGGGGAGAGCGAGGACGTACACAGCCCCTCCCAGAGGACGTACACAACAGGGGGAGAGCGAGGACGTACACAGCAGGGGGAGAGCGAGGATGTACACAGCAGGGGGAGAGCGAGGACGTACACAGCAGGGGGAGAGCGAGGACGTACACAGCAGGGGGAGAGCGAGGACGTACACAGCAAGGGGAGAGCGAGGACGTACACAGCAGGGGGAGAGCGAGGACGTACACAGCAGGGGGAGAGCGAGGACGTACACAGCAGGGGGAGAGCGAGGACGTACACAGCAAGGGGAGAGCGAGGACGTACACAGCAGGGGGAGAGCGAGGACGTACACAGCAGGGGGAGAGCGAGGACATACACAGCAGGGGAGAGCGAGGATGTACACAGCAGGGGGAGAGCGAGGACGTACACAGCCCCTCCCAGAGGACGTACACAGCAGGGGGAGAGCGAGGATGTACACAGCAGGGGGAGAGCGAGGACGTACACAGCCCCTCCCAGAGGACGTACACAGCAGGGGGAGAGGGAGGACGTACACAGCAGGGGGAGAGCGAGGACGTACACAGCAGGGGGAGAGCGAGGACGTACACAGCAGGGGGAGAGCGAGGACGTACACAGCAGGGGGAGAGCGAGGACGTACACAGCAAGGAGAGAGCGAGGACGTACACAGCAGGGGGAGAGCAAGGACGTACACAGCAGGGGGAGAGCGAGGACGTACACAGCAATGGAAGAGCGAGGACGTACACAGCAGGGGGAGAGCGAGGACATACACAGCAGGGGAGAGCGAGGACGTACACAGCAAGGGGAGAGCGAGGACGTACACAGCAGGGGGAGAGCGAGGACGTACACAGCAGGGGGAGAGCGAGGACGTACACAGCAGGGGGAGAGCGAGGACGTACACAGCAGGGGAGAGCGAGGACGTACACAGCAGGGGGAGAGCGAGGACGTACACAGCAGGGGGAGAGCGAGGACGTACACAGCAGGGGAGAGCGAGGACGTACACAGCAGGGGGAGAGCGAGGACGTACACAGCAGGGGGAGAGCGAGGACGTACACAGCAGGGGAGAGCGAGGACGTACACAGCAGGGGAGAGCGAGGACGTACACAGCAGGGGAGAGCGAGGACGTACACAGCTGGGGGAGAGCGAGGACGTACACAGCAAGGGGAGAGCGAGGACATACACAGCAGGGGGAGAGCAAGGACGTACACAGCAGGGGGAGAGCGAGGACGTACACAGCAGGGGGAGAGCGAGGACGTACACAGCAGGGGGAGAGCGAGGACGTACACAGCAAGGGGAGAGCGAGGACGTACACAGCAGGGGGAGAGCGAGGACGTACACAGCAGGGGGAGAGCGAGGACGTACACAGCAGGGGGAGAGCGAGGACGTACACAGCAGGGGGAGAGCGAGGACGTACACAGCAGGGGGAGAGCGAGGACGTACACAGCAGGGGGAGAGCGAGGACATACACAGCAGGGGAGAGCGAGGATGTACACAGCAGGGGGAGAGCGAGGACGTACACAGCCCCTCCCAGAGGACGTACACAGCAGGGGGAGAGCGAGGATGTACACAGCAGGGGGAGAGCGAGGACGTACACAGCCCCTCCCAGAGGACGTACACAGCAGGGGGAGAGGGAGGACGTACACAGCAGGGGTAGAGCGAGGACGTACACAGCAGGGGGAGAGCGAGGACGTACACAGCAGGGGGAGAGCGAGGACGTACACAGCAGGGGGAGAGCGAGGACGTACACAGCAAGGAGAGAGCGAGGACGTACACAGCAGGGGGAGAGCAAGGACGTACACAGCAGGGGGAGAGCGAGGACGTACACAGCAATGGAAGAGCGAGGACGTACACAGCAGGGGGAGAGCGAGGACATACACAGCAGGGGAGAGCGAGGACGTACACAGCAAGGGGAGAGCGAGGACGTACACAGCAGGGGGAGAGCGAGGACGTACACAGCAGGGGGAGAGCGAGGACGTACACAGCAGGGGGAGAGCGAGGACGTACACAGCAGGGGAGAGCGAGGACGTACACAGCAGGGGGAGAGCGAGGACGTACACAGCAGGGGGAGAGCGAGGACGTACACAGCAGGGGAGAGCGAGGACGTACACAGCAGGGGGAGAGCGAGGACGTACACAGCAGGGGGAGAGCGAGGACGTACACAGCAGGGGAGAGCGAGGACGTACACAGCAGGGGAGAGCGAGGACGTACACAGCAGGGGAGAGCGAGGACGTACACAGCTGGGGGAGAGCGAGGACGTACACAGCAAGGGGAGAGCGAGGACATACACAGCAGGGGGAGAGCAAGGACGTACACAGCAGGGGGAGAGCGAGGACGTACACAGCAGGGGGAGAGCGAGGACGTACACAGCAGGGGGAGAGCGAGGACGTACACAGCAAGGGGAGAGCGAGGACGTACACAGCAGGGGGAGAGCGAGGACGTACACAGCAGGGGGAGAGCGAGGACGTACACAGCAGGGGGAGAGCGAGGACGTACACAGCAGGGGGAGAGCGAGGACGTACACAGCAGGGGGAGAGCGAGGACGTACACAGCAGGGGGAGAGCGAGGACATACACAGCAGGGGAGAGCGAGGATGTACACAGCAGGGGGAGAGCGAGGACGTACACAGCCCCTCCCAGAGGACGTACACAGCAGGGGGAGAGCGAGGATGTACACAGCAGGGGGAGAGCGAGGACGTACACAGCCCCTCCCAGAGGACGTACACAGCAGGGGGAGAGGGAGGACGTACACAGCAGGGGTAGAGCGAGGACGTACACAGCAGGGGGAGAGCGAGGACGTACACAGCAGGGGGAGAGCGAGGACGTACACAGCAGGGGGAGAGCGAGGACGTACACAGCAAGGGGAGAGCGAGGACGTACACAGCAGGGGGAGAGCGAGGACGTACACAGCAGGGGGAGAGCGAGGACGTACACAGCAATGGAAGAGCGAGGACGTACACAGCAGGTGGAGAGCGAGGACATACACAGCAGGGGAGAGCGAGGACGTACACAGCAAGGGGAGAGCGAGGACGTACACAGCAGGGGGAGAGCGAGGACGTACACAGCAGGGGGAGAGCGAGGACGTACACAGCAGGGGGAGAGCGAGGACATACACAGCAGGGGAGAGCGAGGATGTACACAGCAGGGGGAGAGCGAGGACGTACACAGCCCCTCCCAGAGGACGTACACAGCAGGGGGAGAGCGAGGATGTACACAGCAGGGGGAGAGCGAGGACGTACACAGCCCCTCCCAGAGGACGTACACAGCAGGGGGAGAGGGAGGACGTACACAGCAGGGGTAGAGCGAGGACGTACACAGCAGGGGGAGAGCGAGGACGTACACAGCAGGGGGAGAGCGAGGACGTACACAGCAGGGGGAGAGCGAGGACGTACACAGCAAGGGGAGAGCGAGGACGTACACAGCAGGGGGAGAGCGAGGACGTACACAGCAGGGGGAGAGCGAGGACGTACACAGCAATGGAAGAGCGAGGACGTACACAGCAGGTGGAGAGCGAGGACATACACAGCAGGGGAGAGCGAGGACGTACACAGCAAGGGGAGAGCGAGGACGTACACAGCAGGGGGAGAGCGAGGACGTACACAGCAGGGGGAGAGCGAGGACGTACACAGCAGGGGGAGAGCGAGGACGTACACAGCAGGGGAGAGCGAGGACGTACACAGCAGGGGGAGAGCGAGGACGTACACAGCAGGGGAGAGCGAGGACGTACACAGCTGGGGGAGAGCGAGGACGTACACAGCAAGGGGAGAGCGAGGACGTACACTGCAGGGGGAGAGCAAGGACGTACACAGCAGGGGGAGAGCGAGGACGTACACAGCAGGGGGAGAGCGAGGACGTACACAGCAGGGGGAGAGCGAGGACGTACACAGCAGGGGAAGAGCGAGGACGTACACAGCAGGGGGAGAGCGAGGACGTACACAGCAGGGGGAGAGCGAGGACGTACACAGCAGGGGGAGAGCGAGGACGTACACAGCAGGGGGAGAGCGAGGACGTACACAGCAGGGGGAGAGCGAGGACGTACACAGCAGGGGGAGAGCGAGGACGTACACAGCAGGGGGAGAGCGAGGACGTACACAGCAGGGGGAGAGCGAGGACGTACACAGCAGGGGGAGAGCGAGGACATACACAGCAGGGGAGAGCGAGGATGTACACAACAGGGGGAGAGCGAGGACGTACACAGCCCCTCCCAGAGGACGTACACAGCAGGGGGAGAGCGAGGATGTACACAGCAGGGGGAAAGCGAGGACGTACACAGCCCCTCCCAGAGGACGTACACAGTAGGGGGAGAGGGAGGACGTACACAGCAGGGGGAGAGCGAGGATGTACACAGCAGGGGGAGAGCGAGGACATACACAGCAGGGGGAGAGCAAGGACGTACACAGCAGGGGGAGAGCGAGGACGTACACAGCTGGGGGAGAGCGAGGACGTACACAGCAGGGGAGAGCGAGGAACGTACACAGCAGGGGAGAGCGAGGACGTACACAGCAGGGGGAGAGCGAGGACGTACACAGCAGGGGGAGAGCGAGGACGTACACAGCAAGGGAAGAGTGAGGACGTACACAGCAGGGGGAGAGCGAGGACGTACACAGCAGGGGGAGAGCGAGGAACGTACACAGCCCCTCCCCTCCCCCTGCTGTGTCTCCACAGGACATCATCTACCACGGGAGCTTTCAAGTTTGCACGGGGAAGGGGGAGGGAACATAGGTGCACCGCTCCTTCACATCCCCCTGCTCTGTCTTGGGAGGACGTAAGTTTGCACGGTCACAATAAGCCACAGCAGGGGAGAGAGAACATACATGCACAGCTCCTCATCTCCCTAATTACTGCTATGTGTAATGGACCGGCCCTGCAATGATTCCTAAGGGTCCCGCGTCTTAGAAATAGGTTAAAAAAAAAAAAGAGATGTGTCGGCCGCCAGGCGCCCCTGTTGCTATGGCGCCCTGTGCGGCCGCACAGCTCGCACACCCCAAAGGCGGTCCCTGAGTTTGTTCCAAACGCTGAGCAGCGGAGTACCCCTTTAACCAAAGCCAAATTCCATAAAAATTCTGGGGTGAGGTGATGGCATTTTTTATCACTTAGAGAGTCATATATTGGAGGTAGTAGCCCAAATGTTAAGAAAAACAGCCAGCACCTGGTGCCCAATGCCTAGCTAGTTACTACATGAATACAGCAAATCTGGTGGGGCATTAGCTGGGTATAAAAATTGTAGAACACTTGGGAGCTAAAGGGGTTATCTAGGGAAAGAAGCACAGAGATAATTTCTTTCAAAAACAGCACTACCTCTGTCCTCAGGTCGTGTGTGGTATTGCAGCTCAGTTCCATTGAGGTGAAAGGAGCCAAGTTGTAATACCACACATAACCTGAGGACAGGGGTGGTGCTGTTTTTGGAAGAAATTTGCTCTGAGTTGAAATCTCCTGTAATTTGCAGAAGTGTGAATAGACTTATATTGTCTTCAGAAAGTGATGGAATTCAGCCCCCCCCTCCCCCCACCCCACCCCAGAGCCCAAAAGATGCGACAAGAGAGATGTGTCCATAGTCTTACCTGTGTGCATAGTAACCCATGCTGGGTCCACACTACGTTTTGTCCCATACGGGAGCGCATACGGCAGGAGGGAGCTAAAACCTCGCGCTCCCGTATGTAACCGTATGCGCTCCCGTATGTCATTCATTTCAATGAGCCGACCGGAGTGAAACGTTCGGTCCGGTCGGCTCATTTTTGCGCCGTATGCGCTTTTACAACCGGACCTAAAACCGTGGTCAACCACGGTTTTAGGTCCGGTTGTAAAAGCGCATACGGCGCAAAAATGAGCCGACCGGACCGAACGTTTCACTCCGGTCGGCTCATTGAAATGAATGACATACGGGAGCGCATACGGTTACATACGGGAGCGCGAGGTTTTAGCTCCCTCCTGCCGTATGCGCTCCCATATGGGACAAAACGTAGTGTGGACCCAGACATCACCACCTAGTAACTCAAAAACATCTTGTTTGTAGAATCTGAAGAGGCCGTTTCCAGAAATGGTCAGTTTATATTTCAAGAAATGTTAAAAATTGATTTTTAGAGTCTTTAGTTTCTTTTGTTTGACTTCCATGTAAGTGGTGTTTGTAAAGGATCGCCTTTAACATGCAGCCAAGATATCTTTAAGGCGGTTGTTGCTGTTAATTAAGGCGGATTAATCAAATATTTATCACCCCCCCTGCGGCGCCGCGCCGCGCGACTGATGCCAGTGTTTTGCCTTTTTTTGATCAAGTCGGCCATTGATAATAATGAAACTTGTTACAGCAGCGACTACATGTATTATTGAGGCTGAGATGACACAATAGGTTTAGGCTGTGATCACAGCTGAACTCCGGATTAAATATTTATCCCCTCAGAAGGATTTTCGTCTATTGAACGGCAGTAGATTCGGCTCTGGTTGTTATTTATTTAATTTTTTAACAGGGAACATTTTCAATTTTATTACAACCTTAACTTGTAGCAAAACAATATTCCCGGCACTCACCAAAGTTGCTTAAAGGGGTTAATCACCATAAGGTACTTACCTGCCAGACAGTAATAGACATGCTCAGGAAAGATCCATGTTTGTCTTGGGGCTATGAGTCCACCATAACGCTGCTGCTTTCTTTTGTGAAATGGCTATTTTCTGTTGGAGTTCCCTCCCTCCAACTACAAGTCACAGAATCCCTTGTTTGTAAGAATGAGGTCACTTTTCTCCCTCCTACACATCAGCCACCCCACCCATTGAAGCATACCTGAGTTCCCTTCCATGCTGTGCTGTGGTTGAAACTACAATTCCCTGCAGCCTTGTGGAGAATGATCTCCCTCCCACCCAGCAGTCACTCAATCCATTGAAGCACAGACAGACTCCCTTTGAACACCTGACTATCGATGTAATGTCTCAGGCCACACTGCAACAATGGAAAAGCTACAAACAGTCATTTTGTATGCTGTTAAAAAAATGAACATTGGGGCAAAGATCACATAAGAAAAATTGTGAGACCATTCATCACACACAGGTACAGACACTATCTTATAAACTACACTAACTTTACAGCTCCTGTAGCATAATCAAATAAAAAAAATCCTGGAATACCCTGCCATTCACCAAAGTTGCTTAAAGGCTACTCCGGTGGAAAAAAATTTTTTTAACATATCAACTGGTGCCAGAAAGTTAAACAAATTTGTAAATTACTTGTATTTAAAAATCTTAATCCTTCCAGTACTTATCAGCTGCTGTATGCTCCACAGGAAGTTCTTTTCTTTAAAAAAAAAATTCTGTCTGACAACAGTGCTCTCTGCTGACACCTCTGTCCATTTTAGGAACTGTCCAGAGTAGGAGCAAATCCCCATAGCAAACCTCTCCTGCTCTGGATAGTTTCTGAGACAGACTGAGGTGTCAGTAGAGAGCACTGTGGTTTAAATAGAAATTTAAAAAGAAGAGAACTTCCTGTGGAGCATATAGCAGCTGATAAGTACTAGAAGGATTAAGATTTTTAACCCCTCAAGGACCAGGCCAATTTCCACTGTAGGACCAGAGTGTTTTTTGCACATCTGACCACTGTCACTTTAAGCATTAATAACTCTGGGATGCTTTTACCTTTCATTCTGATTCCGAGATGGTTTTTTCGTGACATATTCTTCTTTATGTTAGTGGTAAAATGTTGTCGATACTTGCATCGTTTCATGGTGAAAAATTCAAAAATTTGATGAAAAAATTGAAAATGTAGCATTTTTCTAACTTTGAAGCTCTCTACTTGTAAGGAAAATGAATATTCCAAATACATTGTATCTTGATTCACATATACAATATGTCTACTTTATATTTGCATCATAAAGTTGACATGTTTTTACTTTTGGAAGACACCAGAGGGCTTCAAAGTATAGAAAAGTATAGCATATTTTCAAATTTTTCACAAAATTTTCAAAAGCGGAATTTTTCAGGGACCAGTTCAGATTTGAAGCGGATTTGAAGGGTCTTCTTATTAGAAATACCCCACAAATGACCCCATTATAAAAACTGCACCCCCAAAGTATTCAAAATGACATTCAGTAAGTGTGTTAACCCTTTAGGTGTTTCACAGGAATAGCAGCAAAGTGAAGGAGAAAATTCAAAATCTTAAATGTTTACACTCGCATGTTCTTGTAAACCCAGTTTTTGAATTTTTACAAGGGGTAAAAGGAGAGAAATCTTCCTAAAATTTGCAACCCAATTTCTCTCGAGTAAGGAAATATCTCATATGTGTATGTCAAGTGTTCGGCGGGCGCAATAAAGGGCTCAGAAAGGAAGGCGCGACAGTGGGATTTTGGAGAGTGAGTTTTTCTGAAATGGTTTTTGGGGGGCATGTCCCATTTAGGAAGCCCCTATGATGTCAGGACAGCAAAAAAAAACCCACATGGCATACTATTTTGGAAACTACACCACTCAAGGAACATAACAAGGAGTCCACTGAGCCTTAACACCCCACAGGTGTTTGACGACTTTTTGTTAAAGTTGGATGTGTTAATGAAATTTTTCTTTCTCACTAAAATGCTGGTTTTCCCCGAAATTTTACATTTTTACAAGGGGTAATAGGAGAAAATGCCCCCCAAAATTTGTAACCCCATCTATTCTGAGTATGAAAATACCCCATGTGTGGGCGTCAAGTGCACTGCGGGCGCACTACAATGCTCAGAAGAGAAGGAGTCACATTTGGCTTTTGGAAAGCACATTTTGCTGAAATGGATTTTGGGGGGAATGTCCCATTTAGGAAGCCCCTATGGTGCCAGAACAGCAACAAAAACCCACATGGCCTACTATTTTGGAAACTACACCCCTCAAGGAACGTAACAAGGGGTCCACTGAGCCTTAACACCCCACAGATGTTTGACGACTTTCGTTAAAGTTGGATGTGTAAAAGATATTTTATTTTTACACAAAAATGCTAGTTTTCTACCAAATGTTAAATTTTACATGGGGTAATAGAAGAAAATGCCCCCCAAAATTTGTAACCCCATCTCTTCTGAGTATGAAAATACCCCATGTGTGGCGTCAAGTGCACTGCGGGCGCACTACAATGCTCAGAAGAGAAGGAGTCGCATTTGGCTTTTGGAAAGCACATTTTGCTGAAATGGATTTGGGGGGGCATGTCCCATTTAGGAAGCCTCTATGGTGCCAGAACAGGAGAAAAAAAACCACATGGCCTACTATTTTGGAAACAACACCCCTCAAGGAACGTAACAAGGGGTCCGCTGAGCCTTAACACTCCACAGGTGTTTGACGACTTTTCATTAAACTTTGATGTGTAAATGATTTTTTTTTTCACTAAAATGCTGGTTTCCCACCAAATTTTAAATTTTTACAAGGGGTAATGGGAGAAAATGCCCCCCAAAATTTGTAACCCCATCTCTTCTGAGTATGAAAATACCCCATATGTGGACATCAAGTGCACTTTGGGTGCACTACAATGCTCAGAAGAGAAGAAGTCACATTTACAAATTTTGCTGAAATGGGGGAGGGGGGAGGGGGGGGCAGGTCACATTTAGGAGGCCCCTATGGTGCCAGGACAGCAAAAAAAAAAAACACATGGCATACTATTTCGGAAACTACATCCCTCAAGGAACATAACAAGGGGTACAGGGAGTCTTAACACCCCACAGGTGTTTTATAAATATTCATGAAGTGGGATGTGAAAATGAAAAACTTGAATTTTTTACACTAAAATGCTGGGATTACCCCAAATTTTTCATTTTCACAAGTATTCAGAGAGATCAACTCCCCCCATATACCGATTGTAGTCCAGAATACAATCGGGCTTGAGGACCGGTGTTGTGGTACCTCGCACAGGGACAGGTGAGCTGCCGTTACCATGAATAGTGGTCAGCATAAGGACATCCCTCTTATCCTTAAACCTGACCGGCAAAAGGTTTTCATGGGTAAGGGCACGGGACTCACCCTTGGGCATAGGTGTCTGCAGAAAATTTAGAGGGAGGCCTCTCTGGTTTTTCCTCACGGTCCCACAAGCGGACGTGGATCTGGCGGCAAGGGGTGTGAACAGAGGGATGCTGGTATAAAAGTTGTCCACGTACACGTGGTAACCCTTATCCAGCAATGGGTGCACAAGATCCCAAACGATTTTTCCGCTAACACCCAGAGTGGGGGAACAATCTGGGGGTTCAATACGGGAATCTCGTGCCTCGTACACTCTAAACTTGAGAGTGTACCCGGAGGTACTCTCACAAAGTTTATAGAGCTTCACGCCATACTGTGCCCACTTCGAGGGAATATACTGGCGGAAGATGAGTCTCTCCTTAAAACTGACATCGACCGAGAGCTCCCTGAGGGGTACGTAGGCCTCCAAAAATTTGGCCCCAAAGTGATCAATGACCGGCCTCTCTTTGTAAAGACGGTCATAGGTGGGATCACTTCGGGGTGGACATGCCTGATTATCTGCATAATGGAGGCATTTCCGAATGGCCTTGAACCGCCTCCGTGCCATGACCATACTGTAAAGCGGGGTCTGGTAGAAGATGTCCCCGCTCCAGTACTGCCTGACACTTGGTTTTTTGACCAGGCCCATATGCAGCAAGAGGCCCCAAAATGTCCTCATTTCTGCTGCATCAATGGCGCGCCATTCATTGGGCCTGGCCAAAACAGAATCTGGGTGGTGGGCGATGAACTGCCTGGCGTACAGATTTGTCTGCTCCACCATGTGATTGACCAAACTGTCACTGAAAAAATAACTGAAATAGGCAATTTCAGTGAATCCAGAATTGTCAATCCGGATTCTGGAGTCGCCAACAAACTCCGGAACCCGTGGCTGATAACCCTCTGGGGGTCTCCAGACAGGTTCACAGGTTCACCCAGCCACTGGGCCACTTTCGTGGGGGGGGTGCGGCCTCGACTGGTGGCTTCTCTGCTACCGTACAGGTGACTCATCATCAGTACTAGATGATGAGGAGGATGATGAAGAACACAGGAATGTAGGATCTTCATCGTCCTCATTGACAGAGAAAAGCGTATGCCTCCACTGCCGAAAATGCCTGGCGAGCCATCACCTTTTTTCTACGGTGGTGGGGTGGTGGCGAGCTGGGGGGTTGGTGGCGGGGGTGGTGGGTGTGTGTGTGTGTGTGGGGGGGGTGAGTACGTAGTGTGTGTGATTGGTGTAACTGTATGGGGAAAAAAAAAAGCGTTGCGGCCCAAAAAAAAAATGGTATGCCAAATGAAGCACCCTGACCCCCTAATAGGGCCCGGGTCACACAAAAAAAATTGTGGCGGACCCTTTAGGTCCTATTAGGGGGTCAGGGGGGGAAAAAATTGTAACTTTTTTTTACTGTACTTTACTGGTTAACCCTACCTGTCCCTGGGGCTGTACTCTCTCCCTGCTCTGAGGGGGGTCTTCCTCTGTGAGGGGCTCCGATCTTCACAGACGGGGGGTCCCTGGCTCCTTCTCGCAGCTCTGTCCGGTAAATGAACTCAGGGGGCAAGCAGAGCAGCGAGAAGGGTCCGTTAACCCCTCCCCTGCCGGCTGCTATTGGCCGGACGATCATCCGGCCAATAGCAGCGATCCTGGGGGGGGGGGGGGTGATGAAATCGCCACCTCCCCATAGATACAGAGGGTGATAGGGGGTGTATCACACGTGACCCGCATCACCGGAAGAGCCGAAAATCGCAAGTGTGAATTCACTTGCGATTTTTGGCGATCGCCTACATGGGGGGGGGGGGGTCTGATGACCCCCCTGGGCATTGGCGCGGGGTGCCTGCTGATCGATATCAGCAGTCACCCGGGGCCGGTCCCCGCCCGGCGCGTGGCAGGGACCGAAATTCCCCACGGGCGTACAGTTACGCCCTTGGTCCTTATGTACCAGAGAGCAAAGGCATACCTGTATGCCCTTGGTCCTTAAGGGGTTAAATAGAATCAATTTACAAATCTGTTTAACGTACTGGCAAAAGTTGATTTAAAAAAATAGTTTTTCACCGGAGTAATCCTTTATTCAGTAAATAGGGTTTATTCATGCTTCTCAAATCAGGTACAGATATAGATACTGGACGGGTTTCGGCATATCTGCCTTCCTCAGCTGTCTATACAGAGCCAAAGGCTCTGTATAGACAGCTGAGGAAGGCAGATATGCCGAAACCCGTCCTGTATCTATGTCTGTACCTGCTGTAAGAAGCATGAATAAACCCCCTTGACTGATTAAGCAACTTTGGTGAGTGCCGGAAATATTGTTTTGCTAGGTGTTGGATTTCCACCACCACAGATGTGTCGGCCAACTGGTTTCTAGGACCTTGACTGGCGGCCATTAGCAAAAACTAATTTAAGTTTAAGTTCCTTAAAGGGGTACTTCGGTGGAAAACATTTTTTTTAAATCAACTGGTACCAGAAAGTTAAACAGATTTGTAAATGACTTCTATTAAAAAATCTTTACCCTTCCAGTACTTTTTAACAGCTGTATGCTACAGAGGAAATTCTTTTCTTTTTGAATTTCTTTTTTGTCTTGTCTACAGGTCTCTCTGCTGACACCTGATGCCCGTATCAGGAACTGCAGGAGAAAATCTACATTGCAAACCTATGCTGCTCTGGACAGTTCCTGACACAGACAGAGGTGTTGCCCTGACGTCTGATTCTCCCCGTAACATCTCAGCCTCCCCGTCTTTCTGTCACCTGACCGCGATGTCACAGACCTGATCCCTTGGAACTGGTGAGCTTCTCCGCAATTTATTTTTTCTTATGTGTGTAGATATTTGCCTGTTTTTTCTCGGCGTGAAGCACCACCCGTATTGATCTATGGACTTTCAGTGTTCAGCTAACAGCACACATTGGTTTAATATTACACATGTATGGAAGGAATTATAACAGTGCCGGATTTTCTCTGTTTTTCTTTTGTGGAGTGGCATGATTTACAAATCTATTAAACTTTCTGGAACCAGTTAATAAAAAAATGTTTTCCATCGGAGTACCCCTTTAAACGCAATTGTTTCCAAAAAGTGTGCAACTTCTAGCATGCCCAGACAACCTTTGGGAGCTTTATTTCTTAATACCTTCTTTGTGAACAGTTCCCAACCAGTTCTTGAGAATACAATTCGGACAAAAACAGCCTTTCCTTCTTCTCG
This sequence comes from Hyla sarda, assembly GCF_029499605.1. Classification (NCBI taxonomy): domain Eukaryota; kingdom Metazoa; phylum Chordata; class Amphibia; order Anura; family Hylidae; genus Hyla; species Hyla sarda. Next base: position 371,862,002 of record NC_079193.1, on the reverse strand, counting down.
GTTCCTTGTAAAACCCCAGACACTCCCAGTATCAATAGCGGGCCTAAAGACTTATACATGTTTATAGAGGATTTAGCGATTACTCATTCAGCCTACGGACAACAACTTTTATGTCTTACATAACACATAAACCTATGAGTAAACACAAAGTAAAGCAAACACACCAAACAACTATTCTCTCGAGCTATCTAGGTCAAGACGGAGAAATAATGGGTTCCTTAGCAACCAACACCAATGAAGGATGAATATTCAAAGTGGACCATTAAACTAACCCTAGCAATTCATTTACAATGTAACACAACATTTTGTTCTTCATATCACTCCTTAAAGAGCGCGAGACTCATTGGTTCTTCTAGTTGAAGAAGAGAAGGTTTCTTTTCCTTTTTTGGTGTGTGATGGATACAATGTGGTCTACGCCAACCATCTTGACTTACAAGAAGGGATGGAAGACCTTAGTGGAAAACAGCTTGAGTGGAAGAGTCCACAAGAAAATTAAGGTGGAAGGCAAGGAGCTGTCATGTCCACCATTGGACATATTTAGCCTTGAAGATATGCACATACTTAAGATGAGCCCAGAGAGGGAAAGTTGTCTTTCTTATCGGATGAACTTTGTTCCCATGCAAATCGGAGGTATGAGAAATTTGAGAGTCCTTCTCCTTGACACCAATCACCTTGAAGAAGTTCCACCAGAAATTGGTTCTTTGAGATACCTCCAAAGACTCACCCTCAGTAATAACTCCTTGAGATTTCTTCCTACAGAACTGGCCAAGCTTCAAAACCTGCACAGTGTCCATCTTGCCAACAACCAATTTGTCACCTTTCCCATCGTTCTATGCCAACTTCTTAATCTGAACTTTCTTGACCTGAGTGACAACGGAATTGAGATGATCCCTCCAAGCATCCAACAGCTGAGAAGACTCAACACCTTTCTTCTGATGCTAAACTTCCTAACGTCTCTCCCCGAGGAATTCTGCTCCTTGACAAAATTGTCTTGTCTCTGGTTGGGAAACAACAAGCTGCAAGAACTTCCTAAGACATTTGGGAACCTGGTCATGCTGGACTGGGGACACGACTACTGCTCCTGTAACATAGAGGGCAACCCTCTCCGTCATCCTCCGGTGGAAGTGTGTAACAGAGGACCCAAGGAGATCCAGGAATATCTTGATTCATGTAAATAGTCACATTTTCCAAAATTGGAAGTTCTCGAGAGATGGCAAAAACTATCTGGCTGGTTTGAATTTTGCCAATTTTAGGTCCATGTTTTTCGTAATGTTTTCAAAAAATATGTTTGGAATATTGGTAGATCAAGGAACTCAAGATGAGGTAAACTGGCCGGTCATGTGATTTCTGTCAATCTCGAGCCTGAACATAATAGAAATACTGAATGGCTCCAAATATTGTTTTACTTGTCTTTCAATGTTATGTATAGTAACTATTGCTAGTCTAGTCAGGAATGGTTGGGTTAAGTAAGTGTAATAACTGATCATGGCTTCTTCAGTCCTATTATATCATGGGATTGGGTATTGTGGGGACTATACAAAAAGAAGGTTGCAGCAGCACTCTTGGCCAAAAAATGGAGGCTCTTAGTACACTTTTTGATCAAAATGTGTCCCCCATCAACCACGCGGTGGTGGCCACACCCTAGGGTCCCATCTAAAGTGAGGCCACCTCCGCGTGGTAAATGGGGGACATGTTTTTATCAAAAAGAGCCTTCATTTTTTTCGACCTAGAGTGCTGCTACAATCTTCTCTTTGTATTTGCCACCGCAGCGTGCACCCGTGCATTAGATAGTTGCGCTGGCTATTTTTCTGTGTTTTTTTATTGTAGTACGGAGATAGTAGAATCATATTGTATAAGCCACTGAAACAGAATTTTTGAAAACTCTCTCACCTCTAGTGATGATATTGTGGAAATGTATAATACTTTATCATGTTTCCAAAAATATGTGCATCATATAAGGTGAGATGCACTACAACTATGTAAGGACTAAACAGTACAGAACAGATAACTAATATTATTACTACTACTGATATTATGTCTACATTTGCCACTACTACTACTATTATTCCTACTTATACCAGGGGTGAATTTAGACCCTCTGCTGCCTGAGGCGAACTATAGAATGGTGCACTTTTATATATACATGGGTTAAACTAAAAACACACATACGTGTGTTATATATAAGTGATATACTGGACAATATACAGAAAAAATATAGAGGTAGATACCATCTGTACACAGGATCTGTATACCATGTAAGTGTTTATATACAGGACCATATAGAGGTAGATACCAGCTCTACATAGGATCTGTATACCATGTAAGTGATTTTATTCAGGACCAGATAGAGGTCGATACCAGCTGTACACAGGATCTGTATACCATATAAGTGATTACATACAGGACTATATAGAGGTAGATACCATCTGTACACAGGGTCTGTTTACCATGTAAGGAATTATATACAGGACCATATAGAGGTAGATACCAGCTCTCCACAGGATCTGTATACCATGTAAGTGATTATATGCAGGACCAGATGGAGGTACATATCAGCTGTACACAGGATCGGTATGCCCTTTTAAAGGTTATACACAGGACCAGATAGAGGTAGATGCCAGCTGTACACAGGATCTGTATACCATATAAGTGATTAAAGTTACATTTAGGGACTCACAGGTGACGTCTTTTCTGTTCACACTTTCCTTTTCTTCTTCATCTGGTTTACACCACCATATTTGACTTCTCCCAGTAATTACTTGTTTCTTTAGCATCTGCAGGACAAATATATTAGACTCAATCTCCCCATTTTAAGGCCACCAAACCTTTATAATGCCCCCCTATGGTGTCCCATATAGTAAAAGTAGGTAGGTTAATAGGTCCCTCAAGAAGTTGGTATATCCACCACAATAGGCAGGTAATTCTCCCATTAGGTAGGTATGTCTAACAGTAGTTGGATAGTTCACTTATTAGGTAGTCCTGCCCATAGGCAAGTAGGTAGCTAGTTTACCCTAATAGATAAATACATCCTTAGGTAGGTAGGTAGATCCAGCCATCCCACCAGTAGGTAGATAGGTAGCCATGTAGATAGGATGATAGGCAGGTAGGTAGGTATCTTGGTAAGTCATCAGGTAGGTAATAAGGTAGCTAGCTTGGTAGCCAGCTTTATCAATCACCAGGTAGGTAGCTAGGTAGATATTTAGGTCACCAGGTAGGTTGCTAGGTATGTAGGTAGGTAACTAGGTAGTCTACAAGAAGGGTAGCCGGGTAGGTAGTTAAATCGGTAGCCAGGTTTGACATTGAGTAACCTGGTAGGCAGTCAGCTAGGTAACAAGATAGTTGGGTAGCCAGCTAGGTAGGTAGGTAGCAAGGTAGATCTCTAGGTAGGTTGCCAGGTAGTCAGCTAGGTAAGTAGCCTGGTAGGCAGCTAGCCTGGTAGGTATGTAGTTAGGTAGCCAGCTAAGTTGGTAGCCAGGTAGGTAGGAGGCCAGCTAGCTAGCAAGGTAGATAGGCAGCCAACTGGGTAGGCAGCTATGTAGGTTGCCAGGTAGGCAGCTAGGTAGGTATGTAGACAAGTAGTTTTGAGGTCACCATCTAGGCATCTAGGCAGATATGTAGGTCATTCGCTAGGTAGGTTTAGAAGGTAGCCAGGTGGGTAGCTATCCAGCCCCCCCCCCCCCCCCATTTCCCACTTAGGTGGGTATGTCAGCAGGGAAAGGAACCCTCCCCTTAGAAGCCGGATTTGTCCACCCATTGTGCCAGAATGAAATAATAAGCAAACTCATACTCATCGGCAGTCCAATGCAGTGATCTCCTGTACAGCCAGGCTGTGTCCTTCCTCCTTCACAGTGCAGGCACCGATGAGTGGCATCATTGCACCTGCACTGTGTCTGGGCCGACTTCCCACACTGAAAGCGACACTCGCTTGCCTGGGGATCGGGGCAAATGTCCTGGTTTCCAGCATTCGAACCCCCTGAGATCAGAGACTTATAAGTTTTATTCCCCGAATAATCCCCTTAACTGATGTACAGTGACCATACTGGCAAGCAAGCATTGGTATCATATCATAACGTTCCAATAATGTCCTCCACAATGCCCTCAAAAGTAATGACTACAGTGCCCTCCAGAGCACAAGCCACATGTCCCCTAATGCTTAAGTGTACATCTAAAGTTAGGCTTCTGCCTGATCTTCACATTGGGGTGCAGAGACGCAACCGTGAGTCAACCGTTAGATGTCCGGTGAGTTCCGTGCATGCGAGTCCTAAAAATTAGCAAATAGCTCGTGCACAGAACTTACTGGGTGACATATGGTTGCTTTGGCACATGGTAGCCCTAAGAGAGCAATTCTGCAGGTCATGTTTGGAGGCATTGGGGAAAATAAAGAGGTATTCCGCTGCTAGACATCTTATCCCCTATCCAAAGGATAGGGGATAAGATGTCTGTTCGCGGGGGTCCCGCTGCTAGGACCCCGTGATCTCTGTGCAGCACCTGGCGTTTGTTTAGTACGCTGGGTGTGGGTGGTGGGGTCGTGACATCATGACCACGCCCCTTGTGACATCACACCACGCCCCCAATGCTAGTCTATGGGAGGGGGCGTGGCGACTGCCACGCCCCCTCCCATAGACTGGCATTGAGGGGGCGTAGCATGATGTCACGACCCCACCGCCCGCTCAAAGCTTTCAGAACAGAATGTTTGAACGCTGGGTCAGTGGAGTACCCCTTTAAGTAATAAAGAAGCTGTGTCCTAGGCAGCTGCCTCTACTGCCTCACCCCCTCATCCTGCAGCACATATTCACTAAACTGCACTGTTTTTGTACAATAATCGTACTTGTCATTTCTGTCCTATTTTTGGCTGATTCTGAACAGCTTGCTCCGCTTCTATTCTCCCATAAATTAGCGAGCGGTGAAAATGTCAGCGGCGCCTTGTTAAGAAACCTGTTAATGGGATTTATTCCTCTCCTGACCGAAAATCAGGACCCGTCTGCGACAGAAGATTACACACTAAACTTTGGAAATGATAATTAGCCTAGGGTTTTTTTTCCGCCTTTTTAATAGGTTCTTTATGTTGTTCTAGAACATTTGCATAATCCGCGTAGAGAGTAGAATTCGCAATCCCGCAGAGTGGACACAATGCGGAAAAATCACGAAAAATAAATGACAGCTTTTATGTGCTGACGGAAGATAATAGATTTGTATTGTAGGAGGAACATGATGTGTGGAACGGCTGCGTCTGGAGAGTTCCTACTTACATTGTCCCATAAGGTAGGACTTTCCAGCAGTCCTCATATGGCAGCATTGCTCACCCCCAATTCTATGCATTATCTTTTCCACTGCACTATCTTATGGGTAGAAGAATAAAATGCCAGGACGTCAGTGAAGACTGGCATTTATACTGACAGGGTATATGGAAAAATGGTCATTTTTGCCCGTATCATGCTCACTCACCATCAGTAGTGCTATAGTGTAATCTGTTTTATTCCAGTGCAGCTGCATCCATTTCTTTTATTACTGTAACTGAGCCATGTGATCACCAACAGAAGAGACCTTCATGGGTCAGAGGAAGTGGTCAGTCCTGGGTCAGCTGACTTCCTATGAACTTCAGAATGACCTCATCAACTATCAGATTGCTCCTGCTAGCTCCCAAACCCCTCCTCTTCCAGCTCTGTCTGTATACTGCTGCTATCTCTATGGGATCAGGACATGTAGTAGTTATACACCTCCTCTCCAGCTCTATCTGTATACTGCTGCTATCTCTATGGGATCAGGATATATAGTAGTTATACACCTCCTCTCCAGCTCTGTCTGTATACTGCTGCTATCTCTATGGGATCAGGATATAAAGTAGTTATACACATCCCCTCCAGCTCTACCTGTATACTGTTGCTGCTATCTCTATGGGATCAGGATATATAGTAGTTATACACTTCCCCTCCAGCTCTATTTGCATACTGCTGCTATCTCTATGGGATCAGGATATATAGTAGTTATACACCTCCTCTCCAGCTCTACCTGTATACTGTTGCCGCTATCTGTATGGGTTCAGGATATATAGTAGTTATACACTTCCCCTCCAGCTCTATCTGCATACTGCTGCTGCTATCTCTATGGGATCAGGATATATAGAAGTCATACACTTCCCCTCCAGCTCTATCTGTGTATTGCTGCTATCTCTATGGGATCAGGATATATATTCGTTATACACCTCCTCTCAAGCTCTATCTGTATACTGCTGCTGCTATCTCTATGGGATTAGGATATATAGTAGTTATACACCTCCTCTCCAGCTCTATCTGTATACTGCTACTATCTCTATGGGATCAGAATATATAGTAGTTATATGCCTCCCATCCAGCTCTATCTGTACAGTATACTACTGCTATCTCTATGGGATCAGGATATATATTAGTTGTACACATCCCCTCCAGCTCTATCTGTATACTGCTGCTATCTTTATTGGATTAGATATATAGTAGTTATACACATCTCCTCCAGCTCTATCTGTATACTGCTGCTATCTCTATGGGATAAGGATATAAAGTAGTTATACACCTCCCCTCCAGCTCTATTTGCATACTGCTGCTATCTCTATGGGATCAGGATATAAAGTAGTTATACACCTCCTCTCCAGCTCTACCTGTATACTGTTGCCGCTATATCTATGGGTTCAGGATATATAGTAGTTATACACTTCCCCTCCAGCTCTATCTGCATACTGCTGCTGCTATCTCTATGGGATCAGGATATATAGAAGTCATACACTTCCCCTCCAGCTCTATCTGTATATTGCTGCTATTTCTATGGGATCAGGATATATATTAGTTATACACCTCCTCTCAAGCTCTATTTGTATACTGCTGCTGCTATCTATTTGGGATTAGGATATATAGTAGTTATACACCTCCTCTCCAGCTCTATCTGTATACTGCTACTATCTCTATGGAATCAGGATATATAGTAGTTATACACATCCCCTCCAGCTCTATCTGTATACTGCTGCTATCTCTATGGTATCAGGATATATAGTAGTTATACACATCTCCTCCAGCTCTATCTGTATACTGCTGCTATCTCTATGGGATAAGGATATATAGTAGTTATACACATCCCCTCCAGCTCTATCTGTATACTGCTGCTGTTATCTTTTTGGGATGCGGATATATAGTAAAAAAAGAAAAAATAGCAGCCGTCAGGAGACAGTTAATTACATGGGGATACCGTTTTCTGTATCCCTGCTCCCTCTCACTCCAGACTGCTGTCTAAAGGCGTTTCTGTAAGCCCGGTTAGACCTGGCTTTGTCTTGCGACTATTTGATGTTTACCCTCAAAAGTCGCACAAAAAAGTGCTTAGGCACAGATGTGACTTTTTGAGCACCCGGATTTAGCAAACAAATGCTCTTAACACCTTGATTAATGTTCCCCTATATTGTTGGTCTGCAGCTGCTACTTGGGGGACTTTTCTTCTTGACTCTCCACAATTCATGTATAAACCTGTATGCAGTTAGCTCCCTCTAGTTGTGGCAGCAGGAGCAGATTTTTTAAATGGGATCACTAATCACTGCTTTGTGCTAATGAGGCAGAGATGCAGTGTAAAGCATGGGTAACAGACCGCACCCCTGATAAGGAAGGATTTTGTTGGTTGTCACCAATCATGATTTTTTGGTACTGACAAATATTTCATAAAATAATCTCTTCTAAACTCCATAGTCTATGGGTTAACACATAATCCCTGTGCTGCCATATTGCTGTGTATTTGTTCGGTGATGGGTGACGGGCGCTGCACATAGGATTTACCTGCACAATGCCAGGCAGCTGCAGCTGCCTGGCATTGTGCAGGTAAATCCTATGTGCAGGTTGCTGGTTCCTCATGTGCCTGGATCTCTGCCCAGTACTTGCTTCTGCCCAATACAATTCATCTCTGTGCAGTAAAGTATCTCAGTAGTCTCCCATCTGGACCGGACATGCTGTAAGTTGTCGTTTTGCAACAGCTGGAGTCACCCCGGTTGGGAAACACTGCTTTAAAGTGATTGTCGTACAGGTCATGCAACTCTTCACCAAGTGGTTCTGCAGCAGCTAAATTGCTAATCCTAAAGAATGATATGTCCCCTATGACACATCACTGTATCTGGTAGCTCAGTTCTTCTGCATTGAGTACTTACCATTGATGTACTTACCTCTGCTTCTTCTGAAACTGCTGCCACGGTTTCTGCTACATGTCATAAACTGTAAAATGCTACATCGTACAATCTCAGCTCTGCTACATGTTTAAATCCTATGATGGCGATAAATGTTCAGTGTTGATTTTTTTCAAGAACTGTTTTCCGCATTCTTTGACCTAATATTAGCCTGAGGCTCACACGAGCGTGGAAAACGAATAGGAAACGTCCTGTGTGCAGCGAACGCTGAAGTCTCAATAAAACAGAGGAAAAAGATACCAGGAGAAAAATATCCCAATCATCTGGAAATAACACAGAAATCCCTTATTCCCTCTTGTTCCGCTACATAGACGATGTATAAAATTTACAAGTACAGTTATGAGGCAGGTCAATGGAACTCTGATTTCAGATCATGTTAAGAAGGAGCCACAAGGAAACAGTCCGGACAGAGAAGTGGTTTTTATGTAACCTACCTCATGGTATCTCCTTTGGGACTCTTGAGAGGATCCCTATCATCCCGGTGAGTCCTCTTAGTCCGAACTCATAGGATATCAAGCATTCTCAAAATAAATTTCCCCCTGTAAAAGGAATGAAATCCATAAGCATAGATAGTAAGAATTACCTTTTTGCACTTCTGGGACCTAAATGGGGTTCAGGTCTGGTCTAGAGTTTTCCTAAAAGCTGCCTGCACCCCGCAGTAGGCACTGCAGCTCATGTTTCCTGAGAACTTTATTTCTATGTTTTAACCTCACTGGAAGCCAACCAGTAAAAATTACTTTAGTGGAGTATTTCAGGACTGTGTAATGGAATGAATATTCTTCCTAGCACCCCCTCCCCCCCCCCCCCTCACACACATCTTACAGCCCTCTGGCTAGAATAGGGTACCTTCTCCTGAAATGAACAGAACTATTTACTACTGTGTACACAAGCATGCACATTCTAGTTTGTAAAGGATTTACCTTGCTTTTTCTTCAGAAAACTTCTTCAGAAAACAGTATTTTACTGTTAACACCATGGGTACCCCAACTACCATCTACCAGGCACACAACATAAAGTTTATGCAACATCTTTGCACCCCCCTGTGACTGTGTGCAAGGGCCAGAGGTCCCACTCATGCTACTGGGAACAACAGCACTACAACTACCAGGCACCAGGTCCATGTTGGTTACCACACGGACATGTCTTGCAGTGGGCTTTGTCCATGTGTCGAAGTGTTGTCTTGGTCCCTTGGTTGCCGGAGAACACAGGAAGTTCAGTAGTTCCTCGGACACATAAGAAAACAGTGTCCAGCTGATGTGCACCTAATTATGGCATATGTCAACATTTCTTGCATATAGTAGGAGCAGGACACCCATCTGGTTCTGCCTCCTACTTATATATAATAGGAAGCCACCCCCTAATGAAGCAGGTAAGAAGAGACAGTACACAAACACACATATATGTGTAATATTACAGGGCAATATTTAAAGGGGTACTCCGCTGCTCAGCGTTTGGAACCAACTGTTCCTAATACTGGAGCCGACGCCCGAAGCTCGTGACGTCATAGGACCACGGCTGTCATGGTGCACCAGGTGCTGGAGATAGAAGTGATAGGTAAAAACACTGCTCAGGCAGAAATCATTCAAGGAAATGTCTTGACAAAGAGATCTCTTATTGTATCTAAGCGCCATAAAGGCCTGATGAAAAGAGGGTGAAGGAACTTTAAAGGGATACTCCACCCCATAGATATCATATCCCCTATCCAAAGGATAGGGATAATATGTCTGATCGCGGAGGTCTTGCCGCTGGGGACCCCAGCGATCTCAGCTGCGGCACCCCAGGCATCAAATGCATGGAGTGAACTTCGCTCCTTGCCAGATGACTGGCGATGGGGGCCGGAGGCTTGTGAAATTACGGCCATGCCCCACTCATGACGTCACAGCCACGCCCCATCAATGCAAGTCTAATGGAGGGGGTGTGATGGCCATCACGCCCCCTCTAATTGACTTGCATTGGCAGGGCAGGGCCGTGACATCACGAGCCTCTGGCGCTGCACCCGACACTCTAAACAAACCCCGGATGCAGCAGGGAAATCGCGGGGGTTCCCAGTGGCGGAACCCCCACGGTCAGACATCTTAGGATAGGGGATAAGATGTCTAGGGCGGAGTACTCCTTTAACCCCTTAAGGACGCAGGACGTAAATGTACGTCCTGGTGAGGTGGTACTTAACGCACCAGGACGTACATTTACGTCCTAAGCATAACCGCGGGCATCGGAGCGATGCCCGTGTCATGCGCGGCTGATCCCGGCTGCTGATCGCAGCCAGGGACCCGCCGGCAATGGCCGACGCCCGCGATCTCGCGGTCGTCCGCCATTAACCCCTCAGGTGCCGGGATCAATACAGATCCCGGCATCTGCGGCAGTTCGCGATTTAAATGAACGATCGGATCGCCCGCAGCGCTGCTGCGGGGATCCGATCATTCATAACGCCGCACGGAGGTCCCCTCTCCTTCCTCCGTGCGGCTCCCGGCATCTCCTGCTCTGGTCTGTGATCGAGCAGACCAGAGCAGAAGATGACCGATAATACTGATCTGTTCTATGTCCTATACATAGAACAGATCAGTATTAGCAATCATGGTATTGCTATGAATAGTCCCCTATGGGGACTATTCAAGTGTAAAAAAAAAAAAAAAAAAAAATAAAAGTAAAAGTAAAAAAAAAGGGAAAAATCCCCTCCCCCAATAAAAAAGTAAAACGTCCGTTTTTTCCTATTTTACCCCCAAAAAGCGTAAAAAACATTTTTTATAGACATATTTGGTATCTCCACGTGCGTAAATGTCCGAACTATTAAAATAAAATGTTAATGATCCCGTACGGTGAACGGCGTGAACGTAAAAAAATAAAAAAAGTCCAAAATTCCTACTTTTTTAATACATTTTATTAAAATTTTTTTATAAAAAATGTATTAAAAGTTTTTTATATGCAAATGTGGTATCAAAAAAAAGTACAGATCATGGCGCAAAAAATGAGCCCCCATACCGCCGCTTATACGGAAAAATAAAAAGTTAGAGGTCATCAAAATAAAGGGATTATAAACGTACTTGTTACGCCGAGCGCTCCGGGTCCCCGTTCCTCCCCGGAGCGCTCGCCTCATCCTTGTTGCTGCAGCGCCCCGGTCAGATCCACTGACCGGGTGCGCTGCGGTTCCGCCTCCAGCCGGGATGCGATTCGCGATGCGGGTGGCGCCCGCTCGCGATGCGCACCCCGGTCCCCGTACCTGACTCGCTCTCCGTCGGTCCTGTCCCGGCGCGCGCGGTCCCGCTCCCTAGGGCGCGCGCGCGCCGGGTCTCTGCGATTTAAAGGGCCAGTGCACCTATGATGGTGCCTGGCCCAATCTCCCAATTACCAATTAGTGTGATCACCTGTGCACTTCCCTATATCTAGTCTCCTCCCTTGCACTCCCTTGCCGGATCTTGTTGCACTTGTGCCTAGTGAAAGCGTTCCCTTGTTTGTTCCTAGCCCGTGTTCCAGACCTCCTGCCGTTGCCCCTGACTACGATCCTTGCCGCCTGCCCCCGACCTTCTGCTACGTCCGACCTTGCTTCTGCCTACTCCCTTGTACCGCGCCTGTCATCAGCAGTCAGAGAGGTGAGCCGTTGCTAGTGGATACGACCTGGTCACTACCGCCGCAGCAAGACCATCCCGCTTTGCGGCGGGCTCTGGTGAAAACCAGTAGTGACTTAGAACCGGTCCACTAGCGCGGTCCTCTCCAATCCCTCTCTGACACAGAGGATCCACTACCTGCCAGCCGGCATCGTGACAGTAGATCCGGCCATGGATCCCGCTGAGGTTCCCCTGCCAGTTGCCTCTGATATCACCACGGTGGTCGCCCAGCAAGCCCGACAGATCGCCCATCTAATCCACCAGCTGTCGGAAGTGTCCTCCATTATGCACCAACTTCAGTCGCAACTTCATCAGCAATCTTCTCCTCCGCCAGCTCCTGCACCTCCTCCGCAGCGAGTGGCCACTCCTAGCCTCTGCCTGTCCTTGCCGGACAAATTTAATGGGGACTCTAAGTATTGCCGTGGCTTTCTTTCGCAATGTTCCCAGCACTTGGAGATGATGTCGGACCAGTTTCCTACTGAAAGGTCTAAGGTGGCTTTCGTAGTCTGCCTTCTGTCTGGAAAAGCCCTGTCATGGGCCGCACCGCTCTGGGACCGCAATGACCCCGTCACTGCCTCTGTACACTCCTTCTTCTCGGAAATTCGAAGTGTCTTTGAGGAACCTGCCCGAGCTTCTTCAGCCGAGATTGCCCTGCTGAACCTGGCCCAGGGTGTTTCTTCCGTTGGCGAGTACGCCATTCAGTTCCGTGCTCTTGCTTACGAGTTGTCCTGGAATAGTGAGGTTCTCTGCGCGACTTTTAAAAAAGGCCTATCCAGCAACATTAAAGATGTTCTGGCCGCACGAGAGACTCCTGCTGACCTACATGAACTCATTCACCTTGCCACTCGCATTGACATGCGTTCTTCCGGATGGCGTCTGGAGCTCCGCCTGGATATGGACTTTGTTCGCACGAAGCGTTTTTTCTCCCCGGCTCCTCTCTCCTCTGGTCCTCTGCAATCTGTTCCTGTGCTTCCCGCCGCGGAGGCTATGCAAGTTGACCGGTCTCGCTTGACACCTCAAGAGAGGACACGACGCCGCATGGAGAATCTTTGCCTGTACTATGCCGGTACCGAACACTTCCTGAAGGATTGTCCTATCCGTCCTCCCCGCCTGGAAAGACGTACGCTGACTCCGCACAAAGGTGACACAGTTCTTGATGTCAACTCTGCTTCTCCACGCCTTACTGTGCCTGTGCGGATATCTGCCTCTACCTTCTCCTTCTCTACTATGCTCTTCTTGGATTCCGGATCTGCAGGAAAAATTTTTTTGGCCTCTCTTATCAACAGGTTCTACATTCCTGTGACCAGTCTCGCCAGACCCCTCTACATCTATTGTTTTTACAATAAAAGATTGGACTGTCTCGTGCGTTTTCACACAGAACCCCTCCTAATGTGCATCGGACCTCATCACGGAAAAATTGAGTTTTTTTTCCTCCGGTTCTTTGGCCCCAAGAAGAGGGGGAGACCCAAGGGGGGGGGTACTGTTACGCCGAGCGCTCCGGGTCCCCGTTCCTCCCCGGAGCGCTCGCCTCATCCTTGTTGCTGCAGCGCCCCGGTCAGATCCACTGACCGGGTGCGCTGCGGTCCCGCCTCCAGCCGGGATGCGATTCGCGATGCGGGTGGCGCCCGCTCGCGATGCGCACCCCGGTCCCCGTACCTGACTCGCTCTCCGTCGGTCCTGTCCCGGCGCGCGCGGTCCCGCTCCCTAGGGCGCGCGCGCGCCGGGTCTCTGCGATTTAAAGGGCCAGTGCACCTATGATGGTGCCTGGCCCAATCTCCCAATTACCAATTAGTGTGATCACCTGTGCACTTCCCTATATCTAGTCTCCTCCCTTGCACTCCCTTGCCGGATCTTGTTGCACTTGTGCCTAGTGAAAGCGTTCCCTTGTTTGTTCCTAGCCCGTGTTCCAGACCTCCTGCCGTTGCCCCTGACTACGATCCTTGCCGCCTGCCCCCGACCTTCTGCTACGTCCGACCTTGCTTCTGCCTACTCCCTTGTACCGCGCCTGTCATCAGCAGTCAGAGAGGTGAGCCGTTGCTAGTGGATACGACCTGGTCACTACCGCCGCAGCAAGACCATCCCGCTTTGCGGCGGGCTCTGGTGAAAACCAGTAGTGACTTAGAACCGGTCCACTAGCGCGGTCCTCGCCAATCCCTCTCTGACACAGAGGATCCACTACCTGCCAGCCGGCATCGTGACAGTACTAATTTGGTTAAAAAGTTTGTGATTTTTTTTAAGCGCAACAATAATATAAAAGTATATAATAATGGGTATCATTTTAATCGTATTGACCCTCAGAATAAAGAACACGTCATTTTTACCATAAATTGTACGGCGTGAAAACAAAACCTTCCAAAATTAGCAAAATTGCGTTTTTCGTTTTAATTTCCCCACAAAAATAGTGTTTTTTGGTTGCGCCATACATTTTATGATATAATGAGTGATGTCATTACAAAGGACAACTGGTCGCGCAAAAAACAAGCCCTCATACTAGTCTGTGGATGAAAATGTAAAAGAGTTGTGATTTTTAGAAGGCGAGGAGGAAAAAATGAAAACTTAAAAATTAAATTGTCTGAGTCCTTAAGGCCAAAATGGGCTGAGTCCTTAAGGGGTTAATGATACCAGGAGACACAATAGTTAAACCCATAAGAGTAAATAAGGCTGAGAATGGTTGCAGAAAATTAACTATTTTCAGTCTGTAGTAAACCAGTTGAACTAGCTTGAAGTCCTTAAGGATATATAGGATTATATAGATTAAGGGATTACTCCTATATATCCTTGAGGACTGTAACATACTGTTCGGGTAAATTTTTTCATTGCCTTCTGTGTGTATAGGAGATGTGCAGTAACCTTGGATATATAATAGGATTTAGTCTTAGTGAGCTGCACATTTCTGTCTGAACTTAATAAATATGAAGCTTAGTAACTGCACACTGTTTCTCACTTTATTTCGATACTAGATTAGTAACAGGCATTGCCCTAACCTTGTGGGAGAGGAAAAGCAACAATTATATAAAAATAGGAGACTAGGAAAGCTGGGGGAGTACAGTCAGCCCTGCACTGTGTACTGCCTGCCACCCAGCTTTCCCAGTCTCCTGAAGAGAATATGTCTGGTAAAGCAGCCATAATGGTGCTCTTCAGGAGACTAGGAAAGCTGGTCAGCATGTATACTGCATTTTGCCCAGCTTTCTCAGTCTTCTGACACCCCAACAGTTATAGGCTGCTTGGCCTCCTTGCACTCCTCACTGCAGCAGCGATGCCTTGCCCTCTCTACCCCCGCACTGATATCTTCTCTCCTTTCTCACTCTCCTCTCAGCCCAAAATAAATCTTTTCTCCCCAGCCAGCGCTGTGCCATCTCTCTGCTCCAGCACTAACTATTCTCTGTACCTGCCTGCTGAACAGTTAAATATTACTTTACCATGACGTTTGTCCAGTGGCAGGATGTCTAAAACTCCTGGGCAATCTCTGCAGCCCGAGAGTAACATGATCTGGAGATGTAACTGTGGTCTCATACTGTCTGGGTTCCACTGTTTTACCCTATGGCTGCAAGATTTTCAATATCGGGACATCACTTAACTGTACTATATTTTTATTTAACATATAAGAAACATTCGCACCAAGTTTAATGGAAATATCTCCAGCTGTTCGTAAACAATGTTGAAACATAACATTTATACTGTACATACACACATATGTTGGGAATATATATATATATATATATATATATATATATATATATATATATACACATATATATGTACTTATCTGTAGATGGGCCAGAGCTCCATTTTTCCAATACACAGCTACAAATCCCCTGCATATCAATAGAATTGGATGATACAATCCTGGCAGCTTGTATCTAACACTAGAGGGAGCTCTCTGCATACTAATGTATTATTGAGTTCAATGTAAAAAGTGTATGCTGCAAGATCCTAAGCTTATCTCTCTGGTGGAATTGTATCAAGATTGGCATCCTAGTTTGGCGTAAAAAGTTACACATTTTTGCACATGTCTCACCTTGCTTAAAAATATGCAACTTTTTTGTGTTTCTCGCAAAAATTATATATATTTTTTTAATGCCATTTTTCTAGTATAAGCAGGGGAGATGGAGTTTTGTATCAGAAAAACTAAACTAAGGGTCTCTTCACATGGCAGAAATTCAGCTTGCGGAATTCCGCCGTAAATTAAAGCCCATAGACTTCTATGGGATTCCGCACTCCCATTCACACTTCTGAATTTCCGCTTGCGGAATTCCGCAAGCGGAAATTCAGAAGTGTGAATGGGAGTGCGGAATCCCATAGAAGTCTATGGGCTTTAATTTGAGGCAGAATTCCGCAAGCAGAAATTCTACCGTATGAACAGACCCTAAAGCTGGGTTCACACTGTGGAATCTCTGGCCAGAATTTCAAGCCGGCGGCACCAGGACCGCGCGGACTGCATTGCCGTCCCCATAGATGTCAATGCATTTCTGAGCAGATCTCCCAAAAGATCCACCCAGAAATGTATTGCCGTCTATGGGGATGGCAATGCAGTCCGTACAGTCCTAGTGTCGCCGGCTCAATCTCCAGGGAAAAATTCTGCCCAGAGATTCCGTAGTGTGAACCTAGCCTAAGTCTGCTACAAAGATATATAAAGTGATTCAGCGCAGAATGTTGGACCGCGTGTTCACAGGATTTGCAGAGTGACGGAACGTAATGCGCATGGTCCTACATCACTGATATTGAGAGTTAATGAAAGCAACTTATTGGATCCTAAATCCTTCACACAAAGACCATCAATAAATGACAGAGAAGCATCAGATACAAGAGAGAGCGCAGAGGTAGAGCAGTCATCGGCTTTATGGATTTTCTGTTTTGCAGTTAGTACATCGTAAATAAAACGACTGCACAACAGGAAGCCGAGTCAGGATACAGCGCGCAGAGTCATGAAACATGGAATACAGAAGGGAGTCATGATGGAGTCATAAGTATCCCAATGGTAAGTAGTGAATTCACCATTTCAGATAATTATCCTGTACAGTTGGGATTGAGGCAATGGCTATGTGGGGGGCTACCCAGGGCCCACTCATGAAAATATGCTGCATGTGACCATTTTTTGTAAGTTTAACCTATTTTAATTTGCTTTATTTTTATTTCAAAGTAAATTTTACTGTCATTTTGTTCCGAGTACAGTTTCCATAGTTTATCCTGCATGTAATATCTGTTATACTCTGATGCTATGCCTTACTTTGGTCACTAGATGGCTCTGCTCTAGCAAAAGTTAATAAATCACAGCTGACAGGAAGTAGGGTCAGTGTGTGGTTGGAACCACAAAGAGAGCCAGGGAAACCAGCAGCCTCTCGGCCTACAGGCTTGTGTGTGACCAGTCAGACCCTGCAGAAGGACCAATGCTAAAAGGGAGAAGAGGTATGGAAATGCATGACTGCATGAGGAGACTTCTGTTACATGGGCCACGGCCATCCGCTAGTCAGTTGGGGACTTCAGCATTTCACACAGAAGTCATTTTAGTAGTTTATTTATCACTGAATGAAAATCTTTATAGGATGGTATTGGCCACATCTGGACCACCAGTGAGATGCAATGATATCCAGAGATTATCTCAAGGGGTTCTACCACAGGGCAGCGTCACGTAGTCTGATCATGTGTCCTGCAACTACCGTATATACTCGAGTATAAGCCGACCCAAATATAAGCCGAGGCCCCTAATTTTACCCCAAAAACCCAGGAAAAGTTATTCACTCGACTATAAGCCTAGGGTGGGAAATACATCATCCCCCCATGTAATCATCCAGACCTCCGTCATCATCACCGCCTGTCAATCCCTTCATCAGTGGTCTTCAACCTGCGGACCTACAGATGTTGCAAAACTAAAACTCCCAGCATGCTCGGCTAGCCATCGGCTGTCCGGGCATGCTGGGAGTTGTAGTCTTGAAACCTCTGGAGGTCCGCAGGTTGAAGATGACTGCGGCCTTCGTCATCATCCCCGCCCTTCATCATCACTGTCTGTCAATCCCTTCATCAGTGGTCTTCAACCTGCTGACCTCCAGATGTTGCAAAACTACAACTCCCAGCATGCCCGGACAGCCATCATCATCCAGCCCCCCCCCCCCCTCCCCTCCCTTTTGTTTTGTACTCACCTCCCCTCGGTGGGAAGTTAGGGTGAGCTGGTCCGGGCCATCTATGCTGCAGGGACCGTCCGGTGGGGAGGGTTAGTCGTTGCGGGCTGTCCATTTTCACTGGGGGGGGGCCCTCTTCTCCACGCTTCGGGGTCGGACTAGTTACGTTGCCTTGACGACAACGCACAGGGACTTTGCGCATGAACGTCCCTGTGCGTCGTTGTCAAGGCAACGTCACTAGTCCGGGGCCGGGCCCGAAGCGCGGAGAAGAGGGCCCCCCACCGGTGAAAATGGACAGCCCGGAATGACTAACCCTCCCCACCGGACGGTCCCTGCAGCATAGATGGCCTGGACCAGCTCACCCTTCCTTCCCGCCGAGGGGAGGTGAGTACAAAACAAAAGGGGAGGGGCTTTATGATGACATAGGCCGCAGTGGTCTTCAACCTGCGGACCTCCAGAGGTTTCAAAACTACAACACCCAGCATGTCCGGACAGCCGATGGCTGTCCGGGCATGCTGGGAGTTGTAGTTTTGCAACTTCTGGAGGTCCGCAGGTTGAAGACCACTGAGAAGGGATTGACAGGCGGAGAGTTCACTCGAGTATAAGCCGAGGGTGGCGCTTTCAGCACGAAAAATCGTGCTGAAAAACTCGGCTTATACTCGAGTATATACGGTAATTCTCAGATACAAATGCAAATAAAGTATGCATGCACTCACCGCTCAGCAAAGGGAGACGCATTCGGGGGGTCCGGATCACGGGGCGCTGGATCTCAGCATTGGCGCGTGTTGGTAGCGCTCGGAAGCAACACTGGCAGTTTCGCACGTGAGTGCGTGCTTCTTCCGGCCTCGAAGGCCGGAAGAAGCACGCACTCACGTGTGAAACTGCCGACGTTGCCTCCAAGCGCTACCAACACGTGCCGATGCTGAGATCCATACATACTTTCTTAGCATTTGATTTATAGATACTTTACCTTGACTATATACACCCTGAAGGCACCGAACTAGGTCGCCGGGACTGAGGTATACACCAGATACAGGTAAAGTTGCCCTTTAGTGTGCCCTCCCCTTTCTGTCTCATTGTACATAATTCTTAGATACATTCACATTTTGACCTCCAAGCTTCGGTGTCGCTTTGTGTCAGCCAGATACAGAAATTCAGAATGAAAGAAACCTTGGGAGAACGCACCATAGCACTGACTGAGCTTTCTGTCTTCTTGGTAATTGAAGGCCAAAAGAAAGTTTAGCCAAGGAACGTGTGAAAACCACAACTGGCCATGTGACTCCAGGTAAAATCGGGTGAGTTGACAGGTAAAATTCGGTGGTGTATACACTGTATAGACACATAGACACAATCCATTACATTGAAGTCTATGGGAGTAATGTAGATAGCCAACCCAGCAACACTGTTTGGCTGGAGAGACACCGACGGATCCATCCTGGCCTCACCTCATGGTTTAACATATACTAAAATGCGCATCATAAAATTAAAGTGGTTGTCCAGCAAAAAAAAAATAAAAAAAAATAAACAACAACCTGTGTATGGTGTCAACAAGTATAATAACACAACTTAAAGGGGTACTCCCGTGAAAAACTTTTTTTTTTTTAATCAACTGGTGCCGGAAAGTTAAACAGATTTGTAAATCACTTCTATTAAAAAAATCTTAATCCTTCCAGTACTTTTTAAGGGCTGTATACTAAAGAGAAATACAAAAAGAAATGCATTTCCTGTGATGTCCTGACCACAGTGCTCTTTGCTGACCTCTGCTGTCCATTTTAGGAACTGTCCAGGGAAGCATATGTTTGCTATAGGGATTTTCTTCTTCACTGGACAGTTCCTAAAATGGACAGCAGAGGTCAGCAGAGAGCACTGTGGTCAGTACATCACAGGAAATGCACTTCTATTTGGATTTCTCTTTAGTATACAGCCCCTAAAAAGTACTGAAAGGGTTAAGATGTTTTAATAGAAGTGATTTACAAATCTGTTTAACTTTCTGGCACCAGTTGATTTAAAAAAAAAAAAAAGATTTCCACAGGAGTACCCCTTTAATGTAATGTACTTGGCCATAGTGCAGAGTTCTTCCATTATCAGCTATACTCTCCCTTGTAAGCTGTGACATCATGGCACAGGCTGTGAAAGCAGTATGCTCCTCCCCTGCTCCCCCCCTTCCCACTTGTCTGTTTGGGACGAGATCGGTGATGTGACGGAGGAAAGCTCATATTACTGTTCATTAGTTTTTTTGTCTTATTAGATAAGGCAGCAGAAATCTGTTCTCAGTCACAGATGTTTATGCAAGAACAGGCTCACTGCTGCCTTATCTAATGAAGTAATCAATTAAATGAGCAGAAATATGAGCACCCCCTTCACATTACTGGTCTGGTGGAAGGGGGAGCAGGGATGGAGCAGACTGCTTTCACAGCCTGTGACAGATGTCGCAGCTTTTCTGACATTATGTACAGATTTTTTTTTTTTGAAAACCCCTTTAACAGCTTATCAGAAAACATGATTTTGCAGAATTCTGTTGGGTGTTGTTTATGCTATATGTATCCATGTGTGCCCCCCCCCCAATTATTGTGGGGTGCACTACGGCCTTCAGTGGGTTTTTCTAGCATATTGCAATATTGTATTGAATTTGTATTGTGAGAAATTTAATTCCTTAACTAAGTTCAAGGAAGGATAAGGATAAACATATCTGTATTTGAACTAATGGTCTTCTCTCCATCTCTTATGGTCTGGATAGGATGGTGCTGGTGGTCCTCTAGGCCCCATGAGGTGTGCTCCATATACATTCCCTATAATGCAATCCTGTTATAAGTGACTAGACTTACAGGCAGAGTCTTAATAGAGGACACATTGTGAACGAAGAGTTAACAGTAAAGTGAGTTATTGATTGCCGAAAGCGTATTCCCTATTAGGCCGCATGGTTTCTGTGATCAATATACAATAAAACCTCCCATTAACTATGCAAACCAATTCACATCTTATTTGTGGCTTGAACCCCGGGGCTCAATTTACTTAAGTAAGAAAATTAGCAAAAACAAATTAAAGAGAACAGACTTGATTGACAGCCCTCCATTATTCTTAGAGGAGACTATCCTCTCTTCACACATTGGTCATATTCAGTGAAATCTTTACTGCTCTTTACTGCTCTGGGGCTATGCTGTATAAAAGTATTATACTAATATGTAATGGGTTAAAGGAGTCTTCTAGCCCTATATATTATATAGAATAATATAAACATTGCAATTACCATAAAAATTCCAAATCTCTTACCAACAACTTTCCTGGGACCAGTGGTTGTGGTTACAGTCCTGGTGGTCCAGTGTAAATATTTTATGCCTTGTGTCCAGTGATTACCTTTCCAGGCTTTAGATTGGACTTGGTTGTAACTAGTTGCTGAATGCTTGTAGTTGTTACTCAAAAAGGTATATGGCTATCTGAGACCCCATATCATATGGTCAGTATACAACACCAACACCATGGACCACAATGAAACAATACTAATACAAATAAAAGTACATTTTATTAAAGTACAAAAAATCTGTAAAAAATACAGTTAAAAAACATACAATAAGTAGGTACAAGAGAATACTCTGGCAGAAGAGTGGGGGTGAGGCCTATAATACAAGGATCACATATAGTAATAGGTATATATAAGGCGACGCCCCCCGATGAAGCTGTGCAGAGAAAACACGTTTGGGGTTGGAGGTGAGAGGTTTTTCCCAATGAGGTGCATTCGTCATGCATCTTGCAGGTATTGTGTAATATTACCCATGTTCCTTCTGTCTCTCTGTACCATCAGAGCAGCACCCATTGTGATTTTTCACTGTGGCATCCCTGTGCCCTAGACATTTCCTATTTTTGGACGTATGGTTACCTGCACTTGTGATTTCATCTTTTTTTTCCCCCAACCGTCAAGCAACATATGCTTTGAGTACAATACATCATGATGCATGTCCTTATATATACCTATTACTATTGTGTGATCCTCGTATTATAACACTCACCCCCCACTCTTCTGCCGGAGTATTCTCTTGTACCTACTTATTGTATGTTTATTAACTGTATTTTTACGGATTTTTTGTACTTTAATAAAATTTACTTTTATTTGTATTAGTATTGTTTCATTATTGTCTAGAGTGTTGGTGAATGCTAGTAGTCCAGCTTCCTGTTATCTCATTGCACTGGTCACAGAGAGGATTGCAGGGAGGGAATGGAGAGGACTGTGCAGCTGTAACTGTATGACCACACAGTTCTCTCTATGACCACAGAGATGAGTGTAGGGAAGGGATAGAGAGGACTGTGCAGCTGTAACTGTATGACCACACAGTTCTCTCTATGATTACAGATATGAGTGCAGGGAGGGGATAGAGAGGACTGTGCAGCTGTAACTGTATGACCACACAGTTCTCTCTATGATCATAGAGATGAGTGCAGGGAGGGGATAGAGAGGACTTTGCAGCTGTAACTGCATGACCACACAGTTCTCTCTATGATAACAAAGATGAGTGCAGGGAGGGGATAGAGAGGACTGTACAGCTGTAACTGTATGACCACATAGTTCTCTCTATGATCACAGAGATGAGTGCAGGGAGGGGATAGAGAGGACTGTACAGCTGTAACTGTATGACCACACAGTCCTCTCTATGATCATAGAGATGAGTGCACAGCTGTAACTGTATGACCACATAGTTCTCTCTATGATCACAGAGATGAGTGCAGGGAGGGGATAGAGAGGACTGTGCAGCTGTAACTGTATGAAAACACAGTTCTCTCTATGATCATAGAGATGAGTGCAGGGAGGGGATAGAGAGGACTGTGCAGCTGTAACTATATGACCACGTAGTTCTCTCTATGATCGTAGAGATGAGTGCAGGGAGGGGATAGAGAGGACTGAACAGCTGTAACTGTATGACCACACAGTTCTCTTTATGATCATAGACATGGGTTCAGGGAGGGAATAGAGAGGACTGTGCAGCTGTAACTGTATGACGGCACAATTCTCTCTATGACCATAGAGATGAGTGCAGGGAGGGGATAGAGGAGACTGAGCAGCTGTAAATGTATGACCACACAGTTTTCTCTATGATCATAGAGATAAGTGCAGGGAAGGGATAGAGAGGACTGTGCAGCTGTAACTGTATGACCACTCAGTTCGCTCTATGATCATAGAGATGAGTTCAGGGAGGGGGATAGAGAGGCCTGTGCAGCTGTAACTGTATGACCACACAGTTCTCTCTATGATTATAGAGATGAGCGCAGGGAGGGGATCGAGGGGAATGTGAAACTTTAATTAAAAGGCCAACCAGTTCATGATCATAGAGATGAGTGCAGGGAGGGGGCCGAGAGGACTGTGCAGCTGTAACTGTATGACAGCACTGTTCTCTCTATGAGATCATAGAGATGAGTGCAGGGAAGATATACAGGTTGCACTGTATAGCCACAAAGTCCTCTTTATGATCAGGCCGAGCTCTTTAAGAACTCATTGCCCAATCTCAACCAGGAGACCTCAGGGATTCTTAATAGGATCCTATGTGTTACATGGTTGGCTATTTTTTATTTTTTGAGAATGGATGGAGAAGGAAATAATATGGATATATATTATTAAAATATAGTTAATATTGCATCATGCAACTGTTGGGCCCCATAGAATTATAGGGCCCACACTGCTTGGTACAGACCATTCTATACTATTGTAAACCACCATGAAGGCTGCATATTCCTGCCTGGTATTTACATATAACACACCGCATTATTTTACACATATTTAAATATTTTAGCATTCTTAGAGTAACATCACACAATTTTTTTCCCTGCAGTTTAACTCATTAGACTGCTGTTATGTTGAGTTGCACTTTATGAATATAAATAGGATTGGTTTAGAAAAAGGTTTGTGTTTTTTTTAATCCAAAAAACATTGTCGAACCCGTCCATAGGTTGCGTTATTTTACGGCTCAGCCCATTCAATTTAATCCACCTAAGCGGACAGGAGGGGGCGCTGTTTCTAGAAGAAAGCCGCCACATGTCTGATTATGTGCGTATGTGTAAAATGATTCAGCGCCAAGTAAAATGTGTGATATGTAAATTCGGGGAATTGAGGTGAAAATGATATGGTAATTAATTATTTTCTTTTTTTTCGCGTAGCAATCTTTAATCTGCCTGAGAGGCCTCAAATCTTTTTGTTTTGCTTTAGCAAAGTAAAAAAAAATAATCACTTCATCAAGTCTGCCGGCAAACAAACCCGGATTTACATTCATTAAACCTGTTGGAATAAACATTCGTTCTTACGGTAATTAGACACGTACGGTTGGATCCAAACTGCTGACGGATAATACCTTGTGCTTTCTGGCGACGGTCGTGGTCAAATGATAATTACATTGTAATCAATGGTTCTAAATATTTAGATTACTTGAATTAAAAATATATATATATATTTTGCTTGGTCCTTGTCCACTTACTTAGGGAATGGATCCAGTTGGTTCTCCCCAGTTCCAGCAAACAAGTTGTTACAATCACAATCTGTTGCCCGAACAACAGAAAAACAGCTGCACAGTCGTCTCTATCTCCTCCCTGCAGTTATCTTTATAATCATAGAGAGAACTGTGTGGTCATACAGTTACAGCTGCACAGTCCTCTCTATCCTTTTCTTGCACTTATCTCTATAATCATAAAGAGAACTGTGTGGTCATACAGTTACAGCTGCACAGTCCTCTCTATACCCTTCCAGCACTCATCTCTATGATCAAAGAGAGAACTGTGTGTTCATACAGTTACAGCTGCACAGTCCTCTCTATCACTTCCCTGCACTCATCTCTATGATCATAGAGAGAACCGTGTGGTCATACAGTTACAGCTGCACAGTCCTCTCTATCCCCTCTCTGCACTTATCTATATGATCATAGAGAGAACTGTGTGGTCATACAGTTACAGCTGCACAGTCTTCTCTATCACTTCCCTGCACTCATCTCTATGATCATAGAGAGAACCGTGTGGTCATACAGTTACAGCTGCACAGTCCTCTCTATCCCCTCTCTGCACTTATCTATATGATCATAGAGAGAACTGTGTGGTCATACAGTTACAGCTGCACAGTCCTCTCTATCCTCTCCCTGCACTCATCTCTATGATCATAGAGAGAACTGTGTGGTCATACAGTTACAGCTGCACAGTCCTCTCTATCCCCTCCCTGCACTTATCTATATGATCATAGAGAGCACTGGGTGGTCATACAGTTACAGCTGCACAGTCCTCTCTATCCCCTCCCTGCACTTATCTATATGATCATAGAGAAAACTGTGTGGTCATACAGTTACACAGTCCTCTCTATCCCCTCTCTACACTTATCTATAAGATCATAGAGAGAACTATGTGGTCATACAGTTACAGCTGCACAGTCCTCTCTATCCCCTCTCTGCACTTATCTATATGATCATAGAGAGAACTATGTGGTCATACAGTTACAGCTGCACAGTCCTCTCTATCTAAATAAAAAAAAAACAGCAAACATTCCTTAAATGTTTGCTATGTTGTGATGTATTTCATTTTGAAAAAAATATGTTTTTTAAATGTTTAATTATAAGAGTTTACCGATAAATCAATCACTCAATCAAAAAATAATTAAACAAATAAAAATGGCAGATTTTTTTTCTGTTTCTCAGTAGACTATTTAGTAATATGTCAATAAAAAGTCCTAATAAAAAGCCCTCATAAGACTCTGTTGATAGGAAAAAAAAAACTTTGGCTCTTAGGAAAAATTGAAAATGCCAAAAATCACAGCGGCAGAAAGGGGTTATCACAGACGGCACAGAAGACCGGTGACCACCTGTGGGTTTGGGTAAATCATAGCCTCTCGTCTTAGGCTGAACCGGCCTTAGAGAAATGCTTGCAGATCCTCATAGCTGCTGAACTGACATGAAATGACCTGAAGATGATGGATGGCGCCAGTGATAACACAAGACATGGGGGATCTGTGAAAGGAAGAACAAGGCCGAGGCCGTCTGCAGACTCAGACCACCATAAATATTGTGGTGGAAGACAAGAGACTAAGAGAAGATTGATGGCACGAGGTTCTGTGCAGAAAAAAAGAACCATAGAGTCAATAGAGTGAGACCCCGATAGTGACCGAGCCGGGGACATCACCCTACTGCAGAAGAGGGTGTCAATGTAGTCACCAGGCGTATGCTGCACTGGCCCCGGGATTTGTTGTCACTTCATCTGTACTTGCTGAGAATCCTATGAAAAATGTGATCGCCTGTGTATACTCCGGTATAGGAACCAACCAGATTCTCAAGGGTTCTTGGGAAGTAAAGATAAAGTACAGACACAGAGTAGGGTGACCACAGGTACTTACTCTGCTTAAGGCTCAGTTCACACATGTGTATTTTCTGCTGCAGACTTGCTGTAGCAGATTTTGCTACCCGCTGAAGTCAATGGGAAGCAAATCTGCACCAAAAATAAGGGGTGGTCCGGGGAAGTACCGTATATATATATAAAAGCCACCACACTACCTGGATATGTTGCCTGATATGCATGGCTCCTGTGGCCCCTGTTGTCTTCTCTGGCTGCTTGATATGCTTTACCATCCTTCCCTCCCCTTGCCTAAATCTCCCAGCAATCATTGCAGCTCTTCTCTGCCAGCCAGTTCACTCTCTGAGAGCGGCCATCACCCTCCTGCTGAGAGAGAGAGAGAGAGAGAGAGAGAGAGAGAGAGAGAGAGAGAGAGACTTAGTGTGTGATTGGCTAAGTCTGCACAAACCTCCCAGTTCTTAGCACTAAAAAGAGCATGACTCATCAGTGCAGGGCAGAAACCACATGGTCTGTGTCTTTCAGGAGGGTGGGGGCTGCTTTCAGAGAGGGATTTGGACAGAGAAAGAGTAAATGACTGGAGGATGTCTTTTCCTCACTTCCTGCATGTAAGTGACAACCAAAGAGGGGAAACTGCTCTATATAGCTAATGAATGATATTTAGACAATTAAATAGGTTAATGAGAGGGAAAGGATGGGCTATGGGTTTAGTTCCCCGGAGTACCCCTTTAATTTTTCCTGAGTTTGGCTAATGCATTCTACATTTACTGTGAATATGCCGGACCAATCAGGGGTCTTGGACAATGGGCTATGTTACGCCTAGCGCTCCGGGTCCCCGCTCCTCCCCGGAGCGCTCACGGCGTCTTTCTCCCTGCAGCTCCCCGGTCAGTCCCGCTGACCGGGAGCGCTGCACTGTCATGGCCGTTGGGGATGCGATTCGCACAGCGGGACGCGCCCGCTCGCGAATCGCATCCCAGGTCACTTACCCGTCCCGGTCCCCTGCTGTCATGTGCTGGCGCGCGCGACTCCGCTCTCTAGGGCGCGCGCGCGCCAGCTCTCTGAGACTTAAAGGGCCAGTGCACCAATGATTGGTGCCTGGCCCAATTAGCTTAATTGGCTTCCATCTGCTCCCTGCCTTTATCTGACCTCCTCCCATGCACTCCCTTGCCGGATCTTGTTGCCTTGTGCCAGTGAAAGCGTTTAGTGTGTCCAAAGCCTGTGTACCTGAACTTCTGCTACCCATCCTGACTACGAACCTTGCCGCCTGCCCCCGACCTTCTGCTACGTCTGACCTTGCCTCTGCCTAGTCCTTCTGTCCCACGCCTTCTCAGCAGTCAGCGAGGTAGAGCCGTTGCTAGTGGATACGACCTGGTTGCTACTGCCGCAGCAAGACCATCCCGCTTTGCGGCGGGCTCTGGTGAAAACCAGTAGCCTCTTAGAACCGGTCCACTAGCACGGTCCACGCCAATCCCTCGCTGACACAGAGGATCCACCTCCTACGAGCCGGGATCGTGACAGTAGATCCGGCCATGGATCCCGCTGAGGTGCCGCTGCCAAGTCTCGCTGATCTTCCCACGGTGGTCGCTCAGCAATCGCAGCAGATTGCCCAACAAGGACAGCAGCTGTCGCAGTTGACCGCCATGTTACAGCAACTTCTGCCTCTGCTACAGCAGCAACCATCTCCTCCGCCAGCTCCTGCACCTCCTCCGCAGCGAGTGGCCGCTCCTAACCTCCGCTTGTCCCTGCCGGACAAATTTGATGGGGACTCTAAACTCTGCCGTGGATTTTTGTCTCAGTGTTCCCTGCATATGGAGATGTTGTCGGACTTGTTTCCTACAGAACGGTCTAAGGTGGCGTTCGTAGTAAGCCTTCTTTCAGGAAAGGCCTTGTCTTGGGCCACACCGCTCTGGGACCGCAATGATCCTGCCACAGCCACAGTCCAGTCCTTCTTCGCTGAAGTCCGAAGTGTCTTCGAGGAACCTGCCCGAGCCTCTTCTGCTGAGACTGCCCTGCTGAACCTGGTCCAGGGTAATTCTTCCGTTGGCGAGTACGCCATACAATTCCGTACTCTTGCTTCTGAACTATCCTGGAATAATGAGGCTCTCTGCGCGACCTTTAAAAAAGGCCTATCCAGTCGCATCAAGGATGTGCTGGCCGCACGAGAGATTCCTGCCAACCTCCAAGAACTCATCCATTTGGCTACCCGCATTGACATGCGTTTTTCTGAACGACACCAAGAGCTCCGCCAGGAAAAAGACTTAGATCTCTGGGCACCTCTCCCACAGCATCCTTTGCAGTCTTCGCCTGGGCCTCCCGCCGAGGAGGCCATGCAAGTGGATCGGTCTCGCCTGACCCAGGAAGAGAGGAATCGCCGTAGAGAAGAAAATCTCTGTCTGTACTGTGCCAGTACTGAACATTTCTTGGTGGATTGCCCTATCCGTCCTCCACGCCTGGGAAACGCACGCACGCACCCAGCTCACGTGGGTGTTGCATCTTTTGGTTCTAAGTCTTCTTCTCCACGTCTCACGGTGCCCGTGCGGATTTCTCCTACAGCCAACTCCTCCCTCTCAGCCGTGGCCTGCTTGGACTCTGGTGCCTCCGGGAATTTTATTTTGGAGTCCTTTGTTAATAAATTCAGCATCCCGGTGACCCGTCTCGTCAAACCGCTCTACATTTCCGCGGTCAACGGAGCCAGATTGGACTGCACCGTGCGTTACCGCACAGAACCCCTCCTGATGTCTATCGGACCCCACCACGAAAGGATTGAGTTCTTCATTCTCCCCAACTGTACCTCTGAGGTCCTCCTCGGTCTGCCATGGCTCCGGCTTCATTCCCCCACCCTTGATTGGACCACCGGGGAGATAAAGAACTGGGACTCTGCCTGCCACAGGAAGTGCCTCCCCCCCCCTCCCAGTCCCATCAGGCAAGCCTCTGTGTCTCCTCATGGCTCCCGTCCTTGTGTCTCCCTGCCCCGTGCCAAGCTTCACCCTCTGCCCTCCCTCCCCATTCCCACTCCTGCTGTACTGCCTGCCATTGAGGAAACCATCCATTCTTTCCCGGTGTCCTCATCCCAGGGGAGGCAGTCACCGGACAAAAAAAAGGGGAGACCTAAGGGGGGGGGGTACTGTTACGCCTAGCGCTCCGGGTCCCCGCTCCTCCCCGGAGCGCTCACGGCGTCTTTCTCCCTGCAGCTCCCCGGTCAGTCCCGCTGACCGGGAGCGCTGCACTGTCATGGCCGTTGGGGATGCGATTCGCACAGCGGGACGCACCCGCTCGCGAATCGCATCCCAGGTCACTTACCCGTCCCGGTCCCCTGCTGTCATGTGCTGGCGCGCGCGGCTCCGCTCTCTAGGGCGCGCGTGCGCCAGCTCTCTGAGACTTAAAGGGCCAGTGCACCAATGATTGGTGCCTGGCCCAATTAGCTTAATTGGCTTCCACCTGCTCCCAGACTATATCTGATCTCCTCCCATGTACTCCCTTGCCGGATCTTGTTGCCTTGTGCCAGTGAAAGCGTTTAGTGTGTCCAAAGCCTGTGTACCTGAACTTCTGCTACCCATCCTGACTACGAACCTTGCCGCCTGCCCCCGACCTTCTGCTACGTCTGACCTTGCCTCTGCCTAGTCCTTCTGTCCCACGCCTTCTCAGCAGTCAGCGAGGTAGAGCCGTTGCTAGTGGATACGACCTGGTTGCTACTGCCGCAGCAAGACCATCCCGCTTTGCGGCGGGCTCTGGTGAACACCAGTAGCCTCTTAGAACCGGTCCACTAGCACGGTTCACGCCAATCCCTCGCTGACACAGAGGATCCACCTCCTACCAGCCGGGATCGTGACAGGCTAATTACATCTGGGCTCAGCATCCATACCATTTTTAAGTGGGATTTAT
Organism: Hyla sarda; assembly: GCF_029499605.1. Classification (NCBI taxonomy): domain Eukaryota; kingdom Metazoa; phylum Chordata; class Amphibia; order Anura; family Hylidae; genus Hyla; species Hyla sarda. Next base: position 371,831,910 of record NC_079193.1, on the reverse strand, counting down.
ATACTGTTATATACGAACAGTGGTCTGGGTGAGCTCAGGGCTGCACTTTTCCAGTGTAACAGGTTGAGGAGCAAACACATAATAAATCCTATTAAAGGAGTACTCCGCTGCCCCAATGTTCGGAACATTAAGTTCCAAACGCTGGGTGAGGGCTGCGGGGGTCATGATGTCATTGCCACGCCCCTCGTGACATCACAACACACACTCTCAATGCAGGGGGTGTTGAGGGGGTGTGGTGTGACATCACAAGGGGCGTGGCCGTGAAGACACAACCCCCCAGCCCGCACCCAGGGTTCAGAACTAAATGTTCCGAACGCTGAGGCAGCGGAGTTCCCCTTTAACATTTATAATAGTACCCACCTGATACCCAACATTTACCCCTTGTGAGACATTACATATGTGTCAACCAAAGCAGCTCACCATCTTATGTATTTGCATGTGTGTTTGGTGACTCTCCCCAAAAGATGTTTTCAGGTGAGAGAAAGATCAGTCTGCCTGATCCATTGTTCTCTGGGAGAAGTCACAGTAAGAGGAGTCTGGCAGCGTCTTACCCCATCTCTTTGTTTCATATCTTTGTTGGGAATCATATGGGATAACAATGATCAGTGTAAGAGATAATTTAACCCCTCCCCTAATTAAAGTCCGTATCACCCCCCTTTTCCCATAAAAAAAAACAAACTGTGTAAATAAAAATAAACATAGGCGGAATCGCCGCTTGCGGAAATGTTGAACGATAAAAATATATTGTTAATTAAGCCACCCAGTCAATGGCGTACGCGCAAAAAAATTCCACAGTTATTTAAACCATACAAGAATGAATTAAAAGCGATCAAAAAGTCAGATCAAAATAAAAATGGTACCAATTAACCCCTTAATGACAAAGGACATATATTTACGTCTATATTTACGTCCTCCTCCAGCTCCCGGGATATGCTGCGTGACCCCGCGTCATATCGGGTCGGTCCCGGCGGCTATCAACGGCTGGGACCTGCGGCTAATACAGGACATCACCGCTCGTGGTGATGCCCTGTATTAACCCTTCAGATGCGGCGATCAAAGCTGACCACCGGGTCTGAAGTGAAAGTGAAACTATCCCGGCTGCCCGAACAGCTTACAGGACACCGGGAGGGACCTTACCTGCCTCCTCGGTGTCCGATCGGCGAATGACTGCTCCGTGCCTGAGAACCAGGCCGGAGCAGTCAAGCACCGATAACACTGATCACAGGCGTGTTAATACACGCCTGTGATCTGTGTAGAAGATCAGTGTGTGCAGTGTTATAGGTCCCTATGGGATAATAATGATCAGTATATGAGATCAGTGTGTGCAGTGTTATAGGTCCCTATGGGAGCTATAACACTGCAAAAAAAACTACAAATAAAGTGTTAATAAAGGTCATTTAACCCCTTTGAATCACCCCCTTTTCCCATAAAAAAATAAAACAGTGTAAATAAAAATAAACATGTGGTAAAAAATTCAAAAGTCCAAAAAAGCTCATTTTTGGTCACTTTTTATACCATTAAAAAATGAATAAAAAGTGATCAAAAAATCCGATCAAAACAAAAATGGTACCGATAAAAACTTCAGATCATACCGCCCTGTACGTGGGAAAATAAAAAAGTTATAGGGGTCAGAAGATGACATTTTTAAACGTATGAATTTTCCTGCATGTAGTTATGATTTTTTCCAGAAGTGCGACAAAATCAAACCTATATAAGTAGGGGATCATTTTAACCACATGGACCTACAGAATAAAGAGAAGGTGTAATTTTTACCGAAATAGGCACTGCGTAGAAACGGAAGCCCCCAAAAGTTACAAAATTGCGTTTTTTCTTCGATTTTGTCGCACAATGATTTTTTTTTCCGTTTTGCCGTGAATTTTGGGGTAAAATGACTAATGTCACTGCAAAGTAGAATTGGTGACGCAAATAATAAGCCATAATATGGATTTTTAGGTGGAAAATTGAAATGGTTATGATTTTTAAAAGGTAAGGAGGAAAAAAAGGGGTTAAAACTTCAGATTATGATGCAAAAAATAAGCCCTCATACCGCCCTGTACGTGGAAAAATAAAAAAGTTACAGGGGTCAGAAGATGACATTTTAAACATATAAATTTTCCTGCATGTAGTTATGATTTTTTTCAGTAGTACGACAAAATCAAACCTATATAAGTAGGGTATCATTTTAACCGTATGGACCTACAGAATAAAGATACTACTACTACGTAGAAACGGAAGCCCCCAAAATGTTCAAAATGGTGTTTTTTCTTAAATTTTGTTACACATTGATTTTTTTGGGTTTCGCCGTAGATTTTTGGGTAAAATGACTGATGTCATTGCAAAGTAGAATTAGTGGTGCAAAAAATAAGCCATGATGTGGATTTTTAGGTGCAAAATTGAAATGGTTATGATTTTTAAAAGGTAAGGAGGAAAAAACGAAAGTGCAAAAACTAAAAAACACTTGGTCCTTAACCCCTTAACCCCGCGTCATATCACAGCGGGCCCGGCATCATAGTGAAGCCGGGACCCGCCTCTAATAGCGCGCAGCGCCGATCGCGGTGCCGCGCGCTATTAACCCTTTAGCCGCGCGCTCAGAGCTGAGCCGCGCGGCTAAAAGCTAAACCGAAAGTTGCCGGCTAGCTCAGTGGGCTGTTCGGGATAGCCGCAGCGAAATCGCGGCATCCCGAATAGCTGACAGGACAGCGGGAGGGCCCCTACCTTCCTCCTCGCTGTCCGATCGCTGAATGACTGCTCAGTGCCTGAGATCATGCGGCAAAATCGTCGATTGCTGGTTTCCTATGAGAAACCAGTGATCAATGATGAAGATCAGTGTGTGCAGTGTTATAGGTCCCTATGGGATAACAATGATCAGTATAAGAGATCAGTGTGTGCAGTGTTATATAACACTGCAAAAAATAACACTGCAAAAAAAAAAGTGAAAAAAAAAAGTGAATAAAGATCATTTAACTCCTCCCCTATTAAAAGTTTGAATCACCCCCCTTTTCCAATAAAAAAAAACACAGTGTAAATAAAAATAAACATATATGGTATCACCGCGTGCGGAAATGTCCGAATTATAAAAATATATCATTAATTAAATTTCTAGGTCAATGGCGTGCGCGCAAAAAAATTCCAAAGTCCAAAATAGTGCACTTTTTGGTCACTTTTTATATCATTTAAAAATGAATAGAAAGCGATCAATAAGTCCTATCAAGGCAAAAATGGTACCGTTAAAAACTTCAGATCACGGCACAAAAAATTAGCCCTCATACCGCCCCATACACGGAAAAATAAAAAAGTTATAGGGGTCAGAAGATGACAATTTTAAACGTATTAATTTTCCTGCATGTAGTTATGATTTTTTCCAGAAGTCCGACAAAATCAAGTAGGGGATCATTTTAATCGTATGGACCTACAGAATAAAGATAAGGTGTCATTTTTACCGAAAAATTTACTATGTAGAAACGGAAGCCCCCAAAATTTACAAAACTGCGTTTTTTTTTTCAATTTTGTCGCACAATGATTTTTTTTCCATTTCACCGTAGATTTTTGGGCAAAATGACTGATGTCATTACAAAGTAGAATTAGTGGCGCAAAAAATAAGCCATCATATGGATTGTTAGGTGCAAAATTGAAAGAGTTATGATTTTTTAACCCCTTAACGACACAGGACGTATATTTACGTCCTGCGCCGGCTCCCGCGATATGAAGCGGGATCGCGCCGCGATCCCGCATCATATCGTGTCGGTCCCGGCGCTAATCAACGGCTGGGACCCGTGGCTAATACCACACATCGCCGATCGCGGCGATGTGCGGTATTAACCCTTTAGAAGCGGCGGTCAAAGCTGACCGCCGCTTCTAAAGTGAAACTGAAAGCTCTTACCTGCCTCCTCGGTGTCCGATCGACGAATGACTGCTCCGTGCCTGAGATCCAGGCAGGAGCAGTCAAGCGCCGATAATGCTGATCACAGGCGTGTTAATACACGCCTGTGATCAGGATGAGAGATCAGTGTGTGCAGTGTTATAGGTCCCTATGGGACCTATAACACTGCAAAAAAAAAGTAAAAAAAAAGTGTTAATAAAGGTCATTTAACCCCTTCCCTAATAAAAGTTTGAATCACCCCCCTTTTCCCATAAAAAAAATAAAACAGTGTAAAGAAATAAATAAATAAACATATTTGGTATCGCCGCGTGCGTAAATGTCCGAACTATAAAAATATATCATTAATTAAGCCGTACCGTCAATGGCGTACGCGCAAAAAAATTCCAAAGTCCAAAAAAGCGTATTTTGGTCACTTTTAATAACATTAAAAAATGAATAAAAAGTGATCAAAAAGTCCGATCAAAACAAAAATCATACCGATAAAAACCTCAGATCACGGCGCAAAAAATGAGTCCTCATACCGCCCTGTATGTGGAAAAATAAAAAAGTTATAGGGGTCAGAAGATTACATTTTTAAACGTATACATTTTCCTGCATGTAGTTATGATTTTTTCCAGAAGTGCGACAAAATCAAACCTATATAAGTAGGGGATCATTTTAACCGTATGGACCTACAGAAAAAATATCAGGTGTCATTTTTACCGAAATATGCACTGCGTAGAAACGGAAGCCCCCAAAAGTTACAAAATGGGGGGTTTTTTTCGATTTTGTCGCACAATGATTTTTTTTTCCGTTTCGCCGTGCATTTTTGGGTAAAATGACTAATGTCACTGCAAAGTAGAATTGGTGACGCAAAAAATAAGCCATAATATGGATTTTTAGGTGGAAAATTGAAAGGGTTATGATTTTTAAAAGGTAAGGAGGAAAAAACGAAAGTGCAAAAACGGAAAAACCCCCGGTCCTTAAGGGGTTAAGGGGTTGAGTACAGATTTCCTCCAAAAAGGCAGAGATCATGAAGGCGCTGGAGATCAGGTAAAATGCAACTTTTTCTTTATTCCCACAATGCAACGCGTTTCGCGGAAGTTCCGCTTCATCAGGCATGCCTGATGAAGCGGAACTTCCGCGAAACGCGTTGCATTGTGGGAATTTAAAAAGTTACATTTTACTTGATCTCCAGCGCCTTCATTATCTCTGCCTTTTTAGAGGAAATCTGTGCTGTATCTGTGGTTATGTGAAGCGGAGCGGCTGCTGAGATCCGATTACTACATACGCTCTCCCATGGTTGTACTTGGATGGAGTACAACCACACTTGGTAAGCGCTAATTCACACTAAGCGTTACCACATTTTACCTGGGTATCACACAAGGGAGCGCATCCTTTTGTCTCTTTTTTTTTCTAGCTTAAGGGGTTAAGTCCCACATAAAACTCACCCTCGTCACAGCAGCACCCGGCACATAACAAGGCAGCAGCCATGAAGATACGTTATAGTCTAATGCATAATTGATAATGATGGGACATAAAACATAAAACAATGGCCGTCACAGCAGGATACAGAGGGAGCTTTCTGTCTGGCAGCGGCTGATGTCATCATCGTTTTCTATCACCGGTGTCGCGAAGTTGCAAATTCTCCTACATGGGATGATTTATGGCCGATCGTCTGCACTTCATGTTCTCAGCCTCCGCCAACGCTCCGTAATTAAATTGAATAGAATTCGAGAAAACCGCCTTCGGGAAATCTCTTTCGAAAAAAATCCAAAGTATCTGTCACAGAATGCGCTCTGTAATGTACAAAATAACTTCCATCAGGGCTTCTCATGTCACCACTTATGTCTATTTCAAGCCTTGTATTAAAAACATTCCTTATATCAAGTCAAGAGAGAGAGCTTGAAACGCGTTGGTAAAAAAAGCAACACATGCAGTCACTTTCATAAGGACTGTGGTATTTATTACCTAAAGCAGCCTGTAGTAATGGAGCGCCGATGACACTGATCAGTGCTGTTCTATGGCACAGCATTGCTCAGTGTCTGCAATCAAAAAAATCACATGTAATAGTCTCTTATGGGGGCTTAAAAAAAAGTGTAAAAAAATGTCTAAAAAGAGTTAATACATGTGAAATGGCCCCCTAATAAAAGTTTGACTCAACCACCCCCACCCCACACTTTTCCATTTTTCAAATAAAGTAATGTAAACAAAAATTTACGTATGTGGTATCGCCGCGTGCGCAAATGTTTGGTCCTCATACATCTCCATATACGGAAAAGGAAAAGTGTTATAGGGGTCAGAAGAGGACAATTTTAAGCACATGAATTTTCATGCAATAGAATAACACAAAACTTTGGGTATTGTAATCGTATTGACCTACAGAATAAAGCTCAAATAAAATTTTTAACGAAAAGTGCCCTGTGTAGAAATGGAAGCCCCCAAAAGTAGCAAAATGCTATTTCTTCCTACAAATATGTTTTTTTTTTTTTTGTTTCACCTTAGTTTTGTGGTAAAATAAGTGATTTCATTACAAAGTATAATTGGTAGTGCAAAAAACAAGCCCTCATATAGGCCTGTAGGTGGAAAAATGAAAGTGGGGTAGAAAACTGGGGACCCCCACGATCTCGGCTGCGGCACCCCAGACATCCGGATGACTGGCGATGCGGAGCGGAGGCTCGTGACGTCACTGCCTTGCCCCCTTAATGTAAGTCAATGGACTTGCATTGAAGGGGTGTGGCCGTGACATCACAAGCGGGGTGTGGCCATGACATCCCGAGCCTCTAGCGCTGAACCTGATGGTTTAAACAAATGCTGGGTGCAGCAGGGAGATTGCTGGGGTCCCCAGTGGAGGGACCCCCGCGATCAGACATCTTATACCCTATCCTTTGGATAGGGATAAGATGTCTAAGGGTGGACTACCCCTTTAAGGATGCAGCGATTTTGATGACCCGAACCACTGAACTACCAATCACACTTGCAACTACACTTTAGATGCCACTGTCAACTGTGACACCTAAAGATTTAATAGCCAGGAGTCGCAATCGGCGCTTGCTTGCTATAAATGAAATTAGCCAGGGGCCACCAGGTATGGGGCAGGCTTGAGCCAGGAGCCCTCTCTATTCACTCTTACCTGATTCATGACTGATCAAATCCATCATGGGTCAGCAAGGGGTTAAAGAGAATTTTCTAAGAGCTGCAGACCCCATTGGATAGTAGTAAGGGTATGAAAGCAAACTGTATCTATCTTGGAGCTGATGGTGAGTGAAAATTTATTAAATTGCCTTTTTATTTCTTAAGTGTCAAGGAGGTGGAGCTGCCACAACCTGACACACCTCCTGGCTCCCTATCACTTCCCAGACTTTCCTTGATTGACTTACAGGAAGGATATAAACATAAACATAAAGCCTAAACAATTCCTGAAATTGCAAAATCAAATTTTTTCAAATATCACAAGAGTCATCTGGGGACACCCATCTGTGCTATACAGGGTGAGCCATTTATATGGAGACACCTTAATAAAATGGGAATGGTCGGTGATATTAACTTCCTGTTTGTGGCACATTAGTATATGTGAGGGAGGACACTTTTCAAGATGGGTGGTGACCATGGCGGCCATTTTGAATCCAACTTTTGTTTTTTCAATAGGAAGAGGGTCATGTGACACATCAAACTTATTGGGAAGAAAAACAATGATGTATTTGGTTTTAACGTAACTTTATTCTTTCATGAATTATTTACAAGTTTCTGACCACTTATAAAATGTGTTCAATGTGCTGCCCATTGTGTTGGATTGTCAATGCAACCCTCTTCTCTATATACTGCTATATACTACTATATACTCCGCAGGAGAAATGCTAGCACAGGCTTCCAGTATCCGTATACACTGCTATATACTATTATATACACCGCAGGAGAAATGCTAGCACAGGCTTCCAGTATCCGTATACACTGCTATATACTATTATATACACCGCAGGAGAAATGCTAGCACAGGCTTCCAGTATCCGTATACACTGCTATATACTATTATATACACCGCAGGAGAAATGCTAGCACAGGCTTCCAGTATCCGTATACACTGCTATATACTACTATATACACCGCAGGAGAAATGCTAGCACAGGCTTTCAGTATCCGTATACACTGCTATATACTACTATATACACCGCAGGAGAAATGCTAGCACAGGCTTCCAGTATCCGTATACACTGCTATATACTACTATATACACCGCAGGAGAAATGCTAGCACAGGCTTCCAGTATCCGTATACACTGCTATATACTACTATATACACAGCAGGAGAAATGCTAGCACAGGCTTCCAGTATCCGTATACACTGCTATATACTACTATATACACAGCAGGAGAAATGCTAGCACAGGCTTCCAGTATACACTGCTATATACTACTATATACACCGCAGGAGAAATGCTAGCACAGGCTTCCAGTATCCGTATACACTGCTATATACTACTATATACACAGCAGGAGAAATGCTAGCACATATTTATAGAACAAATGGTGGGGCCAACAAATGTAATTTAGAGAGGCCCTTGTTCAACTTCTTCTCTCTTGCAAAGGTGAAAATCTTCTTGCCTGAAACAGCATGGTGCCTTTATTATATGGTCCATAGAGTTGAATTAAGTGGCAGCGAATATATCTGACGGCCTCTCCATTCAGATGAGGGGACAATGGACTTCCTCTTCAATGGATCACCGATCAAACACTCATCCCCTAGGAAAACCCCTGCAATAGATAAAAAGCAGCTCTGAAGCACAAACAGCTTCCTAACACATAAAATAGGGTAAAGCAGTGTTTCCATAACCAGTGATCCTCCAGCTGTTGCACAATACTTGTAGTTGTTGTTTTGCAACAGCTGGATGCACACTGGTTGGGAAACACTGAGGTAAAGGGAACAGTAAGAGTTATGTTCTATGGGAGGGGTTACATTTTAATGTCTACCAGTACTATGAGAGTATTCTGCTTTAGGCAATGAGTCAGAACAGAAGATTAAACACTTGACTTAGAAAGCGTCCTTGGAATTGGCGTTCCTGCAGCCGCAGTAATAAGCCGAGACAACAAATAAATCCCAGAGCATTGAAAATATTACAAAACATTCAGTCGAGTTCAGCAGGAAGGGAAACGCTGAGCCATTTACAGGAGATCATGAAGTGTATACGGAAGACGTCTCAGTACAAGATGTCTAAGAACTGGCGCCAGTGCCAGAGCCCCCCCTCCCCCCAAATAATCGTGACTACAGAAAAAGATGAGTGGATGTGCGTGCGCCTCCATAATATCCATACAGGACTGAGCAGAGGACATGCTACTTACTGGATTAAAGGGGTAATCCAGGAAAAAAAAATTTTTTATACATATATATATATATATATATATCAACTGGCTTCAGAAAGTTAAACAGATTTGTAAATTACTTCTATTAAAAAATCTTAATCCTTTCAGTACTTATGAGCTTCTGAAGTTAAGGTTGTTCTTTTTTGTCTAAGTGCTCTCTGATGACACGTGTCTCGGGAACCGCCCAGTTTAGAAGCAAATCCCCATAGCAAACCTCTTCTAAACTGGGCATTTCCCGAGACACGTGTCATCAGAGATCACTTAGACAGAAAAGAACAACCTTAACTTCAGAAGCTCATAAGTACTGAAAGGATCAAGATTTTTTAATAGAAGTAATTTACAAATCTGTTTAACTTTCTGGAGCCAGTTGATATATATAAAATTTTTTTTTCCTGGAATACCCCTTTAAGGAGAAGAATAAACTAGAGCCAATGCTGTGTGTGCACAAGGCACAGACCCCCAGCGAATCACAGCAGAGAATGTTATACATAAAGTAAAGGCGCGCTACTGTCAAGGATGGTTGCGGATAAGGCCTTAAAATGTGCGTGATTGCTGCTGTATAATGCTGAATGTCGACATAAAGAAATATACATCAGACAAAAGGTTGGTATAAAGCTCTTTATCAGCAAGAAAACTCAGAGAGTTCTCCGACAGAGTTCTTGTTTATTTTATGTAAGCTTATTAGTTTTTACATTTGACAAAAAAGGGAGGTTAGTTATGACGTCAAAATCATCGTGTTACATTTTGATTGGTTAGATTGGTATATATTAGCATATTTAAACATTTATTTCTTTCTTGGCCAAAGTTCACTTATGCGGATCTTATACTCTGACACTGGAAAAACACAGATCTTTGCGCTTCTATACAATCTGTATCTTCTTCAAATGTTTTGTCTTCTGACGTCTCATCTTGGGCCTCCTGGCATCATTTCTAGTTCTCTTTCTTAGTTGCAAGCAAATAACTGGATATAGGTTTAGAGTAGGTAACAAATCTTTTTTCAGCATTAGTAATGGCATATAAATATATAAGTATTAATATATATATATATATATATATATATATATATATATATATATATATAGATCGGCAGTCAGAATCATTTTAATCAACTTGTCACTACCATAGTTTGGAATGTGTTCTCTGCTTTCCTGACTGCATTCTTCTATACAGTAGTGTTGAGCAAGAATATTCGTAATGCGAATTTATATCGTGAATATCGGTACTTTGCGATTTCGTGGAAATTAAGAACATAGTGCTATATATTCATAATGATGAATATTCTTTTTTTTTAATTAACATGCAAATTTTTATGCGAATTTTCGCATGGAAAAAAGTTAACAAACATAGCGAATATTTGAATTTCGCGAACATAGGACAAATAATTGTCTATATATTCGCAAAATGTCGCAAATTCTAATATGGCCCCTGCCGCTCATCACTACTGTACAACACACTAGTCCTGACTAACCAATGCACCCCTGGCATGTTCAATGCATTGCACCTAGGGTTGCCACCTGACCAGTATTTTACTGGCACAGCTGGTATTTTGGCAACCCTGCTGGTATTTTTATATTAAAAATACCGACCATGCAATGGCCGGTATTTATCCAACCAATCCTCCAACTCCCGGAATGTTGCACCATAACCTATGCCAGTGTTTTCCAACCAGACTGACTACAGCTGATGCAAAACTACAACTCCCAGCATGCCCAGACAGCCGTTGGCTGTCTGGGCATGCTGGGAGTTGTAGTTTTGCAACAGCTGTAGTCAGTCTGGTTGGAAAACACTGGCATAGGTTATGGTGCAACATTGGGAAATGCTGACCTATACTATATACTACTATATAGTCCAACATGCTGAGAGTTGTAGTTTTGCAACAACTGGACTCACATCTGGTTGGGAAACACTGACCTATACTATATAGTCCAACATGCTGGGAGTTGTAGTTTTGCAACAGCTGGAGGCACCCCTGGTTGGGAAATACTGACCTATACTTTATAATACTTTATAGTTCCACATGCTGGGAGTTGTAGTTTTGCAACAGCTGGAGGCACCCCTGGTTGGGAAACACTGACCTATACTTTATACTACTATATAGTCCAACATGCTGGCAGTTGTATTTTTGCAACAGCTGGAGGCACCCCTGGTTGGGAAACACTGACCTATACTATATACTACTATATAGTCCAACATGCTGGCAGTTGTATTTTTGCAACAGCTGGAGGCACCCCTGGTTGGGAAACACTGACCTATACTTTATACTACTATATAGTCCAACATGCTGGCAGTTGTATTTTTGCAACAGCTGAAGGCACCCCTGGTTGGGAAACACTGACCTATACTATATACTACTACAGTATATAGTTCAACATGCTGGGAGTTGTAGTTCTTATTTGGGGCAGCTGCTGAGCCACAGGCTGTATCGGGGCATGCTAGGAGTTGTAGTTTTGCAACAGCTGGAGACACACTGGTTGGGAAATACTGACCTATACTATATACTACTATATAGTCCAACATGCTGGGAGTTGTAGTTTTGAAACAGCTGGAGGCACGTCTGGTTGGGAAACACTGACCTATACTATATACTACTATATAGTCCAACATGCTGGGAGTTATATTTTTGCAACAGCTGGAGGCACCCCTGGTTGGGAAACACTGACATATACTACTACAGTATATAGTTCAACATGCTGGGAGTTGTAGTTTTTATTTGGGGCAGCTGCTGAGCCACAGGCTGTATCGGGGCATGCTGGGAGTTGTTGTTAGTAACTAGCTGCAACTCCCAAATTTAATTTTAAAAAAGTGATCAAAACAAAAATGGTCCTGTTAAAAACTACAGATCGGGGGGCGCAAAAATTGAGCCCTCATACAGGCCCGTATAAGGAGAAAAAAAAAGTTATAGGGGTCAGAATAGGACAACATTTCCCCCACATATGTGTATCCTGTGATGTCACGCATATATAATTATTATGCAAATTAGCATGGCCGGTATTTTTTTTGCTAGAAAGGTGGCGACCCTAATTGCACCCCTGGCATGTCCGATGCAATGCATCCTCATCATGTTCAATACAATGCCCCACCGTTCATGTTTTATGCAATGGTAACCAATAACTCCAAGGTCGTAGCCCGGAATCCCAAAACCCCTATTCAATTCCCTCACCTAAAATTAAACTTTTATCATGCCATAAGTTAAAATAGAAATCCTCCCAAAAAGTTAAAATATGATACTGTGAAGTGTGAAGACCCTGTATTGCGGGGTGTTATTTTTGGTACTGTATATTGGGTACAAAACCTCATTCTAAAGGTGCATTCACACCACGTTTTGTACATACGGGTCAAAACTGAGCCGAACGGAGTCACCATTTGACTCCAGTCGGATAATTAAAGTAAATGGAGTCACAGGCTGATCCGGCCAGGGTACAGGAGCGCCCGATTTGCCCCTCCCCCCGCCGGATCCGGCACCTGTATGTACAAAACGTGGTGTGAATGCAGCCTTACCCATGGTTGTGTAGTGTCCCGGGCGCAGTGTTCCAGCTGCAATCTAAAGAAAGGTTTTCTGCAAACGGCAAAAATGCATATGGGGTAATGTTAGTTTATTTCTAAAGGTATATATCAGCATTGCCCCACATCAATTGCATGCACGAAGGCATTACAAGAACTGTAAAGGGTATTGTATTGCTGTGTATTAGATGAATGGTACCTTGGTCACATGATCTTTCCTAAGCCGAGGGTGGTGAGAAAAGTCCTAAGTCCAGCCTCTCTCTCCCAGGAGAAAGGGCAGACCCAAACCATTTAGTGTCAGTCTGGGCCCGGCTCTAACCAGTGCCACATGTTTCTCTGCTCTGCTCCTGCTGGGAAGATCAGTACAACTAGACTAGTCTCCTAGCTTTGTTATTGCCAGGCATATATACACCTAGGCCACATGTGTTTTCCCTAGATGAAATGCTGTGTACTATTGATTCACTGTTGCTGTCCACACTGGGAGGATAAAGTGCTTAGTTTCTTCACCTCCAAGAAGAAGTTTTTCATCCTTGTCAGAGAGAATAAAGCTGAACAAGGGTCTCTCTGCATCATACTAATCTCTTCAGAGTAATTGCTGTATAGCTGGGTTATCTTGGAAAGTCTCTCGCATGCATGCCTATGGGTGGCATGTCACAAACAAGTCTAAATATTACACCACAATAAGTCAACCTGTACAGACCCTCATCAGTAACGATAAAGCTTATTGGAATGTGAACATTAAAGGGGTACTCCAGTGGAAAACTTTTTTTTATTTATTTTTTTTAGATCAGCTGGTGACAGAAAGTTAAACAGATTTGTAAATTACTTCTATTAAAAAGTCTTTATCCTTCCAGTACTTTTTAGGGGCTGTATACTACAGTGGAAATGTTTTTTCTTTTTGGATTTCTCTTATTGCTCTCTGCTGACCTCTGCTGTCGATTTTAGGAACTGTCCAGAGCCAGAGAAAATCTCCATAGCAAACATATGCTGCTCCGGACAGTTCCTAAAATCGACAGCAGAGGTCAGCAGAGAGCACTGTGGTCGTGACAGAAGAGAAATCCAAAAAGAAAAACATTCCCTTTGTAGTATACAGTCCCTAAAAAGTACTGGAAGGGTTAAGATTTTTTAATAGAAGTAATTTACAAATCTGTTTAACTTTCTGGCACCAGTTGATCAAAAAAAAAAAAAAATAATAATTTTCCACGGGAGTACCCCTTTAAAATCTTTGTCTGTCTGCACTACTCATTACATGTGATAGAAAGCACCTCAGAGATTGCTATATTACATAAATCTGCTCTAAAAGCAATGTTTAAAGGGACAGTGACCAAATATCAATATGTTATATTGAATTTGCATGAGAAGTTTAAGTAAAGTGTTAAAGTTGTTTTACAGAAACCTAGAGGTCTCAGTTCTGCACTTTACACGACAGGAACAACTCAATTGACAAACGATAGTTGGGTTCACATCGAGGTTAACTACATCATCCTGCTATGTGACATAACAGTTTTAAGGGGTACACTGGAAGAAACTGTTCCCAACGCTGGAGCCGGTGTCGGTAGCTCGTGACGTAATAGCTCCACCCCCTCATGATGTCACGCCCCGCCCCCTCAATGTAAGTCTATGGGAGGGGGCGTGACAGCCGTCACGCCCCCTCCCATAGATTTGCATTGAGGGGGCGGGGAGTGACGTCATGAAGGGGTGGGGCTATGGCGTCACAAGCTCCCAGCGCCAGCTCCATCGTTAGGAACAGTTTGTTCCAAACGCTGAGCAGTGGAGTTCCCCTTTAAGGATTACAACTACCAGCTGACCTGTACTATAACTTTGTGTGCTACAATTGTAAATAGAGGTGTTTTTTTTTTTGTTTTTTTTTGTGTGTGTGTCTGTAAGTTTTTGTTTACCAAGTGAGAATAACCTAATGTCCCCTGGCAAGTCTTACATTGTCAAACAGTTAAAGGGGTATTCCAGGCCAAAACTTTTTTATATATATATCAACTGGCTCCGGAAAGTTAAACAGATTTGTAAATTACTTAGATTAAAAAATCTTAATCCTTCCAATAGTTATTAGCTTCTGAAGTTGAGTTGTTGTTTTCTGTCTAACTGCTCTCTGATGACTCACATCCCGGGAGCTGTGCAGTTCCTATGGGGATATTCTCCCATCATGCACAGCTCCCGGGACGTGACATCATCAATGAGCAGTTAGACAGAAAACTTCAGAAGCTAATAACTATTGGAAGGATTAAGATTTTTTAATAGAAGTAATTTACAAATCTGTTTAACTTTCCGGAGCCAGTTGATATATAAAATAAAATTTTTGCCTGGAATACCCCTTTAAAGGGAAACTAATCCTTTCCCTCTCACCAACCTATATAGTTGACTAAGTCTTATTCATTAGTTATCTAGAGCAGTTTCCTCTCTTTCAGTTGTCACTTATATTAAGGGAGTGAGGAAAATACATTATTCTGCCATCCAGGCTGTCTTTGTCCAAATTCCTCTCTGAAAGCAGCCCCCACCCTCCTGAGAGACACAGACCACAAAGTTTCTGCACAGATGAGTCATGCTTCCTTTAGTGCTGAGAGTTGGGAGGTGTGTGAAGCCTCAGCCAATTACACACTTAACTTCTCTCTGCTGATCAGGGCAGGAGGATGGGGGCTGCTCTCAGAGATTGAGCTGGACGACAGAGCAGAGATGCAATGATTCCTGGGAAATGTAGTAACTATGAGTCAAGTGAAGGGAAGGATGGCAAAGAATATCAAGCAACCAGATAAGACCGGCGGGGCCACAGGAGTCATGCATATCCGGCATAATGGTTTACAGGGAACATCTTCAGAAAGTGTGGTAGCTTTGGGGTTATTTTTGTATCCCTTGATTACCCCCTTAAAGTTGCAAGAGAATAGCCTGGGGTTCCCCTAAAGATGGTCACACACCTTCAAAAACCTCAACCGACAACTTTCTTTCCCAATCTCCCCATACACATGAACATACAACACAGCTTAACGTTCATGTGTTGGAGAAAGGAGAGGTAAGCTGCTGCCAGTCAGCCTTTCTAAAGGCTCGTTCCCACCACGGAAATTCTGCCCAGCATTTCGGACAAAAAATTCTGGACAGATTTTGCTTACTGCAGCCTCCCATCGATTTCGTGAGTGTGGAAGTGGAATCCGCTCTGAATTACCCAGAGTGGAAATTATGTAGTGTAAACAGGCCCTATGAATAACAGGGTCGGGCACATGAAATTCAGTTGGGAGGCCCCCATACCAATAAGGATCCCACACAGGAGCCGTCCTCTGTCCACCCCTGTCCATAGTCTGCTATGAGCCTAAATTCTTACTTATTTCTGTCATACTTCACACATATTCATCCCATTACAGGAACAGTAGATAAAGCCAAATGTTATTCAGAGATCCCGATCAGACATAAAATATAATGAGGGACGGAGTACCAGAGTTTGGTGACAATCAAGGAGTGATGAGATGTTAACCTCTATAGGGGTATGGGAAAATAAATCAGGCAAACAACAATGGAGAAATTGTAAAAGAACCTACTAGAAATCTGCATTAAGAGAGGAGCAAATTGATTTTAGCACAAATATATGTTTCAAATTTAGGAAAAGTTGGACTATCTGAAACATTCGAGATTTGTTTTGAATTAATTTCGCTAGCCCTGTGCAGCCGCACATCTCCTGCCACCTCCATCATGTTCCATACCGTACTGCGGCTGATGATAACCCTACCCTACATAGGATAAGTACTCAAATAAACTGTAAACCTAGGAGATCTCAGAGACATCAAACATGAAGTTTCAGATTTAGACTGAATATACTGCCGCCACTGAAAGCACTACTCCTCTGAGGCAGACAGACATGATCGCTCAGTGCCATCACTGAATATTATCACCATACATATTACCATCATACTGTTACTGACTAAATCCTGTATACTGAGACCAATATTACCGATAAAACCAGTATATAGGGAGAAATGTTATCACCATAAATATTACCATCATACTGTTATTGACCAAATCCTATATACTGACACCAATATTACCAATAATACCAGTATACAAGGAGGAATATTATCACCATACATATTACTATCATAGTGTTACTGACCAAATCCTGTATGCTGAGACATATATTACCAATAATACCAGTATACAGGAAATGATATTATCACCATACATATTACTATGATACTGTTACTGATCAAATCCTGTATACTGACCAATATTACCAATAACACCAATATACAGGGAGAAATATTATCACCATAAATATTACCATCATGCTGTTACTGACCAAATCTTGTATACTGAGACCAATATTACCTATATTACCAGTATATAGGGAGGAATATTATCACCATAAATATTACTTTCATACTGTTACTGACCAAATCCTGTATACTGAGACCTGTATTACCAATAATACCAGTATACAGGGAAGAATATTATCACCATACATATTACTATAATAGTGTTACTGACCAAATCCTGTATACTGACCAATATTACCAATAATACCAGTGTACAAGGAGGAAATATTCCCCTCATAAAGTGAGCAGGTAGATATCAGCTCTGCACAGGCTCTGCAGACCATATAAGGGGATATGAGGCACTGTTATGGCTGCACTGACTGATCAGGTTTGTTTTGCGGCAGGCAGAGCTGGCGGGCAGAGGCGGCTCTAGATGGCTGCCTATTTTGCCTATAGGAAGAGCTGGCCATGAACACGACAGCCACAGGGCTGCTGAATTCCTTATTCCTGATACTGTGGAGGTTGTGCCGTACTGTAACAATGGATATTTGTTCTGCTTAAACTCTTGGTATGATTGTAAGTAGGACAAATGACTGCAGGAGCCGAGTCTGAGAACATCGTATCCACTCCAAAACAGGAGCTGAAATGACAATATGACTGCATTATCAGATCACTACAAATAGCTGCGCCGCACAGTCCGATCCCTCGGCTTCCAGATGGAGTTATGGTAAATATGAAGTACTGAAATCTCAGAAAGAATAAGTCTATGAACATTCAGATAAAGCATACAAATCACACGTGTATGCAACACTAAGACTAGGCCCACACTAAGGAATCTTCGGCTGGAGTGTGGCCGGCATCGACTGGATCAGTCCCTACAGACGGCAATGTATTCCAGGCGGATTCCGCCAAATGAATAAGCAAGATCATTCTTTCGTCAGCAGAATTTTAGCGGTGGAACGTCCACTTCTGTAATTCTGTAGTGTACGTTGTGCAGCCGTTGGGATATTGCTGCATGGGAATTTCTAAGCAGAATTCCGCAGAAAAATTTTGTAGTGTGAAAGTAGCCTAAAGGGCTTCCTCCTCAACCAATGACTACCACGGGCTTCTTATGTACTCTTCCCCTTCACCCAGAGCCTATAAGAAACATAGAATGTGTGGGGAGATAAGATATGAAGGATAGTCTTATGCCTATCCCTATCTTATATGAAGGATAGCTTTATGCCTATCCCTATCTTATATGAAGGATAGCCTTATGCCTATCCCTATCTTATATGAAGGATAGCCTTATGCCTATCCCTATCTTATATGAAGGATAGCCTTATGCCTATCCCTATATTATATGAAGGATAAGCCTATGTCTATCCCTATCTTTTATGAAGCATATCTTTCTGCCTCTCCCAATCTTACATGAAGGATAGCCTTATGCCTCTCCCAATCTTATATGAAGGATAGCCTTATGCCTCTCCCAATCTTATATGAAGGAAAACCTTATGCCTCTCCCAATCTTACATGAAGGATAGCCTTATGCCTCTCCCAATCTTATATGAAGGAAAACCTTATGCCTCTCCCAATCTTATATGAAGGATAGCCTTATGCCTCTCCCAATCTTATATGAAGGAAAACCTTATGCCTCTCCCTATCTTATATGAAGGATAGCCTTATGCCTCTCCCTATCTTATACACTTAAATCTCAGATCACTAGGGGTGAGATATGGGTAGTGGTATATGTACTACTTAAATAACATATAATAACCTACAAAATTAGCCCAGAATTATATTCAAAAATTTAATCTTTATTATGTATACAAAACAGGTAGAAAAAACACCCATAAAAAACCCCAACAACAAGCTGAGCAGGATATCTCTGGGATAAGTACAAAGATCACAATGTTGCCAATAATACAATCCTACAATATAGGTTTAGTCAGCGTATAGTAGGACAATATCTCAAAACACTTTACCTAATTGTGACATGCCGACGGCCTCCCAGTGATAGTCCTGCGACCTCGACACGTGTTTCGGATGATTCCTTTCTCAAGAGGCGCTGCTTGAGGTGAGAACTACTGGCTCTTTATAATGGTCGCCCTCCAATGGCGCATGTAGCGGAACCAGACGCCGGCCGACTTCCGGGTGGCATCACCGGCGGATGCGCGTCAGAACTTGAAACACATCCGCCCGTACTGACTGCCTTCCGAAAGACGGCACAGCGTCATGAATCCGCGCATGCGCTCCGGGCGTAACCATCCTCTTTGTGAGTATCACCCAGGGGAGCCGCGTCACATGTCCCAATAAGGGAAAAGTTATAGAACATTATCAATTGGCTATACTATATTCGAATAAATAATAATGATATATAAATAATAATAATATATAGGAAATGTTTAGTCATATATCAAAAGTAGGAATGCCATAAAATTCGATCCTAAATCAAAACAATTTAACAAAGTAGTTGTAGAATAGCCCTCATTGTTTATTCCAGCAAGAATTATGTAAATCTATTCTATACTCATATCTCTATCAATCATATAATCTATTCCTATCCCTCGCATTCATGTATCCTAGTCCTAAGGGAGCCCCCTACAGACTAATGTGGGACCTACACATGAGTACCAGCAGCCTCTACCCATATATCCTATATCCAATCATATTTAGTCTAATCAAAAACATGCATTTCATGCATACCATTAGAAACCCATAAGTGATATTGATTAAAAAAATATAATAAAATAAAAAATAAAAAATCAATAATATATGAAAAAATAACATAAAATGAAAAGTGAATATATATATATATGTATATATATATATGCATCTATGCCCGCACATGCATACACCCATACACACATACCTAATCCTACACCACATACCCAGTGTAAAAGATGATTAATCGTACTAGTAATAATAATAATAGAAGTGATAATGAAAAATAATAACCCCAGAGGAGAGCCAAGGCTCAATTACCCACCAAGTGATGATACCACCCCCTATTATATGTGCTAGTGATCACTATGTGAAAATAATAATAAAATTGATTAAATGACAATAGTGAATATAATTATATTTGTGTGTATAAACCAAACCCCCCCATCCCCCCTCCCCCCTCCCCTTATGCTTCCACATCCAAAACCATGCAATACCCAAAACACTACAAACCACACATACCACATCCACACACACATATATTATAACCCCCCCCCTTTATTATGTCAATCATGATAACCACCACCTAACCCCTTCAAAAACACAATAGACCCATCACCCACATAGACAACCACACTCATAACCTCAAAAAGTATATTACCATATATATGCCCATAATCATATGGTATGACTTCCCAAAAACCGGACATATTACATGATTAACATAGGACCCAAAATGGTCCTCAGAAAAAATTCTTGTTTAAATATTAATAAGTCCCAAATTATCATATGGGTCCCAAGTGTTAAATGTCCAAATTCCTTGCTGCCGGATAGTCATGTAGGTCCACATTCTTCCCAAGTTGTTCTTCCACATGGATACACGATGGTTCTTGCAAAAATGCCAATTGACTCACTCCTCATTAGATATCATCATGTTACGTCACGTCATCACAAAGAGCACAATAGTACCTCAATAAAAGAAACAATCATTAAAAATGAGTCCCAAATTACAGGAAGGGAGAGAAATTCTAATATTCATTTAACCCTTTGGGGGTCATGGTATCCAGCATCACAATCCATTTCGTTTCCTTACGTAGAAGGGCCCTTGTGGCATCGCCTCCCCTATTACCCATATAAATCTTATCAATACCCTTAACTTTCAATAATCTCCAATTTGATTGGTGCATGATCTTAAAATGTCTGGCTAGAGGTTTCCCACGTGATCCACCCTCGTCTATCCAATCATCACGTGCGGAATTTTTAATGTCTCTGATGTGCTCCATCACGCGCGCTCTCAATTCCCGCGTGGTCATGCCTACATAGATTTTATTACATGGGCAGCGTGCGTGATAGACCACACCAGAGACACCACAGTTGATGGTATGGACGATCTTGTACTTCTTCGTCCCGCTGGAGTTAACAAATTCCTGAGTTCTTTCCATAGCGGAACAGGCTCCACATCTACCACACGGATAGTTGCCCCAGGGCGGTCCCCTAGATCCAAATAAGTATTGTCCCGACCTAGGAGGGACATAGTGGCTGGTCACCAATAAGTCCCTAAAGTTGGGTGCTCTCCTGGGTGTCATAAGGGGCCTATGCGGTAGTAGATGTCTCAACTTAGCATCACTGTGTAAGATGTGCCAATGGCGCGTCAAGATCCTCCGCATACCTGACCATTGTTTATTAAACTGGGATTTAAACCTCGTGTGTCCACTCCCCTCATCTTTCTTCTTCTCCTTCTTATTCATGAGTGTCTTCCTCGGTATTTGTTTCACCTGTAACAACTCCTGCACTATCTTATCACATGGGTATCCCCTATTAGAAAATCGATTAACCATATCATCCGCTTGTCTATTGAACAAGGTATCATTAGAGCATATACGCTTAGCCCGTATGAGTTGCCCCCGGGGAATTCCCCCAATCACATGGGGAGGGTGAAAAGAATTAGTCAACAGATAGGAATTGACGGAGGTCTCCTTCCTATGAATGTCGGTCGATATTGACCCATCCATTTCAACTATCAACTTAACATCCAAAAAGTCCATACTAGATCGACTCCATTTGCTGGTCAACCTAACATTCATAGAATTGTCCTGTAAATAAACTAAAAACCTTTCTAAGTCGCCTGTCGGTCCCTGCCATACAAAAATGATGTCGTCAATATAACGACGCCACATGATGACGGACTGCACGCATGCATGCTCACCTTCCTGGATCATTGCTCTCTCCCAGTATCCCATGAATAGATTTGCGTATGGGGGCGCACAAGGCGCCCCCATAGCGGTACCACTTACCTGTAAATAAAATTTGTCACAAAAAACAAAAAAATTGTGTCTCAAAACAAATTCCAATAGTTCTAACAGTAAATCAATAAGTTGTGATGAAAGATTACTGGTACTGAGAAAGAATTTGCATGCGTGCAGTCCGTCATCATGTGCGATGGAAGTGTATAGCGACTCCACATCACTCGTCACAATGACCATATCATCCTCCAATCTAATTTCCTCAAAACATTTCAGGACGTCAGTGGAGTCGCGTTAATATGATGGCAGGGACTCGACAAGTGGCTTCAAATAAAAATCCAAAAACTGACATACCACCTCCGTCAAACTCCCTATCCCAGATATTATGGGACGTCCCGGGGGGCAAGTCACACTCTTGTGGACTTTGGGCAGGAGATATAGAGTTGATACCCTTGGATGAGTCACAACCAAGCCGTCCCGGACCTTCCTTGATATGATACCTTCATCCACAGCTCTATCCAAAATTCTACATAATTTACCCTGGAATGCTGTCATGGGATTATTGGACAATTGACGATACACTCCAACATCATTTTTCTGGCGTCTAGCCTCCTTCTCATACATGTCACATGGCCAAACCACCACGTTGCCACCCTTATCCGCAGGTTTATAGATGACATCTTTAATATTCCTCAGTTGCTTAAGTGCTGCGCGTTCGCTACCAGTAAGGTTGTCCCAACGTTGGCCCTGCAGCGCCTTAAGATCTTCAGAAACCAATTTGACAAATACTTCAACCTGCGGACAGAGTGCAAAGGGTGGGAAGGTCGTGGATTTTTTCTGTATGCTCCCTGGTATCGGGTCATTACTCTCACCTTGGGCCTCATTCCATAGTTCCTCCAACATAGCTAGAACCTGTGAGTCATCCGAGATCAAGGGCGCCCCCTCTCTGCTGCCATGATATCTACGTAGCATGATTTTCCGGGCAAAGAGATGGAGGTCCTTGATCGCCTCAAAAAAGTCAAAATCAATACTCAGGGAAAAAGTGAATCCCTTTGATAACACCTTCACCTGTTCGTCTGTCAATACATGTCTAGATAAGTTTATTACCTTTAACGCCTCCGTCTATTCCTTTGATGTTGAGGAACCACTTGACGTTGTCTCTCTCTCAGGTTCCGTGTTGTAACCGGCATATCTCTTGTGCCATCCTCCTCGCCCTCGCTGGGCATGCGTTTGTCTAAAAAACGCTCGCCCCCATTGCTCCGAACAGACGAGAAGGAGGAAGATCTGGATAGTGACCGCCCATTTCCTGGCCTTTGCCATTTATATATGGTATTGTTGGAGTAGTCGGCTTGGTCTCTTTTAAATTTACTGATCTTGGAGGCCTGTATCTCACTTTCCCACTTTTTAAACTCTGTATTCAGATCGGCTTCAAAAACAGCCAGGCGCTCAGCGTTCACTTATGGGTTTCTAATGGTATGCATGAAATGGATGTTTTTGATTAGACTAAATATGATTGGATATAGGATATATGGGTAGAGGCTGCTGGTACTCATGTGTAGGTCCCACATTAGTCTGTAGGGGGCTCCCTTAGGACTAGGATACATGAATGCGAGGGATAGGAATAGATTATATGATTGATAGAGATATGAGTATAGAATAGATTTACATAATTCTTGCTGGAATAAACAATGAGGGCTATTCTACAACTACTTTGTTAAATTGTTTTGATTTAGGATCCGATTTTATGGCATTCCTACTTTTGATATATGACTAAACATTTCCTATATATTATTATTATTTATATATCATTATAATTTTTTCGAATATAGTATAGCCAATTGATAATGTTCTATAACTTTTCCCTTATTGGGACATGTGACGCGGCTCCCCTGGGTGATACTCACAAAGAGGATGGTTACGCCCGGAGCGCATGCGCGGATTCATGACGCTGTGCCGTCTTTCGGAAGGCAGTCAGTACGGGCGGATGTGTTTCAAGTTCTGACGCGCATCCGCCGGTGATGCCACCCGGAAGTCGGCCGGCGTCTGGTTCCGCTACATGCGCCATTGGAGGGCGACCATTATAAAGAGCCAGTAGTTCTCACCTCAAGCAGCGCCTCTTGAGAAAGGAATCATCCGAAACACGTGTCGAGGTCGCAGGACTATCACTGGGAGGCCGTCGGCATGTCACAATTAGGTAAAGTGTTTTGAGATATTGTCCTACTATACGCTGACTAAACCTATATTGTAGGATTGTATTATTGGCAACATTGTGATCTTTGTACTTATCCCAGAGATATCCTGCTCAGCTTTTTGTTGGGGTTTTTTTAAGGGTGGGTCATTTTATGGGTGTTTTTTCTACCTGTTTTGTATACATAATAAAGATTACATTTTTGAATATAATTCTGGGCTAATTTTGTAGGTTGTTTGTAACATATAATAACCCCCTTATATAACGCGCTCAATGATCTCCTTGATACAATATGCATACAAGATAAAAACTGGAGTCATTTATCTCTTTGTAAAACACAGTACGCAATCTTTATTGACATATAATTGTATTAAAAGTAGGAAGATATCTACCCAGCAGGGGGATGACAATAAAACACAGGTGTCACTCTAGTATCATAGAAAGTGCCTTAGTGCATAACATAAAGAAAGGCTTATTACAACAGGTAGGTAGCAGCAAGCAGATGTAAACAATCATATAGTGCATATAGTAAAGTGAAAAATATATACTTAGCCATACATAATTGTAAACAGGCACAAGATACCGGAGCGACAACACCCCAACACAGCGTTTTGGCAAACTTTTGTCGAGGTGTGTCTATCTTATATGAAGGATAGCCTTATGCTTATCCCTATCTTATATGAAGGACAGCCTTATGTCTATCTCTATCTTATATGAAGGATAGCCTTATGCTTATCCCTATCTTATTTGAAGGATAGCCTTATACCTATCCCTATCTTATATGAAGGGTAGCCTTATGCCTATCCCTATCTTATATGAAGGACAGCCTTATGCCTATCCCTATATTATATGAAGGATAGCCTTATGCCTATTCCTATCTTATATGAAGGATAGCCTTATGCCTATCCCTATCTTATATGAAGGATAGCCTTATGCCTATCCCTATCTTATATGAAGGTTAGCCTTATGCTTATCCCTATCTTATATGAAGGACAGCCTTATGTCTATCTCTATCTTATATGAAGGATATCCTTATGTCTATCCCTATCTTATATGAAGGATAGCCTTATGCTTATCCCTATCTTATATGAAGGACAGCCTTATGCCTCTCCCTATCTTATATGAAGGATAGCCTTATGCCTATCCCTATCTTATATAAATGATAGCCTTATACCTATCCCTATCTTATATGAAGGATATCCTTATGCCTCTCCCTATCTTATATAAATGATAGCCTTATACCTATCCCTATCTTATATGAAGGAGAGCCTTATGCCTATCCCTATCTTATATGAAGGATAGCCTTATGCCTATCCCTATCTTATATGAAGGAGAGCCTTATGCCTATCCCTATCTTATATGAAGGATAAACGTATGCCTCTCCCTATCTTATATAAAGGATAGCCTTATACCTATCCCTATCTTATATAAAGGATAGCCTTATGCTTATCCCTATCTTATATAAAGGAAAGCCTTATGTCTATCCATATCGTATATGAAGGATAGACTTATGGCTATCCCTATCTTATATGGAGGATAGCCTTATGCATATCTGTCACGATGCCGGCTGGCAGGTAGTGGACCCTCTGTGCCAGAGAGGGATTGGCGTGGACCGTGCTAGTGGACCGGTTCTAAGCCACTACTGGTTTTCACCAGAGCCCGCCGCATAGCGGGATGGTCTTGCTGCGGCGGTAGTGACCAGGTCGTATCCACTAGCAACGGCTCACCTCTCTGGCTGCTGAAGATAGGCGCGGTACAAGGGAGTAGGCAGAAGCAAGGTCGGACGTAGCAGAAGGTCGGGGCAGGCAGCAAGGATCGTAGTCAGGGGCAACGGCAGAAGGTCTGGAAACACAGGCAAGGAACACACAAGGAACGCTTTCACTGGCACTAAGGCAACAAGATCCGGCGAGGGAGTGCAAGGGAAGTGAGGTAATATAGGGAAGTGCACAGGTGAAAACCCTAATTGGAACCACTGCGCCAATCAGCGGCGCAGTGGCCCTTTAAATCGCAGAGACCCGGCGCGCGCGCGCCCTAGGGAGCGGGGCCGCGCGCGCCGGGACAGAACAGACGGGGAGCGAGTCAGGTAGGGGAGCCGGGGTGCGCATCGCGAGCGGGCGCTACCCGCATCGCGAATCGCATCCCGGCTGGCAGCGGGATCGCAGCGCCCCGGGTCAGAGGACGTGACCGGAGCGCTGCAGCGGAGGGAGTGAAGCGAGCGCTCCGGGGAGGAGCGGGGACCCGGAGCGCTCGGCGTAACAGTACCCCCCCCCTTGGGTCTCCCCCTCTTCTTGGAGCCTGAGAACCTGAGGAGCAGACTTTTGTCAAGGATGTTGTCCTCAGGTTCCCAGGATCTCTCTTCAGGACCACAACCCTCCCAGTCTACTAAAAAAAATTTTTTCCCTCTGACCTTTTTGGCAGCCAAAATTTCCTTGACCGAGAAGACGTCCGAGGAGCCGGAAACAGGAGTGGGAGGAACAGACTTGGGAGAAAAACGGTTGAGGATGAGTGGTTTGAGAAGAGAGACGTGAAAGGCATTAGGGATACGAAGAGAAGGAGGAAGAAGAAGTTTATAAGAGACAGGATTAATTTGACACAAAATTTTGAAAGGACCAAGATAGCGTGGTCCCAACTTGTAGCTAGGGACACGGAAGCGGACATATTTAGCGGAGAGCCATACCTTGTCTCCAGGGGAAAAAACGGGGGGAGCTCTTCTTTTCTTATCCGCGAACCTCTTCATGCGTGAAGAAGCCTGTAAGAGAGAATTTTGGGTCTCTCTCCATATAATGGAAAGGTCACGAGAAATTTCATCCACAGCGGGCAGACCAGAGGGCAAGGGGGTAGGGAGGGGGGGAAGAGGGTGACGGCCGTACACCACGAAAAATGGGGATTTGGAGGAAGATTCAGAGACCCTGAAGTTATACGAGAATTCGGCCCATGGAAGGAGATCTGCCCAGTCATCCTGGCGGGAGGAAACAAAATGTCGCAAATAATCACCCAGGATCTGGTTAATTCTTTCTACTTGTCCATTGGACTGGGGATGATATGCAGAGGAAAAATTTAATTTAATCTTGAGTTGTTTACAGAGAGCCCTCCAGAATTTAGACACGAATTGGACCCCTCTATCCGAGACAATCTGCGTAGGCAACCCGTGAAGACGAAAAATGTGTACAAAAAATTGTTTAGCCAACTGAGGCGCAGAAGGAAGACCAGGAAGAGGGATGAAATGTGCCATTTTGGAGAATCGATCAACGACCACCCAAATAACGGTGTTGCCACGGGAAGGGGGTAAATCAGTAATAAAATCCATACCAATCAGAGACCAAGGCTGTTCGGGGACAGGCAGAGGATGAAGAAAACCAGCGGGCTTCTGGCGAGGAGTCTTATCCCGGGCACAGATAGTGCAGGCTCGCACAAAGTCCCCAACATCCGTCTCCAGAGTCGGCCACCAATAGAAGCGGGAGATGAGTTGCACAGATTTCTTGATGCCCGCATGACCTGCGAGATGGGAGGAGTGACCCCATTTGAGGATTCCGAGGCGTTGGCGTGGAGAAACAAAGGTCTTTCCTGGAGGAGTCTGCCTGATGGAGGCAGGAGAAGTGGAGATCAGGCAGTCAGGTGGAATGATGTGTTGCGGAGGGAGATCAACTTCTGAGGCATCCGAGGAACGAGAGAGAGCATCGGCCCTAATGTTCTTATCGGCAGGACGAAAGTGAATCTCAAAATTAAATCGGGCAAAGAACAGAGACCACCGGGCCTGGCGAGGATTCAGCCGTTGGGCAGACTGGAGGTAGGAGAGGTTCTTGTGGTCGGTGTAGATAATAACAGGAAATCTTGATCCCTCCAGCAGATGCCTCCATTCCTCAAGTGCTAATTTAATGGCTAGAAGCTCTCGATCCCCGATGGAGTAGTTCCTCTCCGCTGGAGAGAAGGTCCTAGAGAAAAAACCACAAGTGACAGCATGCCCGGAAGAATTTTTTTGTAGAAGAACAGCTCCAGCTCCCACTGAGGAGGCATCAACCTCCAATAGGAAGGGTTTGGAAGGGTCAGGTCTGGAGAGCACGGGAGCCGAAGAAAAGGCAGACTTGAGTCGTTTAAAGGAGTCTTCTGCTTGAGGAGGCCAGGACTTGGGATCAGCATTTTTTTTGGTTAAAGCCACGATAGGAGCCACAATGGTAGAAAAATGTGGAATAAATTGCCTGTAATAATTGGCGAACCCCAAAAAGCGTTGGATAGCACGGAGTCCGGAGGGGCGTGGCCAATCTAAGACGGCAGAGAGTTTGTCTGGATCCATCTGTAGTCCCTGGCCAGAGACCAAATATCCTAGAAAAGGAAGAGATTGGCATTCAAACAGACATTTCTCAATTTTGGCATAGAGTTGGTTGTCACGAAGTCTCTGAAGAACCATACGGACATGCTGGCGGTGTTCTTCTAGATTGGCAGAAAAAATTAGGATATCGTCCAGATATACAACAACACAGGAGTATAACAGATCACGAAAAATTTCATTGACAAAGTCTTGGAAGACGGCAGGGGCATTGCACAGTCCAAAGGGCATGACCAGATACTCAAAGTGTCCATCTCTGGTGTTAAATGCCGTTTTCCACTCGTCCCCCTCTCTGATGCGGATGAGGTTATAGGCGCCTCTTAAGTCCAATTTAGTGAAGATGTGGGCACCTTGGAGGCGATCAAAGAGTTCAGAGATGAGGGGTAAGGGGTAGCGGTTCTTAACCGTGATTTTATTAAGACCGCGGTAGTCAATGCAAGGACGTAGGGAGCCATCTTTTTTGGACACAAAGAAAAATCCGGCTCCGGCAGGAGAGGAGGATTTACGGATAAAGCCCTTTTTTAGATTCTCCTGGACGTATTCGGACATGGCAAGAGTCTCTGGGGCAGAGAGAGGATAAATTCTGCCCCGGGGTGGAGTAGTACCCGGGAGGAGGTCGATAGGGCAATCATAAGGCCTGTGAGGAGGTAGAGTCTCAGCTTGTTTTTTGCAGAAAACATCCGCGAAGTCCATATAGGCCTTAGGGAGACCGGTTACTGGAGGAACCACAGAGTTACGGCAAGGGTTACTGGGAACCGGTTTTAGACAGTTCTTGGAACAAGAGGACCCCCAACTCTTGATCTCCCCAGTGGACCAATCCAGGGTTGGGGAATGAAGTTGAAGCCAGGGAAGTCCAAGGAGAATCTCCGAGGTGCAATTGGGGAGGACCAAAAGTTCAATCCTCTCATGATGAGATCCGATGCTCATAAGAAGGGGCTCCGTGCGGAAACGTATGGTACAGTCCAATCTTTCATTATTTACACAATTGATGTAGAGGGGTCTGGCGAGACTGGTCACCGGGATGTTGAACCTGTTGACGAGAGAGGCCAAAATAAAATTTCCTGCAGATCCAGAGTCCAAGAAGGCCACTGTAGAGAAGGAGAAGGCAGAGGCAGACATCCGCACAGGCACAGTAAGACGTGGAGAAGCAGAGTAGACATCAAGGACTGTCTCACCTTTGTGCGGAGTCAGCGTACGTCTTTCCAGGCGGGGAGGACGGATAGGACAATCCCTCAGGAAGTGTTCGGTACTAGCACAGTACAGGCAGAGGTTCTCCATACGGCGTCGTGTCCTCTCTTGAGGTGTCAGGCGAGACCGGTCGACCTGCATAGCCTCCACGGCGGGAGGCACAGGAACAGATTGCAGGGGACCAGAGGAGAGAGGAGCCGAGGAGACGAAACGCCTCGTGCGAACAGAGTCCATATCTTGGCGGAGTTCCTGACGCCTTTCAGAAAAACGCATGTCAATGCGAGTGGCTAG
This sequence comes from Hyla sarda, assembly GCF_029499605.1. Classification (NCBI taxonomy): domain Eukaryota; kingdom Metazoa; phylum Chordata; class Amphibia; order Anura; family Hylidae; genus Hyla; species Hyla sarda. The sequence goes on along the minus strand of NC_079193.1, from coordinate 371,802,066 downwards.
GTGAATAAGTTCATGTAGATTAGCAGGAATTTCTCGTGCGGCCAGAACATCTTTAATGTTGCTGGATAGGCCTTTTTTGAAGGTCGCGCAGAGGGCCTCATTATTCCAGGACAATTCTGAAGCAAGTGTACGGAATTGTACGGCATACTCGCCAACGGAAGAATTACCCTGGACCAGGTTCAACAGGGCAGTCTCAGCAGAAGAGGCTCGGGCAGGTTCCTCAAAGACACTTCGGATTTCCGAGAAGAAGGAGTGTACAGAGGCAGTGACGGGGTCATTGCGGTCCCAGAGCGGTGTGGCCCATGACAGGGCTTTTCCGGACAGAAGACTGACTACGAAAGCCACCTTAGACCTTTCAGTGGGAAACAGGTCCGACATCATCTCCAGATGCAGGGAACATTGGGAAAGAAAGCCACGGCAAAACTTAGAGTCCCCATCAAATTTATCCGGCAAGGATAAGCGTATCCCAGGAGCGGCCACTCGCTGCGGAGGAGGTGCAGGAGCTGGCGGAGGAGATGACTGCTGAAGCTGTGGTAGCAACTGTTGTAGCATAACGGTCAGTTGAGACAGCTGTTGGCCTTGTTGCGCTATCTGTTGTGACTGCTGGGCGACCACCGTGGTGAGGTCAGCGACAACTGGCAGAGGAACTTCAGCGGGATCCATGGCCGGATCTACTGTCACGATGCCGGCTGGCAGGTAGTGGACCCTCTGTGCCAGAGAGGGATTGGCGTGGACCGTGCTAGTGGACCGGTTCTAAGCCACTACTGGTTTTCACCAGAGCCCGCCGCAAAGCGGGATGGTCTTGCTGCGGCAGTAGTGACCAGGTCGTATCCACTAGCAACGGCTCACCTCTCTGGCTGCTGAAGATAGGCGCGGTACAAGGGAGTAGGCAGAAGCAAGGTCGGACGTAGCAGAAGGTCGGGGCAGGCAGCAAGGATCGTAGTCAGGGGCAACGGCAGAAGGTCTGAAAACACAGGCAAGGAACACACAAGGAACGCTTTCACTGGCACTAAGGCAACAAGATCCGGCGAGGGAGTGCAAGGGAAGTGAGGTAATATAGGGAAGTGCACAGGTGAAAACCCTAATTGGAACCACTGCGCCAATCAGCGGCGCAGTGGCCCTTTAAATCGCAGAGACCCGGCGCGCGCGCGCCCTAGGGAGCGGGGCCGCGCGCGCCGGGACAGAACAGACGGGGAGCGAGTCAGGTAGGGGAGCCGGGGTGCGCATCGCGAGCGGGCGCTACCCGCATCGCGAATCGCATCCCGGCTGGCAGCGGGATCGCAGCGCCCCGGGTCAGAGGACGTGACCGGAGCGCTGCAGCGGAGGGAGTGAAGCGAGCGCTCCGGGGAGGAGCGGGGACCCGGAGCGCTCGGCGTAACAATATCCCTATCTTATATAAAGGATAGCCTTATGTCTCTTACTATCTTATAGGAAGGATAGCCTTATGCCTAGTGCTCATGTCCTATTGCCTGTATATCATAGTAAGAGCCCTCTGTCTGTCCTGACCTTACGCATGTCTACTGTTTCTTAAGCATTCCACTTGTCCTACAATTTCAAAAATGTCTAAAATTCCTAAAATTAGCTATTAGACTATTTGCATTTATAGGATGCTTCTTGCATGGTCTTTGGGCCCCTTTAAACACCAGGGCCTGGGTATGACTGCTGTATCTGCACCCTCTAAAGTAGCAGTCCCCAAACTGTGAACCTCCAGATGTGGCAAAACTACGACTCCCAGCATGGCCAGACAGCCAACGGCTGTCCGGGCATGCTTGGAGTCGTAGTGTTGCCACATCTGGAGGTCCACAGTTTGGAGACCACTACCCTAGAGCCATGCCCCCTTGTGGAAATTCAAAATGGTCCCTGTTACTATACTTCAGTCTCTCTCACTTAAAGGGGTACGCCGGCGAAATACTATATATATATATATATATATATATATATATACATATATATATTTTTTTCTTTAAATCAACTGGTGCCAGAAATTTAAACAGATTTGTAAATTACTTCTATTTAAACATCTTAATCCTTCCAGTACTTATCAGCTGCAGTATGCTCCACAGAAAGCTTCTTTCTTCTTCTTTTTTTAATTTCATTTCTGTCTGACCACAGTGCTCTCTGCTGACACCTCTGTCCATTTTAGAAACTGTTCAGAGCAGGATAGGTTTGCTATGGGGATTTACTCCTACTCTGGACAGTTCCTGACACGGACAGAGGTGTCAGGAGAGAGCACTGTGGTCAGACAGAAAAGAAATTGCTCTAGAGCATACAGCACCTGATAAGTACTGGAAGGGTTAAGAGTTTTTAATAGAAGCAATTTACAAATCTGTTTAACTTTCTGGCACCAGTTGATTTAAAAAAATAAAATAAAAAAAAGTTTTTCACCGGAGTTTCCCTTTAAGTTTCCAGCGTTGGGACTTCGAAGTCCTTAAAGGATTTGGAGAAAAATAAGTCTTTGTGTAAATCCCTGTTGGGAGCCGCATCCTGTCACGGAACGTTCTACTTTTCTTGAATGTCATAAGCTCTTTGAGAACCATACACCTGTCTACCCCCTCGGCAATGGTTTTTCAAAACTCAGTCTAAAAATAATATTATTGTCACCAGGGAACTCATTTGTGTCAAAACATCTCTTTGGCGCAAAACATCTCTTTGGCGCAGTTTGCCTGAGCCTCAGCTGTGACAATGGAGCGGTAGACGTATTCCAGACGTTCTATCTGCAGAAACTGAGATACAGGTTTGAGTCTTAAATGGATTTATCCAGGAATAGAAAAACAGAGCTAATTTCTTCCAAAAAAAACAGTGCCACGTGTGTCCCCAGGTTGTGTGTAGTATTACAGCTTGGCTCCATTCACCTAATTGGAACTGTGCCGCGATACCACATACAACCTGGGACAGACGTGACGCTGTTTTTGAAAACATTTTAATAAAAAATCAGCTCTGTTTTTCTAATTCTGGATACCCCCTTTAAAGGGGTCGGGGTCCTGGTACTCGGACTAGTTTGCCAGATTTGCTGGCACAGAAGCAGTGCCTAAATCTGTAGTGTCGATTAAAAGGACAGAACATGTGACTCCTACCTCTTAAATAATATCTGGTCAGCTGACAGGGGTTCTTAACTTTAAAAAATCTTTAGCTAGAGAGGTCGCTTAACATTAAAAGGTTATTCCAGTATCAGAAAATTGTATTTAAATAAAAGTATGACCTCATGACATAAAACTTACTAGTATAGTGTTATCACATGTTGTACTGGTTTTAGCATGTTTTTCCCCTGAGAGGAAGTTTTGTAGTCCTCTCATTGTCAGTGTGGTGGTGTCTCCAGCTTCCCCGTTTTCCTTCTCTCCTGACAGGAGGTTGTGTAGTCCTCAAATTGTTAGTGTGATGTTGTCTCCAGCTTCCCTGCTCTTCCTTCTCTCCTGACAGGAGGTTATGTAGTCCTCTCATTGTCAGTGGGATGTTGTCTCCAGCTTCCCTGCTCCTCCCTCTCTCCTGACAGGAGGTTGTGTAATCCTATCATTGTCAGTGTGGTGTTGTCTCCAGCTTCCCTGCTCTTCCTTCTCTCCTGACAGGAGGTTATGTAGTCCTCTCATTGTCAGTGTGATGTTGCCGCCAGCTCCCCTGCTCTTACTTCTCTCCTGACAGGAGGTTATGTAGTCCTTTCATTGTCAGTGTGATGTTGTCTCCAGCTTCCCTGCTCTTCCTTCTCTCCTGACAGGAGGTTGTGTAGTCCTATCATTGTCAGTGTGGTGTTGGCTCCTCCCTCTCTCCCAAGACAACCCATCATTCTATACTGTCTCAGGAGGAGTGGCTGGGTCTTTTGAGTTCAAGCCCGAGGGAAAGCAAAGCATTCCGGGAAGTATCCCCCTTTAAGTTGATCAAAAAGGGGGATATTTATCAAAACCTGTGAACAGGAAAAGTTGCCCAGTTGCCCATAGCAACCAATCAGATCGCTTCTTTCATTTTTAAAAAGGCCTCTGCAAAATGAAAGAAGCGATCTGATTGGTTGCTATGGGCAACTGGGCAACTTTTCATGTACACAGGTTTTGATAAATCTTCCCCAAAGTGTTTCCTTGGTGGGATTCCTTGCAACACCTTCAAAAGGGACAAAAAGTGCATTACTGTGTTTTCTGTGTAATGTAGGACAGCACAGTCCTCCAGGGTGAGGGTCTTTCTTTGTGGCTCAGGGGTCAGCACTGTTGCCTTGCAGTGCTGGGGGTCCTACGTTTATATCCCACCAGGGAGAACATCTGCATGGGGTTTGCATAGGTCTCTGCTGGGTACTGCTGTTTCCTCCCATACTCCAAAAACATACTGCGCGATGAACCTTCATCACATGTAATAGCCTCCGGTTATGGATGTGATGTCATAAAGCCATACTGATGGAGCGGGAGAACGCCGGCAGTGCCGACCTGGCAAACTATTTCTCATTATGCAGAATGATTGAAATTTATCACTGTTATTTCTAGTCCGCCATCTGCTGTTCGTTTCCTGTTACTGCGCTCATCAATCGTAAAAGTCATATTGACCGAATCGTAAAAGTCATATTGACCGATACGGCATCTAGGAGAATTAGATAAGTGACTGGCTATCGTTTTCCTTATATGGTCTGAAGTGGGTGGGGTTATAACGCAGTAGCCAATCAGAGGATAGGAACGATGACAGTGTGGTAGCCCTTGGGGGGATATAATACAGTGGGGGTGTTGCTTTGGTATTTGAGGGGTTAATTTAACCCCTGTCACTCGTGACGCCAGGGTGAGGGTTAATACGCTGAGGTAAATCTTTGGCCTATCGCCACCCTTCCCAGAAACGATAGGTGCGTGCTTAAATGAATGAAGGTCCACAATAGGGATGAACTTGAACTTGCATAAACTTTACTGAAGTACTTGCGGTACATCCGATTAACAGCAACAGTCTCAGTAATACAGTCTCTATACAGCTCAGCAATGATTGACAGATGCTGCAGACCATTAACTTATCCAAGGTTTAATAGAGTTAGGATTTGTGCAGAGATCCGTCCGAATTTAGGGGTCTGTTTAGGTCCGGTGATCTTGCGAAGTTAACAGGGATTGAGATAACTCACAGTTTTATATGGATGGCCGTTGCCGCAAGGCTTGGGCCTAGTCACTGCGGAAGATAGCTGCGCAGATCCGTCCTCATCAGCAGCGCAGGAACAAGAGATGCTGCTTGCTTGGCAGCACAGGAACAAGAGAGCGATTAATGGCCGCCGCTCCCTTATATGTGCAGGGCCGTTTTGGATTGGTCCGTGTCAGCTGTCACTCACCGTTACAAGGCATGGTGGGTGAACACGTCGCTGGGACCTCCTAAGGTCCTAAAGCAAAACCATAGAGTTTTCCACCTGATCACATGACCCGCAGGTCCTGTTACGCTGCAAACAGGTAGACAATTAAATATCTACACTTTTTATACTTATAACTGTATAAATATCAGATAGAACTATTATATATTTAGTGGCTAAGTGAGAGGTGACAAGGGGAAGACTAGAAAAGAGGGACCCTGACGTCCTAAGGATTCTGACTATGGGGACCTCTACATAGGTAACATATAAAATACGGTACCGGGACACCACAACAGCAACAAGAGAGGGGCATGGGGGGTGCCAGGCTCCCTCCCATAGACTTGCAATGAGGGGGCGTGGCCATGATGTCACGAGCGGGGCACGCTTGTGACCTCACAAATATCCGATGCTGCACCCGAAGCTCTAAACAAACACTGGGTGCAGCAAGGAGGTAGGGAATAAGATGTCAAAGGATAGGGAAGAAGATGTCTGATCACGGGGGTCCCGCTGATGGGGACCCCCCCCCCCCCCCCCCCACAATCAGACATTTTATTCCTTATCCTTTGGATAGGCGATAAGATGTCTAGGGGCAGAGCACCCCTCTAAAGGGGTACTCCGCCCCTAGACATGTTAACACCTATCCAAAAGATAGGGGATTAGATGCCAGATCACGGGGGTCCAGCTGCTGGGGATAAGATATACTAAAGACTAACATAACACATCCTAGACCTGAATGAAGGAACTAATTGTATGAAATACTTTTGTCTTTACATAGATGAATGTGATAACAAAATCACACAAAAATTACCAATGGATATCAAATGTATCAACCCATGGAGGTCTGGATATGGAGTCACACTCAAAATCACAGTGGAAAACCCCACTACAAGCTGATCCAACTTTATGTAATGTCATTAAAACAAGTCTCAATGAGGCTCAGTAGTGTGTGTGGCCTCAATGTGCCCGTATGACCTCCCTACAATGCCTGGGCATGCTCCTAATGAGGTGGAGGATGGTCTCCTGAAAGATGTCCTCCCAGACCTGGACTAAAGCATCCGCCAACTCCTGGACAGTCTGTGGTGGATGGAGCGAGACGTCCCAGATGTGCTGAATCGGATTCAGGTCTAGGGAACGGGTGGGCCAGTCCATAGCATCAATGCCTTCCTCTTGCAGGAACTGCTGACACACTCCAGCCACATGAGGTCTAGCATTGTCTTGTATTAGGAGGAACCCAGGGCCAACGGCACCAGCATATGGTCTCACAAGGGGTCTGAGGATCTCATCTCGGTACCTAATGGCAATCAGGCTACCTCTGACAAGCACATGAAGGGCTGTGCGGCCCCCCCAAAGAAATGCCCCCCCCAACACCATTACTGACCCACCGCCAAACCGGTCATGCTGGAGGATGTCGCAGGCAGCAGAATGTTCTCCACAGCGTCTCCAGACTCTGTCAGGTCTTTCACATGTGCTCAGTGTGAACCTGCTTTCATCTGTGAAGAGCACAGGGCGCCAGTTGTGAATTTGCCAATCTTGATGTTCTCTGGCAAATGCAAAACGTCCTGCATGGTGTTGGGCTGTAAGCACAACCCCCACCTGTGGACGTCGGGCCCTCATACAACCCTCATGGAGTCTGTTTCTGACCATTTGAGTGGACACATGCACATTTGTGGCCTGCTGGAGGTCATTTTGCAGGGCTCTGGCAGTGCTCCTGCTTGCACAAAGGCGGAGGTAGCGGTCCTGCTGCTGGGTTGTTGCCCTCCTATGACCTCCTCTACATCTCCTGATGTACTGGCCTGTCTCCTGGTAGCGCCTCCATGCTCTGGACACTATGCTGACAGACACAGCAAACCTTCTTGCACCAGCTCGCAATGATGTGCCATCCTGGATGAGCTGCACTACCTGAGCCACTTGTGTGGGTTGTAGACTCCGTCTCATGCTACCACTAGAGTGAAAGCACCTCCAGCATTCAAAAGTGACCAAAACATCAGCCAGGAAGCATAAGAAATGAGAAGTGGTCCGTGGTCACCACCTACAGAACCACTCCTTTATTGGGGGGTGTCTTGCTAATTGCCTATAATTTCCACCTGTTGTCTGTTCCATGTGAAATTGATTGTCAATCAGTGTTCTTCCTGAGTGGACAGTGAGATTTCACAGAAGTGTCATTGACTTGGAGTTACATTGTGTTGTTTAAAGGGGTATTCCAGGCCAAAACTTTTTTTTATATATCAACTGGCTCCGGAAAGTTAAACAGATTTGTAAATTACTTCTATTAAAAAATATGAATCCTTCCAATAGTTATTAGCTTCTGAAGTTGAGTTGTTGTTTTCTGTCTAACTGCTCTCTGATGACTCACGTCCCGGGAGCTGTGCAGTTCCTATGGGGATATTCTCCCATCATGCACAGCTCCCGGGACGTGACATCATCATTGAGCAGTTAGACAGAAAAATTCAGAAGCTAATAACTATTGGAAGGATTAAGATTTTTTAATAGAAACAATTTACAAATCTGTTTAACTTTCCGGAGCCAGTTGATATATATATAAAAAAAGGTTTTGCCTGGAATACCCCTTTAAGTGTTCCCTTTATTTTTTTTGAGCAGTGTATATGACAAGACCATTGTCCATGAATGATAAGGGTGGTTTTTGGATAAAAATGCTAATTTTTAGTTGTTTTTTTTCCTGATCCTGGACAGTCCACGCACATTTCTACCTTTGCAGTATCCTTGTGCATGCAGAGAGTTAGAAGTGCACATACTGTAATAACGGGAAGCGATTCCCACCCCATGGGGATTAAGGATACACCAACAATCCTTTTATCTTCCTGTCATTGACCTTGTTTACTGCATATTAGATGCAGGTTATAAATTGCCCGGCTACTGGTTGGCCGTACGAGGCGGGAGCCATGAGCGGGGATGTTAGGGATAATAGATGGCTCCATACATCACAAGTGGACAACTAAATGTGAAATATAGCAGTACATCCAGACCGAAAAGGCCAAGAAAACAAGATGTGAAGAGACGCGGAACATTTGTGGTGTTATTGGTGAAGCGGGGGGTGAGATAGGATTAGACTCGGCTTACATGAAAATTCTAAAGGCTACCATCAAGTTGTGCACATTCAGCATGTGGACCCTCAACTGGTGCCAGAAAGTTAAACAGATTTGTAAATTACTTCTATAAAAAAAATCTTTACCCTTCCAGTACTTCTCAGCTGCTGTATACTTCACAGGAAGTTATTTTCTTTTTGAATTTCTTTCTGTCTGACCACATTGCTCTCTGCTGACACCTCTGTCCATGTCAGGAACTAACCAGAGCAGGATAGGTTTGCTATGGGGGATTTGCTCCTACTCTGGACAGTTCCTGACATGGACAGAGGTGTCAGCAGAGAGCACTGTGGTCAGACAGAAGGGAAATTCAAAAAGAAAAGAACTTCCTGTGGAATATACAGCAGCTAATAAGTACTGGAAGTATTAAGATTTTTAAATAGAAGTCATTTACAAATCTGTTTAACTTTCTGGCACCAGTTGATAAAAAAATAAATAAAAATGTTTACCAGTGGAGTACCCCTTTAACTGCAATATATATATATATATATATATATATATATATATATACACAGCAGTGTTTCCTGGCCAGGGTGCCTCCAGCTGTTGCAAAAGTACAACTCCAAGCATGCCTGGACAGCCAGTGTAAATTGAACAGTGAGCACGGTGCAGCAGAATCCCTTTTTCAAGCTGTAACAAAGCTGTTTTACAATAATAAAAAAAAAGAGAATAGCCTAAAATATTACTAAAACGCATCCTACTTGCTAAGTTTACTACTGGGTTTAGCTAAAAAAAAACTGCATGAAAAACTGCAGAGGTATTTTTTTCTGAAACCGAATAAAAAAATTAATAAAACAAAAAACACACATACAGTATGTGTGAAGCCACCCATAGACCCACATTTATTTTTATTTTTTGGTAGGAAAAGGCCATTCCACCAAGATACTACTAGGCTGCTGCTGCTTGATTTGTATCTCTCTGGTTATAGGAAATAGAGGAATCTTACATCTTTGTTAAAATAACTAAATGAATAACATGAAGTAGTACCCGCCTAGTAGTGTCCTTTGGGCAATGCCAGGTATTTAGAGCCAATGAGGCACTTACATTCTACAAAGAAGAAATAGGAAATTAATTCTCTTTTTTTCAAATATTTTAAAGATTTTCCAGTTTTATTCATTATGGCAAAATCAATGTAATTGTTTTAATTTTATTTCTTCACTCACCTTAATTTTTTATACAGTTTGAAGAAAGATGCTGATATATTTACATATATATAGAAAATAACTAAAATCCTTTTATGATGTGTTTCATTATTCTCTATTTTACAGTATAATATTATATTATTATTATTATTATTATTATTATTATTATTAGATACAGTCTTTATTATATTCCAAAGCTCAGTTCACAATTACACTGGTTATTACTGGAAATAGTCAGCAAGGAGCTTATCTTACCTGCTGTAATGCAGGAGAACAGTGAGTTTGTTAAAGCAGATGACTGCACAATACCTGGAGTGAAGATGAAATTTCCCAGAATGCAGATCACAAAAAAAGCTCTTTACAGACCAAGTCCTGCTAGAAAAACGCACTGTATGTACACAGTGACCTGACCAGCAGAATAGTGAGTACAGCTCTGGAGTGCTGACCAATTAGTTGCGGGTGTGGTCGTGCTTCAGCTGTGCTGTGTGTCTGCTGTGTCTCCTGAGCTCCAGGGATTTCCATCTGTTCCACCTGGGGCCTGCTTCCTCCTCCCCAGGGACGGAGTGGGTTTCCAGGCATGAGTGAGGGAGGCGAGGCCCAGGCTTCTGCTCCTCGGAATAGGCCGCAGGGGAGCAGTAGAAGCCAGCAAGCGGCCGGAACATCGGAGGATTTGGGGGTGAGGCGTTCCACCAGGAGTCGCAGCAATGCTGCTCCAACTCCCCCCACAGAGGCGAGAAGCTCCAAGGTGGGATCCTCCTTGGGAAAGCTGGGTGCTGCAAGTGGAAAGCTGGGTTCGTCCGGAAGAAGTCAGAGTACTCACGGAGGTGAAGCCGACCTCAGTGAGGAAGGCTGGGGAGTGCTGAGGACCCGGGAGTCTATTTCCACCTATACCTCCCGGGTAAAAAGTCACCTCCGTGAGTATGAAGACGCCTGTAAGGCCATCAGGAGGCTCCGAGAGGAACTGCGCTGTGCCCATGCCAGGGCTAAGGTAACTCCAAAAAAGAAAAAGACGGAGATTCAGGGGCAGATAAAGAGACTTATGGCTGAAATACAAGCTTTGGAGGAGAGGAGAGGAGAATTACTGGCGAAGAGTGGGCCATTTAAAGAAAAATTGGAAAATGGAGAACGATTCAAGGTAATGGAGGAAAAGGAAAATAAAAGGTTGATGGGGCTGCAATCTGAGAGCCAGGTGGATGATGCGGAGGAGATGGAGGAAGAACAACAGCCAGATCCACCTGGTGGCCTGCGGCAACAGCAGCAGGCCCCGTACAGTGGGCCCCCTGCACAGCAACCAGCAGTATCACCTGCCGACTCAGGGGAGGACAGTGACAGCAGCTACCAGGGAGGGGCGCTAATGGCCCAGATCCGCATGCTGGAATCCCCAGTGTGTCCTCAGAACCTGGTATTTGGAGATGAGCTCCCAAATGAGGCACCTGGGGGTAAGAAGAAGAAGACCAAGCCAAAGCAGCAAGAAGTGGTGAGTTACATCTACACCCCCCTCCCTGTAAACCCTGAGTCGGCCGCAGGGTCAGCTCATTGTGCAAGCCCCGTTACCCAGCCCAGCCCGTGTTCTGTGGTGGACTCGGTGCAAAGGTGCGGGGAGAGTACAGATACTAAAAGGGCGCAGAGCTCCATGCCTGTTTGCAGTAGCAGGGATGGAGCAGAGAAGGCATCGGCCGCAAGGCCGTACAGTGAGGGCGGCCCAGCGGTGGGCAGAGAGGCAGACTCCGGTGCTGTAGTTCGCTCCCCTGTGGGAGAGGGGGGTGACTCAGTGCCGGAGGTAGTCGTGGTGGCTAAGGGAAAAATAGATTCTCCCAAAAGTAGAAAAAAACTTTTGTTTTGCATTGGCGCCGCTGATCCAGATCAGCGGCGCCCAGGAGCTGGACATTCTAGTACGGATGAGGCGGAGGGTACCGGTAAAAACAGGGCTGGGGCCGCTAATAAACAGGCTAGGCAGGCTTCCCGGTCCTTGTATAAGGGACCGGTGACCTGTCCTGTGGTGATGGCTCCAGCCCTGGTACCCAGTGATGCTGACAGTACAAAATCTGCACCAGAACGCACCGGTCCAGCCAGTATGAATGTGGAGGTTAATGTTGGAGTGACTGAGGGTGTGAATGAGGTGAATAATTCATATGTTACTAAAAATCTTTCAGGGGCTTTGAATGGTGGTTGGGCTGTAGCACGGGTGGAGGTATGGGGGGCACATCAGCTAAAATAGGGGTCAATGGTTTGGGTATGGATTATGTGGAGGAGGGTGGTGAAGGGGCACAGATTAGTGGTGGGAATGTAGGGCCTGGTCCAGTTGCACCCCCAGCGGTGGCAGCACCCGTCCGCAGCTACGCGAATGTCACCGCTGGGGGAAGGGGGGCAGCTTCCTCGTCCTCTGGCTCTGGGGAGAGCAGTTTGCAGCAGCGTCTCCTGGGGGCCTTAAGGAGAGGGGAGAGATCAATCAATGTAGAGGGTAGGGAGGTTGATCTATCCTTTTGGATAGAAAGACATGGTCTTTCAGCCTTCCGAGAGGAAAGAGGGGGGGATACTGTGTGGTCTCTCCCAACAGCCGGGCCAGGTGGTCTCCGAAGGAATGTGGTCCGGCTGAGGTGGAGAGGCAGTGATACATGTCCTCCAAGAGCTAAAGTTGTTGAGCTTCTGCTGAAGTTGGGCTTTAAGGCAGCTGACATCTACGCCTTAATACATCCTTATGGTACCCCTGAGTTCGATATCAGCTTTGTTCGGCCAGAGGGGCTTGAGCTCTTCTGGTCGAATTATGAGTTGGTAAAGAATGAGCCCGGCTGGCGAGACTTTGCCATTCAGGCAGTGTCTCGCCAAAATAATGTCAAGAAGGTGACCGTTTTAACCCGTAACGAATCGCTTTCTTGTATTGACATCATGACGTGGCTAGGTCGGTATGGTGAGGTGGTGGAGGTCCCAAAAAAGAACAGGGATGAATATGGCATCTGGTCAGGGGCCTGGACGTTTATGGTCAAGGTTAGGCGTTCAGGAAACACCGTTACCCATATACCATCTGCGACCTTCCTCGGAAGGGATCGTATCCAGATCTTCTACCAGGGTCAGCCGAAGCTCTGTCACAGATGTGGTGACCCCACACATTTTAGTGCCAATTGCACTGTGCAGAAGTGCACTCTGTGTGGGGAAATAGGCCATCTCGCTACATCTTGTGCAGAGATTAGGTGTCACCTGTGTGGTGACTTAGGTCACCCATTCAGTCGCTGCCCTCGTTCCTTTGTCAACGCGGTTGTTGCCCCGGTGGGAGTAAGCCGTGAGGTGGATTCTGCTGTGGGGATGGCTGTCGGGGATGAAGGGGTGCAGGGGCCAGGGAAGAAAAGTAAGCAGAAGACGCCTGCCCAACTGAGGCGTCTCGAGAAGCGTCAAAGGAACAGGGAGATTCAGGACTCACAGGAGCATCAACCAACTGGGGTGACTCCTGATCCTGTCCCTGCGGCCAGTCTTACTGCTGAGGCCCTGGGGGATAGTGAACTGGATGAGGAGATTGGGAAGATCCACAAAGAGGTGGGAGCGCGGATGAGGACAGTGGGGGATGGGCAGAAACAAAGCGGGGTACTCGGAAGAATAAGAAAAGGAGAGATGTAAGATCTTCTCCCACCCGCCAGATGCCAAAGGAAGGTACAACTGACCCCCCTCTGATTGGTCTCTCCAACCGGTTCCGAGCCCTCCGCGACATTTCCTCTTCGGAGGAGGGGGGGGCTGGGGGTGAGGTTCCGGATGTTGCGGTGGGGCTCACAGGAGACGCTGAGTCCTCTCTCCCTGGGGAATCTATGTCTTCAGGGGGGGAGACTGGCCCAGAGTCAGGGGACGAGGAAAATGTATATAAAGGGAAAATGGACACATCTATTTCACTTAAAAGGGGTAAACCATCATCTGATGAGGAGGGTGGTGGGGTGGATGGGAAGGATGGTAGGAAAAAGAAAGCTGTCTAACTCAATCACCCTTGATGGCGGCACCCTCTCCGTTGACTCTGGCATCTATTAATGTTGCCAGCATAAAGTCAGATACGGCTCGATTTGCGGCCTATGATTTTTTTGCCCATATTAATGCTGATATTTTATTTTTGCAAGAGACCAGGCTAACAGATATGTCATCTATCTACAAGGCTAAAAGAGAGTGGAGGAATGGGCCCTCCTACTGGTCTCTTGGGGCCGAGCCGTATAGCGGAGTGGCAGTCCTTTTTACCGCAGCGGTAGAATGCCAACGGGTTATCGAGTTAGAAATGGGGAGGTGCCTGATCTTAGATGTCCTCATGAAGGGACAAGAACTTCGCCTTATTAACATCTATGGCCCACAGTCTAAGTGGGACCGGAAGTGTCTCTTTATGAGGATCAAGCCCTATCTTTTTACAAGTCGGCAGGTGGTCTTTGGAGGGGACTTTAATGCTGTCACGAGGCCCCAAGACAGGGGAGGTGCCAGAGACAAGCTGACTTATGATAGCGTCGCCCTAAATAGCATAGCGAGTGAGGCTCGCCTGGTGGATGTCCACATCCGGCACACCCCAGGCCACGCGGGATTCACCTATCATAGGGGTAGTTGTAGGTCTAGGATAGATAGGTTGTTTTTAAAGGAGGAGGCCGTCTCTTCAGCAGTGTCTGTTGTTGAGGTGGAGTTCTCCGATCACTGTTTAATTTTGTTTTCTCTGAATGTCACAGAGACCCCCCGGATGGGCAGAGGCTATTGGAAGCTGAATTCGTCTCTCTTGGAAGAAGCGGAGATAAGACAGTCCTTTGAGGATTTTCTTCAGAGCCAGGTACCATTGCTGGGCCTTTGTAGCAGTAAGTCAGAGTGGTGGGAGATCTTCAAGGAAAGGGTTGCGAGATTCTTCCGCCAGCTCTCGGGCCTCAGAAGCCTAAACAGGTACCGTTTGTACCAGGGCCTGAGGAAGAAACTTGAGAACCTTGTCTCGACTGGAGGTAGTCGTGACGATATCTCCAGAGTGAAGTCCTTGTTGATGAAGTGCCAGTAAGACAGACACGCATCTTTGATTTTTGAGAGGGATTACGGGAAGTACCGCTCGCCCGACCCTTATAGAAACTGCAAGATGTCAGTGAATAGTAAAATAGTCTCAGGACTGATTGATAGTACGGGATCCTTGAAAAGGTCCAGATCAGGGATCCTGGAGGTCGTCAGATCCTTCTACTCGCACCTCTTGGGAAGGAAGGATCTAGATCGAGATAAGGTATCAGCTTTCTTGGCTGAAACCGTCCCTGAACCAGGAGTAGACTCCTCTCTTGACGTTTTGACAGAGATGATCCGGGAAGAGGAAGTCAGGATGGCTATTGATGGGCTTGCCCTCAAGAAGTCACCCGGTCCGGATGGCTTAACATCTGAGTTCTATAAGACCTTTAAGGACACTTTGGTTCCCCTCTTGACTGGGGTTTTTAATGAATGTCTATCCTCGGGCACTCTGCCAAAGTCAATGAGGAGGTCAGCGCTGATCATCCTGTCAAAGGGTAAAGACCCGTCCCACATTGAGAATTGGCGTCCCATAGCACTTCTCAATGTGGACCGAAAGAATCTGGCAAAAGTGCTGTTTAACCGGCTGGTGGAGTTTGCACCCCGGCTCCTTTCGGGGGCTCAGCATTGCTCTGTTCCGGGCCGCAGTACATTTAGTGCTGTGCTCAGTGCCCGAGAGGCTGTGGAGCAGGGTAGGGCTGGCCACTGGAAGGGGTACTTGCTGTCCTTGGATCAGGCAAAAGCATTTGATCGGGTTAACCATGAATACCTCTGGTCTGTTCTTCTGAGATATGGCCTGCCGGGGGGGTTTGTTGATTGGCTTAAGACCTTGTATGCAGGGGCAAAGAGTTTCCCACTTGTGAATGGTTGGATTGGTCGCTCCTTTGAGGTTGGGTCTGGTGTCCGTCAGGGTTGTCCTTTAAGCCCTTTGCTGTACGTGTTTGCAATTGATCCTTTCCTTAGGAGGATTGATTGTGGACCGTTGGCGGGGGTGAGAATGGACCTGGCGGTGCCGGATTCGGCTCTGAGGGCGGTAGCATATGCTGATGATGTCACTGTGTTTGTCTCCTCACAAGAGGAGGTCAGATGGGTGATGTCAGAGGTGGACCGCTACTCGGAGGCATCGGGGTCCAAGATCAACCAGGATAAGTGTGAGAGTCTCTGGCTGGGAGGGGGAGATCCTAGTTTTGATCTCCCGGACGCCCTTCCAGAGCCCCAGGAATCTGCAAAAGTTCTCGGCATTGAATTTGGCCAAGGGGATTACCCCAAACAAAACTGGGACAGCAGGCTTAAGATCGCCGCTCAGAAGGTGGATCAGTGGAAGGGTTGGTCTTTGACCCTCCGGGAAAGGGTTAACCTGATCAAAACATTCCTGCTCCCTTTGTTGCTATATCTGGGCAGTGTATGTATGTTGCCAGAACCTCTCTGGACCCGGGTCTACAGTGTGTTCTTCCAAATGTTATGGGGGAATAGACTGAACCTAGTGAAGAGGGAGGTTACTTACCGTACAAGGAGACTAGGGGGGTT
This sequence comes from Hyla sarda, assembly GCF_029499605.1. Classification (NCBI taxonomy): domain Eukaryota; kingdom Metazoa; phylum Chordata; class Amphibia; order Anura; family Hylidae; genus Hyla; species Hyla sarda. Next base: position 371,786,023 of record NC_079193.1, on the reverse strand, counting down.
GTGTATGGTCAACCCCGTGGTATTCCTAGTGAATACCTTTCTTAAGACCAATATAGCAAACCTCTGGTCAGAGAGGGCTCCTCCGTGGGTATCCTCCTGTAGGGGATGGTTTCGGCCTTTCTTCCAGGAATGGGAGACAGGAGGGCAAGTGAAGCATCTTCGCACACCACACGGGCATCTCCCGGCTTATGCTACCCCGGTTCTGAAGATTATTCGTCGGTGGGGTCTGGGGATGGGGGAGATTAGGACTCTGTCGAGGAAATTCCTTGACAAGGGGGTCCTGTCTTCTCATTTCCAGAGGCCATTGGCGCTCAAGGACTGCCCAAGTCGGGATCTGGAGGAGGGTTTAGAGCTGTTGAATTCTATCAGGATCCCCTTGAAGTTTTGGGACTTGACTTGGCGCTGCTTCCATGGGAAACTGTGTGTGAGGGACAATCTGAAGTGCAGGAGCTCTGATGACCGGGGATGTCCCCGCGAAGAGTGTGGAGGCATGCTGGAAAGCATGGAGCATTTTCTGCTTCATTGTCCCTTTAACACAGAGGTTTACACCAGGGTGGGCGCTTCCATTGGTTGGCCTCGGCTGGCCAGTCTCTCCTATGCGGAATGGGCCTATGGGGCATTCAGAAACCTTGGAAGCTGGGACCGGTGCACTTTATTCCTAGTCAGCTCAGTGATCAGGTACTACACGTGGAATGCACGGTGTTTAGTGTCGACGCAGCGTAAAATCCTCCCTGTGGATGTGGTGGTTAGGAACATTCTCGGTGACCTGGTGAAGGTGCGTTCTCTGGAGTACGAGAGGCTGGGTGCTGGCAGGGCCTCTCGTCTGTGGAGGGGCTCTGCCTTTAAAGTGCCTTAGCCCGTTGTCTCCCCCTGGTGGTGGGCTGATGCTGGCACATTAGTCTTTTTGTTTTGAGAAGTCGGTTTATGGTAATATAGGGCTTGCAGGCACTGAACTTGAGCTTTAGGGGTTTGTTGTTTGGCTTATAGTGTTATATGTATTTGTTATTGTATTTATTGTTGTAGTCTATTTGTATACTTATGTATTGTATATATTGTTAGTCTGTGTATATTTTATGTAATGTATATACTGTATATATTGTGTGATGCCACCTGGGGTTTGGGTTTAGTTTAGGTTGGGTGGTGGGTTAAAAGGGGGGAGGGGGTTTGTATGGGACTTTTATATATACAGAAAATCCTGGACTGGTTCATGGACGTCTGGTAACATGTACTGGGGGCATGGGATGCGGGACCAGCTCAGGGCAAAAAATAAATAAATAAATAAATAAAAAAAATAAAAAAAAGGGGTGTTATTTTGTTTGTGTTGGTTTTTTATTATTTTGTATATATTATTATTGTTGTTGTTGTTATTCTTTTTGGTATATTATTGGTATTAGGTTTTTGGTATTGCAACTGGGCCAGGAAATTCACATTTAGGATTAGTGTATATTAGTGTATATAGTTTATTAGTATGGTATGGGTATAATAGGTATTATAGGAATCTGTCTTTTGTAAATAATGTATATATTTGTTTGTGTGCAGGAATGAGTGTGGGGTGGACCGGTGTTGTATTTTATGCTATGGTGTTTGGTTTTATGATTCGCTATATTGATATGTTCTGTCGGATATGGTACGTTTATGTTTTGTAATTTTTTATTGTTATGTTTGAAATTTTTATAAAAGATCTACAGGATATAACACAGGATCAGTACAGGATAAGTAATGTAATGTATGTACACAGTGATCTCACCAGCAGAATAGTGAGTACAGCTCTGGAGTATAATACAGGATATAACTCAGGATCAGTACAGGATAAGTAATGTAATGTATGTACACAGTGACCTCACCAGCAGAATAGTGAGTACAGCTCTGGAGTATAATATAGGATATAACTCAGGATCAGTACAGGATAAGTAATGTAATGTATGTACTGTCACGATTCGGCTTCCAGGTAGTGGATCCTCTGTGTCAGCGAGGGATTGGCGTGGACCGTGCTAGTGGACCGGTTCTAAGAGGCTACTGGTTTTCACCAGAGCCCGCCGCAAAGCGGGATGGTCTTGCTGCGGCAGTAGCAACCAGGTCGTATCCACTAGCAACGGCTCTACCTCGCTGACTGCTGAGAAGGCGTGGGACAGAAGGACTAGGCAGAGGCAAGGTCAGACGTAGCAGAAGGTCGGGGGCAGGCGGCAAGGTTCGTAGTCAGGATGGGTAGCAGAAGTTCAGGTACACAGGCTTTGGACACACTAAACGCTTTCACTGGCACAAGGCAACAAGATCCGGCAAGGGAGTGCATGGGAGGAGGTCAGATATAGTCAGGGACCAGGTGGAAGCCAATTAGGCTAATTGGGCCAGGCACCAATCATTGGTGCACTGGCCCTTTAAGTCTCAGAGAGCTGGCGCGCGCGCGCCCTAGAGAGCGGAGCCGCGCGCGCCAGCACATGACAGCAGGGGACCGGGACGGGTAAGTGACCTGGGATGCGATTCGCGAGCGGGCGCGTCCCGCTGTGCGAATCGCATCCCCAACGGCCATGACAGTGCAGCGCTCCCGGTCAGCGGGACTGACCGGGGCGCTGCAGGGAGAAAGACGCCGTGAGCGCTCTGGGGAGGAGCGGGGACCCGGAGCGCTAGGCGTAACAGTACCCCCCCCCCTTAGGTCTCCCCTTCTCTTTGTCCGGTAACTGCCTCCCCTGGGATGAGGACACCGGGAAAGAATGGAGGGTTTCCTCAACGGCAGGCAGTACAGCAGGAGTGGGAATGGGGAGGGAGGGCAGAGGGCGAGGCCTGGCACGGGGCAGTGTGACACCAGGACGGGGGCCATGGGGAGGCACAGAGGCTTGCCTGACGGGACTGGGAGGGGGGGAGAGGCACTTCCTGTGGCAGGCAGAGTCCCAGTTCCTGATCTCCCCGGTGGTCCAATCAATGGTGGGGGAATGAAGCCGGAGCCAAGGCAGACCGAGGAGGACCTCAGAGGTACAGTTGGGGAGAATGAAGAACTCAATCCTCTCAAGGTGGGGTCCAATAGACATGAGGAGGGGCTCTGTGCGGTAACGCACGGTGCAGTCCAATCTGGCTCCGTTGACCGCGGAAATGTAGAGCGGCTTGACGAGACGGGTCACCGGGATGCTGAATTTATTAACAAACGACTCCAAAATAAAATTTCCAGAGGCACCAGAGTCCAAGCAGGCCACGGCTGAGAGGGAGGAGTTGGCTGTAGAAGAAATCCGCACGGGCACCGTGAGACGTGGAGAAGAAGACTTAGAACCAAAAGATGCAACACCCACGTGAGCTGGGTGCGTGCGTGCGTTTCCCAGGCGTGGAGGACGGATAGGGCAATCCACCAAGAAATGCTCAGTACTGGCACAGTACAGACAGAGATTTTCTTCTCTACGGCGATTCCTCTCTTCCTGGGTCAGGCGAGACCGATCCACTTGCATGGCCTCCTCGGCGGGAGGCCCAGGCGAAGACTGCAAAGGATGCTGTGGGAGAGGTGCCCAGAGATCTAAGTCTTTTTCCTGGCGGTGCTCTTGGTGTCGCTCAGAAAAACGCATGTCAATGCGGGTAGCCAAATGGATGAGTTCTTGGAGGTTGGCAGGAATCTCTCGTGCGGCCAGCACATCCTTGATGCGACTGGATAGGCCTTTTTTAAAGGTCGCGCAGAGAGCCTCATTATTCCAGGATAGTTCAGAAGCAAGAGTACGGAATTGTATGGCGTACTCGCCAACGGAAGAATTACCCTGGACCAGGTTCAGCAGGGCAGTCTCGGCAGAAGAAGCTCGGGCAGGTTCCTCGAAGACACTTCGGACTTCAGCGAAGAAGGACTGGACTGTGGCTGTGGCAGGATCATTGCGGTCCCAGAGCGGTGTGGCCCAAGACAAGGCCTTTCCTGAAAGAAGGCTTACTACGAACGCCACCTTAGACCGTTCTGTAGGAAACAAGTCCGACAACATCTCCATATGCAGGGAACACTGAGACAAAAATCCACGGCAGAGTTTAGAGTCCCCATCAAATTTGTCCGGCAGGGACAAGCGTAGGTTAGGAGCGGCCACTCGCTGCGGAGGAGGTGCAGGAGCTGGCGGAGGAGATGGTTGCTGCTGTAGCAGAGGCAGAAGTTGCTGTAACATGGCGGTCAACTGCGACAGCTGCTGTCCTTGTTGGGCAATCTGCTGCGATTGCTGAGCGACCACCGTGGGAAGATCAGCGAGACTTGGCAGCGGCACCTCAGCGGGATCCATGGCCGGATCTACTGTCACGATTCGGCTTCCAGGTAGTGGATCCTCTGTGTCAGCGAGGGATTGGCGTGGACCGTGCTAGTGGACCGGTTCTAAGAGGCTACTGGTTTTCACCAGAGCCCGCCGCAAAGCGGGATGGTCTTGCTGCGGCAGTAGCAACCAGGTCGTATCCACTAGCAACGGCTCTACCTCGCTGACTGCTGAGAAGGCGTGGGACAGAAGGACTAGGCAGAGGCAAGGTCAGACGTAGCAGAAGGTCGGGGGCAGGCGGCAAGGTTCGTAGTCAGGATGGGTAGCAGAAGTTCAGGTACACAGGCTTTGGACACACTAAACGCTTTCACTGGCACAAGGCAACAAGATCCGGCAAGGGAGTGCATGGGAGGAGGTCAGATATAGTCAGGGACCAGGTGGAAGCCAATTAGGCTAATTGGGCCAGGCACCAATCATTGGTGCACTGGCCCTTTAAGTCTCAGAGAGCTGGCGCGCGCGCGCCCTAGAGAGCGGAGCCGCGCGCGCCAGCACATGACAGCAGGGGACCGGGACGGGTAAGTGACCTGGGATGCGATTCGCGAGCGGGCGCGTCCCGCTGTGCGAATCGCATCCCCAACGGCCATGACAGTGCAGCGCTCCCGGTCAGCGGGACTGACCGGGGCGCTGCAGGGAGAAAGACGCCGTGAGCGCTCCGGGGAGGAGCGGGGACCCGGAGCGCTAGGCGTAACATGTACACAGTGACCTCACCAGCAGAATAATGAGTACAGCTCTGGAGTATAATATAGGATATAACTCAGGATCAGTACAGGATAAGTAATGTAATGTATGTACACAGTGACCTCACCAGCAGAATAGTGAGTACAGCTCTGGAGTATAATACAGGATTTAACTCAGGATCAGTACAGAATAAGTAATATAATGTATGTACACAGTGACCTCACCAGCAGAATAGTGAGTACAGCTCTGGAGTATAATACAGGATATAACTCAGGATCAGTACAGGATAAGTCATGTAATGTATGTACACAGTGATCCCACCAGCAGAATAGTGAGTACAGCTCTGGAGTATAATACAGGATATAACTCAGGATCAGTACAGGATAAGTAATGTAATGTATGTACACAGTGACCTCATTTGCAGAATAGTGAGTACAGCTCTGGAGTATAATACAGGATATAACTCAGGATCAGTACAGGATAAGTAATGTAATGTATGTACACAGTGACCTCACCAGCAGAATAGTGAGTACAGCTCTGGAGTATAATACAGGATATTATTCAGGATCAGTACAGGATAAGTAATGTAATGTATGTACACAGTGACCTCACCAGCAGAATAGTGAGTGCAGCTCTGGAGTATAATACAGGATATAACTCAGGATCAGTACAGGATAAGTCATGTAATGTATGTACACAGTGACCTCACCAGCAGAATAGTGAGTGCAGCTCTGGAGTATAATACAGGATATAACTCAGGATCAGTACAGGATAAGTAATGTAATGTATGTACACAGTGACCTCACCAGCAGAATAGTGAGTACAGCTCTGGAGTATAATACAGGATATAACTCAGGATCAGTACAGGATAAGTAATGTAATGTATGTACACAGTGACCCCACCAGCAGAATAGTGAGTACAGCTCTGGAGTATAATACAGGATATTATTCAGGATCAGTACAGGATAAGTAATGTAATGTATGTATACAGTGACCTCACCAGCAGAATAGTGAGTGCAGCTCTGGAGTATAATACAGGATATAACTCAGGATCAGTACAGGATAAGTAATTTAATGTATGTACACAGTGATTAAGTGATACATAAATGAATGCACACTGTAACAATATGACTGTTAGCAGTCATATAAAAATTATTGAAAAAGTTGATCACATTGTATATAACCCTATGGAGATTTTGCTTCTAGAATCAGCTGTAATGAAACTGGGACTTGTCATCCCCGCAGCCTATGTACACACAGCAGTCACCAAGTGACAGGACCTTATGTTGCCTAGCACCATGTGCATTTTATGTGTTTGCTTACACAGAAGTTACCTCTTATAATGTGTTGACTGAGACAACACAGATTCTAAGCACTGCATCTGAATATAGCTCACAGAGCATTGTCTAGACTGGATACAATTGTATCACTTCTCAGCTGAGAGCAGGACGAGCTATGTACAATGTATTAGTCTGGAGTCCAGGATGTTGAGCTCACAGAGTATTGTCTAGACTGGATACAATTGTATCACTTCCCAGCTGAGAGCAGGACTAGCTATGTACAATGTATCAGTCTGGAGTCCAGGATGTTTAGCTCACAGAGCATTGTCTAGACTGGATACAATTGTATCACTTCTCAGCTGAGAGCAGGACGAGCTATGTACAATGTATTAGTCTGGAGTCCGGGATCTTTAGCTCACAGAGCATTGTCTAGACTGGATACAATTGTATCACTTCTCAGCTGAGAGCAGGACTAGCTATGTACAATGTATCAGTCTGTTGTCCAGGCTGTTTAGCTCACAGAGCATTGTCTAGACTGGATACAAATGTATATACTTCTCAGCTGAGAGCAGGACTAGCTATGTACAATGTATCAGTCTGGAGTCCAGGATGTTTAGCTCACAGAGCATTGTCTACAAGGATACAATAGTTTTTTGTTTTAATTTCTTTAAGTTTTTGGAATTTTTCAAAATGCTTTGTGTAAGGTGTTTTTTTTCAAGAAATTGTTGCGTTTTTCCTCCTGTAGACTTCTATAGGTGCCCCATTCTCCAATAGAAATCCTTAAATCATAAGATGAAAGAATCACATGACTTGTAATGAGAAAAACAAAGGGTATAAAACGTCAAATAAAAAAACACATATGGCCACTTTTTGGACAAAAGAAAAACAGCATCATTCAAGTGGAAAATGAGGGGGCAGTTTTTGTAGCCAAAAAAAAAACTGCCAAAACAAAACTTTTGTCTTACTCTCAGCTTATGGCTGTCAGTGTATGATGGGAGATAGAGAGTAGCACATTTTTGAAAAATTTGATTCGCCCACTTTGCCGAATTTTCCGAAATAATTTGGTTTGGTCCGAATTTATTTGCAGCAAATCGCTAGTAAGAACAGCTATTTCTGCGCTACAGAGAGCCTCAATAGGGGTGTAGAACACTTTTGCCTTGCTGTAACACGCATAGGGAGTGTGCTGTGTTAGAGTGGTTTCACACCACGTTTTGTACTTACGGTTCCCGTATACGGCTGGGAGGAGGGGGCGGGGCTTAATTGCAGCGCCCGCACTCAGCCGTATAGGGGAACCGTATTTAATGCATGTCTATGAGCCGACCAGAGTGAACCGCAGCCTCCGGTCGGCTGTGTTTTCGGCCGTATGCGATTTTCCAACCGTAGGCAAAAACTTGGTCGACCACGTTTTTGCCTGCGGTTGGGAAACCGCATACGGCCGAAAACGCAGCCGACCGGAGGCTGCGGTTCACTCTGTTCGGCTCATAGACATGCATTAAATATGGTTCCCCTATACGGCTGAGTGTGGGCGCCGTCATTAAGCCCCGCCCCCCTCCTCCAAGCCGTATACGGGAACCATAAGTACAAAACGTGGTGTGAAACCATCCTTTGTGAAATAATACTGTTATTCAGTATGACATGCAGATCACAGATGTCGCTATTAGAATCACTGCCGCAGGATGTGGCAGCAGGGTCAGGAGACCATATGGCATCACAATAGAAGAGATTAAAGAGATTTTTTAATGTCATTTTTATTTTATTTAATTTGCATTTATTTAAAAAAAATGTTAATCCTTTTTTGATGACCGATTCTGGTGAACATCGAGTTGGCGGTCCGCCGTGAGGCGAACTACCACCTGTTCCAGCCCCTGGCGACACATCCCCCCCCACCCCCCCCCCCCCCCCCCCACACCCCACCTGTCTTTCTCTGTGTGAAACTGGGAATGTTTCATTTAATCAGTTATGGTTCATTGTCATTGCTCCAACCTGTTTCATTGGATTCTTGTGGCAATTCCACAGGTAATATATGACGACGACCATGGGGCCTCAGTCTTGAAAAGATTACATAGATTTTTTTTTTTAATTTAAATTGAAGATTTTGAATATATTTATAAGTTTAATGTGCCAGCAGCATGAGGAGATCACATGGCAGCACAATGACACAGCCTGGAGGTGGCAGCAGCATGAGGAGACCATAATATGGCAGAATGACCCAGCCTGGAGGTGGCAACAGCCTGACGAGACCACAGGGCCTCACAATTGAAAAGATTAAAGATATTTTGTAAAATTTAAATTGAAGATTTAAAATAGATTAAGATAAAGTTTCATTTAATGTCCCAGCAGCATAAGGAGACCACATGGCCACGGTGTGTCCGGATCCTCTTTCTCGTTTTCCTCATCCCCCTGTAGCTCCACAGCGTGCTCCTTCTCTTCCTCTCCCGTCAGAAGACTATAAAACCCACCCATTTTGAAAAACCTTGCCTGTGCTCCACTGTCCCCCTCCTCCTCCAGTTTAGCCCCCACAGGGCTCATGTGGCCTCGAGATGTAGGCGCCATGTCTCCAGTGCCCTGATCAAACATTGTTTTCAACACGTGTTGTAGTAGATGAAGCAGTGGAATGACGTTGTTCATCCCGTAATCCTGGCGACTCACAAATAATGTGGCTTCCTCAAAGGGCCTGAGCAAACGGCAGGTGTCATGTATGAGCTGCCACAGGTTCACATTGATGTTACACAGGGGAGTACCCCTATCTGCTTGGATCATCAAGAAATCGGTGATGGCTTTTCTCTGTTCGCATAGTCAGTCCAACATATGGAGGGTGGAATTCCAACGTATAGTCGGTCCATTATATAGAGGGTGGAATTCCAACGTGTGGAAATGTCACAAATCAGACTATGTTGTGGGATACCGTTCTGACGCTGCAGCTCAAGGAGGATGTGCTTTGTGGTGTACGAGTGGCTGAAGTGCATGCAACGTTTCCTTCCCATTGTTAAGATGTCTTGCAGATGGGGGGCACACGTCAGGAACCACTTGAAAACCAGATGGAACACGTGTGCCATGCAGGGCGCATGTCGCAGCGCAGACAAGATGTTCTTCCCGTTGTCGGTCACTATGGTTCCCATTTCCAGTTTTCGTGGAGTGAGCTATGATTCAATTTCTTGATGAATGATATTTATCAGTTCCTCCCAGGGTGACTCTGTTTGCCAAGGCAAACCATGTATAGAACAGTGTGACACCGCCGTGTACTCCACACATGGTATGCTGGAGGGACATTGAGATTTGTCTGGGCAGTGGAGGCTGAGGACACGGTGGAGGATGAGGAGGCGGAGTCTCACACTGTCGCAGGACCAACATCCTGAGAGCTTGGAGGCGGAAGTGGCCTGACCTAGTTGCTGTTGTGGCTGTGCAGGAACCACATTCACCCAGTGGGCCATAAAGGACATGTATTGTCCCTGACCATAGTTACAGTGTAGCATCAAGCAGGTGGCAGGATCAGTATAGTAGTTGAGGCAGGTAGACAGAAAATAACGGACTCTTTTGGCAAAGTGTTGGTGTGCAAAAGTAAATATTGAGGATATGCATTAGCTAAAACTTAAAACTCTCGCTTTATTAATTCCCTTTTTGGCAAGGGTTACTCGCCCTAAAATGGACGGTACGAAACAAGAAACTTTCCCTATTTCCAAATAAAAACCCTGTGTTTTTAGGTGTGAATAGGAAGAGGTTCCTGTGTGGGGCCGCCCTTTTAAGGGCGAGTAACACTTGCCAAGAAGGGAATCAATGGTGTGACAGTAGGGCCTTACAGAAGAAGTTTTTACCCCCACTGGATACAATGGACTATACGTTGTTCCCTTCCACCTTTTAGAGGTCTTTGCATCGCATGAATACTTGGTGGTGTAGGTGGCACATGGTGTTTTTTGCACAACTTTCCTTTTGTTATATTTCAGAAAAAATTTGGGTCCATATATTTTATTCTAAGAAAAGTTACGTTTTAGCTAATGCATATCCTCAATACTTACTTGTGGTCTGATGCGGAGGAATTTCTGTAACTGGGATCCAGCACCTTAATTATGTTTTGCAGTATCCATGGCAGCACAATGAGAGAGCCTAGAGGTGGCAGCATCAGCATGAGGAAACCATATGGCAGCACAATGACAGAGCCTGGAGGTGGCAGCAGAAGCATAAGGGCCATGTCAACTGAGGGTTGAGTCTGAGGAACTCACTGACTGTTGACTGGGGGTGTCGGATGTCATTTGGGATTAATTGGATGACCGAGTTAGCCAATCAATCACGGCTGCTGGGTTGCTGGTCGAGACAAGACTGCTAGCTGACACCGGGAGCTCAAACCTCTCGCTGCGACTCCCGCTGCCACACGTCCTTACTCTGCTGCGACCTCTGCCTGCGCTTGATGAATTTAGGCCTTTGCTACTCCTCTGCGCACATCCTGGTACTTCTCTGCCTGACATACTTATACACCAGCTAAGTGCGTATATGTTACACTTATGAGAGGAGGACAATGTGCTCCACTACGCTTAAAACTGTATTAGACTACAGAAACAAGTGTGTACCTTTGTCTGGCCTTTCACAGTAACTAGGCCCAACTTAGTTTAAAGGGGTACTCCACTGTTAGACATCTTATCCCTATCCAAAGGTACCCCCCCAGCAGCAGCCTGGTACCTCAGCAGCCCGGAGCTAAGTTTTCTCCGAGGTTGATGACGTGAAAACCTTTTTTCTTTTAAATCAACTGGTGGCAGAAAGTTAAACATATTTGTAAATTAAAAATATTTGTAAATAAAAAAAAATATTGTATTAAAAAATCTTAATCCTTCCAGTACTTATTAGCTGCTGAATGCTACAGAGGAAATTCCTTTCTTTTTGGAACACTGATGACATCACGAACACAGTGCTCTCTGCTGACATCTCTGTCCAGTTTAGCAACCATTCATAGCAAATGCAATACTAATGTATGGGGCAGCATGGTGGCTCAGTGGTTAGCACTACTGCCCTGCAGTGCTGGGGACTTATGTTCAAATCCCACTAAGGACAACAATAAATAAAGCGTTATTATTATTATAATTAGGTCAGCAGAGAGAACTGTGTTTGTGATGTCATCAGAGAGCATTCCAAAAAGAAAAGAATTTCCTCTGTAGTATTCACTACTACCCTGCAGTGCTGGGGACTTATGTTCAAATCCCACTAAGGACAACAATAAATAAAGCATTATTATTATTATAATTAGGTCAGCAGAGAGAACTGTGTTTGTGATGTCATCAGAGAGCATTCCAAAAAGAAAAGAATTTCCTCTGTAGTATTCAGCAGCTAATAAGTACAGGTAGAATTAAGATTTTTTAATAGAAGTAATTAACAAATATGTTTCACTTTCTGCCACCAGTTTATTTAAAAGAAAAAAGGTTTTCACCGGAGTACCCCTTTAATGCCATCTGCCACTAGGGTAACAACTGCCTTCATCACAACCCGTTATTACAAATGCAAGTCTATGGAAGGGGTATCATGCCCCCTCCCATAGGCTTGTAATGAGGGGGCGGGGCATTATGTCACAAGGGGGCGGGCCATGACGTCCCAATGCCCCATCCCATCATCAGCCTTGGAGAAAACTTAGCTCTCGGGTGTTGAGGTACCGGGCTGCTGCAGGGGAGATCATGGGGGTCCCTAGCTGCGGGCCTCCCGCGATCAGACATCTTATCCCTCTAGGCGATAAGATGTCTAACAGAGGAGTATCCCTTTAACAGGAAAATATATAAAGGACACCATGTAGGTGTATGTACAGTTTAAACTTATGAGAGGAGGACTATGTACTCCATTACAAACTGTATAAGGCTACAGAAACAAATGGATAGCTTTGTCTGGCCTTTCACAGTAACTAAGCCAAAATTATTTTTTCAGGAAAAAAAAAAATAACAACGTATGTGGTAGCCCAGTACGGGAGGTGTTACCTCTTACCCTTGCTGCCCTGTCCGGTAGCCTCCCTTCAGTGTCCTCTGGGCCCCTTGTACTTGTTTCCCGCCTGTATATATGTTTTTCTATGTATTATAATATACAATGTGCTGTCGCTTTAAGAAATGTACCATGTGATTGTTACCCAGGAGGTACCAGTGACCAGGTGATCCCAGCAATGATCTATGGGCTCCCTGTTAGTCTCCCCTAGATAAGCCCTGGGAGGAGCTAGCTCGCTCTCTTTGAGCTCTTTTGCTCTTTGAATCACTGACCACCTCCATGGGCCCTGCCTGAACTGTATCTACCCTCAGTAAAGCTACCGTTATCCGTAACCTGGCATCTGAGCCTAGCCCAGGATCTAGTGGTATACCTTCGGGTGGGATTGAGGCTAAACCACGCCCCGGCATCACAAATACAATGGGTTAAGGCCATCTGCCCCTAGGGTAACAACATCTGCCCTTATCATACCCCGTTACCACAACTTTTGGAACAGGATACAGGTGTGCGCCTTATGCCACAAGTCCTCCCTCAGTCTGAACTGTGTCCAGTATTGTCAGAAAATTGCATGCCGATGCAAATAAAGTTTGCGCCAGAAAATGTACGGGACTTTGTCGGTGGAAGGTGTTTTACCCGACACGCTTGTGAAATAGAGGGGGAGGTGAAGAAAAGACTGTTATGTGCTATTGAAAACAACCCTAAAGTCGTGAACACTATGTGCAAAATCCATACTGAAGCAATGTTACGTGCTAAGATGTCTGCTGCCATACCTGAAAGGGTTCGTCTGTTGGAAGAAAATCGCACTAAAGGATCACTCCAGGGCCAGCGTCCCACCCCTGGGTGTGGAAGTCAAGTCACAGTTCCTAGTCCTAAATTGAACTTGAAATATCCGCCCCTTGTTGCCAGGGGAGCGGAGGAAGAGGACGCACCGCCGAGTCCTTTCCCGTCCCAGGCCCTGCAGATGATGAAGTTCCGGCTGGCGGCCATTTTGCTGGAGACCGGTATACAAAGCGGAGTGGAGCCAGACCTCTTCAGTCGTGCGGAAGTTCCTGGTGAGAGCAAGAAGATGGCGGATGCGCAACAGACTACACGTGCAGAGAGTCCCAAGATGGCGCTGAAGGCCCGGAGATTCGCTGGGGCACACATGTTTCAAGGGTTAGCGGACCGTCTCCAGAAGATCTCCATCGGGGCCAAGGTGGCCTGCTATCAAGTCCCGTTGCCCGAGGACAATGGAGACTGGACAGCAACCCCGGTGGAAGGTACGCCGAAGTCTTCAAGAGGGCCGTTGCCAATGAAGCTGTCACCCCACCACCGGACCTGAGGATCCCGGGTGGAGATCTACACAGAGGAATCGGAAGGGAGTACTCCGGCTGAGGCCATGTTCTCTACCCCTCCATCTACCCCCAGTCCAGAGCCTGCACCCCAGGTCCAGCAGCCCCCAGCACATCCCCAGTCACCACCATTACTTAAGTGGCTATTTGGCAATGAGCCTGCATTAATCCAGTTCATGAGGGATCATCTCCTACCCCTGCCAGGGAAGTCCCAACCGCCCGGGCCGAGAAGGCCAAACAGGAGGCCATAGTGGCTACCATCATGGAAGATTTAAGGGCACAGAGGAGAAGAGAGTATGGCCCTAAAGTAGTGCCTTATGAAGTACGTCAAATCCAGCAGCAGGACACTAAAAGCCTTGAGGCTTTGTATATCAGAAGGCTGGAACAAACCAGAGAGAGAGAGCCACCCCTAGAGCGTCAAAAAGCCACAGTCATCAAGTTTGACAGAATGAGGGGTTATGGCACATTAATGGACTGTCACAACGGTGGTACTATTCTGGTCAACTGGAGAGCGGTGAAGAGAGACTACCTCCCTACACCTCTATACTCCCTAGAGCGTGAAGAGATTGTAGAATACACCCCGGAGAACTACAGAGCCTGCAAGGGGAATGGGCAGCAGCTGTCACTAGGTCCAAGAATCCAACACAAATCCCCTTTGCCTACTTCCCCTCTGAAGATTGGGATTCAGATCCATTTGGTCTCCTGCCACCAAGCATCAAGGGAAAAGTCATCCAAGAAGAATGGTAACCTGAGTCACCTGTTATGGACCCCAGCTAGCTGCGTCGAGGGTCTTCTACAGATGTGCCCTGGCCTACTCCTGTGGTCGAAGAGGTTTAGCCTAACCAACGGGCACCAACTAAAGTGCCTTGGCCTACTCCTGCAGAGGAGGAAGTTTGACCGGCCCAAGAGGCACCTACACATGATTCCCCAGTGGCACAAGCTGCTGTTGTACAAGTGGTGGTCACAGTGAGCCCAACGATCACTGATTCCAGCTTTTCCCATGTGTCGTGGGACACTCATGTTAGTCCTATGGAGGGGGCACAGTCTTGTTGTCCTAGGCACATGTCCCAGCCGAGAAAACAAGCTGACCGTTGAGGTTTGGATGGAAAGTTGCCAGGCCACAGTGCTTGAGTCTTGAAAGATGTTTGCTACTATTTGAGTCGAAGAGACCAAATGTATTTTGTGCATTGTTGTGTTACAGGTTATGCAGCGTTCAAGAAGAAGTGCCTGACAAACTTGTCAAGAAGTTTATTTGTAACCATATGCGTAAGTGTACGTACCCGGCTTATAGCCGCGACCCTTTACTGAGAACTCAAAATGTACCAGAACTGTACTCTCCATATGTATTCAGTAATATACTTTGTCTATGTTTTTTCACAGATGAATGCAAACATTACTGTACTATATTGTTTATGGAGTGTTGTAATCAAATGTATATAACATGTATATACAGAGTTGTCTAAGATGTCTCCTTGTGTTTATGGCGATTTATCCAGGAGGTAAGGAGAAACGTAACTGCCTCACCGTCATGACAAATTCCCGCAAGGTACAACGATTAGCTCCCAATATAATATGTAAAGTTGTACCACACATAGTTAATCCATACATCATCAAAATAGTCCACATACATGTAAATATCTTAATTTGTACTGTAACATCATTCGTAGTCCCAGTCCACAAGTCTTCAACGTATGCATATATATGTCTAATGTTTTCTCTCCGATCCATGTGTACAGGGTACTCTACTGGCCAGAGGGTTCCACTGAGATATAGGTAAAAGCACGTATAGAGACAGAGTACAATATGTAAAGGTAATACTGTTGTGTAGAATAACAATGTATGTTGAGTTCTGGGGAGAAGTGTTGAGAACCGAAGGGCCTCAGCAGCCAAGGCATTGGTAAGATAGCCTCCGATAGCCCAATCCGCAACTTATGTGTATTGGTGTATTAAATGTGTTACGAAAGCAGTTACAAGGTCCGTTTACCCCACATGTTTATTGCCCTAAAATATAGGTGCCTGTATGGACATTTACAAGTGCTACATGGTCTCGCCCCTGTTTTGCTTTTCATAACCAGACTTGTGAAGGACATTTTTCATAATGCCCCAGGAACTAGGCCCCCATTGGCCACTTCGGTCATCCACCCTCCAGGACTGGGCGTTGAGGACGACTGTATTTAAGAGGGGGAGTTTGTGGTGGCCCAGTATGGGAGGTGTTACCCTGTACCCTTGCTGCCCTGTCCAGCAACCTCCCTTCAGCGTCCCCTGCGCCCCTTGTACTTGTTCCCCCCCCCCCCCGTCTTTCTATGTATTATAATGTGCTGTTGGTTTAAGAAATGTACCATGTGATTGTTATCCAGGGGGGATCAGTGACCAGGTGATCCCAGGGGTGACTTATGGGCTCCCTGCTAGTCGCCCCTACATAAGCTCTGTGAGGAGCTAGCTCGCTCTCCTTGAGCTCTTTTGCTCTTTTGTTGCTGAGGTCCAGTGCAGTCAAGTTGAGTCCTAGTGTGTGTGTCCAGAGTCATTGGAGGCCTCAAGTCAAGTCTGCAGCCACAGTCATAGCTTTGTCAGTCATCAGTCAAGTCAAGTCAGTCCCTGTCAGCAACCGTCAAGTCAGCGTGGCCTGCATTAAATGGCCCAGTCCTACTACAAGTCCCTACAAGCCCTTAACCCCTTAACGACGCAGGACGTATATTTACGTCCTGCGCCGGCTCCCGCGATATGAAGCGGGATCGCGCCGCGATCCCACATCATATCGCGTCAGTCCCGGCGCTCATCAACGGCCGGGACCCGCGGCTAATACCACACATCGCCGATCGCGGCGATGTGCGGTATTAACCCTTTAGAAGCGGCGGTCAAAGCTGACCGCCGCTTCTAAAGTGAAAGTGAAAGTGACCCGGCTGCTCAGTCGGGTTGTTCGGGACCGCCGCGGTGAAATCGCGGCGTCCCGAACAGCTGACCGGACACCGGGAGGGCCCTTACCTGCCTCCTCGGTGTCCGATCGGCGAATGACTGCTCCGTGCCTGAGATCCAGGCAGGAGCAGTCAAGCGCCGATAACACTGATCACAGGCGTGTTAATACACGCCTGTGATCTGTGTAAAAGATCAGTGTGTGCAGTGTTATAGGTCCTTATGGGACCTATAACACTGCAAAAAAAATGTTAAAAAAAAGTGTTAATAAAGGTCATTTAACCCCTTCCCTAATAAAAGTTTGAATCACCCCCCTTTTCCCATTAAAAAAATAAAACAGTGTAAAAAAAATAAAAAATAAACATATGTGGTATCGCCGCGTGCGTAAATGTCCGAACTATAAAAATATATAATTAATTAAACCGCATGGTCAATGGCGTACGCGCAAAAAAATTCCAAAGTCCAAAAAAGCGTATTTTGGTCACTTTTAATACCATCAAAAAATGAAAAAAACGTGATCAAAAAGTCCGATCAAAACAAAAATCATACCGATAAAAACTTGAGATCACGCTGCAAAAAATGAGTCCCATACCGCCCTGTACGTGGAAAAATAAAAAAGTTATAGGGGTCAGAAGATGACATTTTTAAACGTATACATTTTCCTGCATGTAGTTATGATTTTTTCCAGAAGTGCGACAAAATCAAACCTATATAAGTAGGGTATCATTTTAACCATATGGACCTACAGAATAATGATAAGGCATACTTTTTACCGAAATATGCACTTCGTAGAAAAGGAAACCCCCAAAAGTTACAAAATGGCGTTTTTTCTTCGATTTTGTCGCACAATGATTTTTTATTTACATTTCGCCATGCAGTTTTGGGTAAAATGACTAATGTCACTGCAAAGTAGAATTGGCAACGCAAAAAATAAGCCATAATTTGGATTTTTAGGTGGAAAATTGAAAGGGTTATGATTTTTAAAAGGTAAGGAGGAAAAAACGAAAGTGCAAAAACGGAAAAACCCTGAGTCCTTAAGGGGTTAAAGGGGTACTCCCATGGAATATTTTTATTTTTTATTTTTTAAATCAACTGGTGTCAGAAAGTTAAGCAAATTTGTAAATTACTTCTATTAAAAAATCTTAATCCTTCCAGTACTTTTTAGGGGCTACATACTATAGAGGAAATGCTTTACTTTTTAGATTTCTCTGATGTCATGACCACAGTGCTCTCTGTTGACCATTTTAGGAACTGTCCAGTGCAGGAGAAAATCCCCATAGCAAACATATGCTGCTCAGGACAGTTCCTAAAATGGACAGCAGAGGTCAGCAGGGAGCACTGTGGTCATGACATCAGAAAAATCTAAAAAGTAAAGCATTTCCTCTGTAGTATACATCCCCTAAAAAGTACTGGAAGGATTAAGATTTTTTTTATAGAAGTAATTTACAAATCTGTTTAACTTTCTGGCACCAGTTGATTTAAAAAAAAAAGTTTTCCACGTGAGTACCCCTTTAAGGTCTCTGAGTCACTGGTCACCTCCGTGGGCCCTGGCTGAACTGTATAGACTTTACCATCTGTCTACTCTCAGTAAAGCTACCGTTATCTGTAACTTGGGGTCGGAGTCATTATTGCCCCCGTGCCTAGTCCAGAATCTAGCGTATACCTTCGGTTGGTATCGAGGATAAACCACTCCCTGGCATCACGAATACAAGGGGTTAATGCCATCTGCCCTCGTCACAACCCGTTACCACACGTACACCACGTAGGTGTACCTACACTTTACAACTATGAGAGCTGGACAATATGCTCCACTTAAAACTGTATAAGGCTACAGAAACAAGGGTGTAGCTTTGGCTGGCCTTTCACAGTAACTAGACCAAAATTAGTTTTTCAGGTAAAAAAAAAAAAAACTTACACCACCTATGTACGCACAGGTTACACTTATGAGAGGACAATAAGCTCCGCTACGCAACCTGTATTAGGCACTGTAACCAGGTGACTATGGCTTTCCGTGCTCACCCTAACTGGCCCCTGTTAGCTTTACAGTTGTTGTACAACCAACTGCAGCAGTATAGAGTTGCTGTGTAGTACAGTCCAGTACAGTATTATTAGGCACTAATAGCAGGTGACAATGGATTTTAGTGCTCTGCCTAACTGGCCTCTATAAGCTTTAAAGTTGTTGTACATCCCACTGCAGCAGTACAGAGTCGCTGTGTATTACACCCAAAAGTGTACTCTCTCTCTCCTTTTCTGCAGTGATTTGGGCTTGTGGTGAATCGCTGCTGTCAAGCATTGCTTTCTCTCTCCCTGCAATGAAATGCTCTCTCTAAAAAAAAACGCCGCAAGATGGCTGCCGGTAATATAGAGGGTTTGACATCACAGGGGTGGCTGGCTGCTGATTGGCTGTGTGCTGCCATGGGATTCAGGGTCATCCCGCCTTGTCGCCTTCCCAGGATTCCATGCCCCATATCCTCACATGTGGATCCGCCATCTTACATGCCCTGAAGCCTGGACCGCACTAAATGGATTTTAATTAAGCGATTCGTGCAATCGAATCGCGGCAATATTCGGATTTGTTGCGAAGCAAATACTTCCTGAAATTCGTAACAAATTTGGATTCGTCAGATTTGATTCGCTCATACCTAGTGGGAGTTGTAGTATTGCTGGAGCGGGGGAAACACTGGTCTATAGCATTACTCCTCCTGAGTCCTCTGGGTTATGAACACTGGAATAAGTAAGAATACACTTATATATAAAGTATATTGGCAGTGCACAGGTTAAACGGTTATCTGGAATTAGAAAAACAGAGCTAATTAATTCCAAAAAAACAGCACCACCCCTGTCATCAGGTTGTCTGTGGTATTGCAGCTCAATTCCATTGAAGTGAATGGAGCCAAATTGTAATTCCACACTTAACCTGAGGACAGGGGTGGCGCTGCTTTTGGAAGAAAATAGCTCAGTTCTTCCTTTTAATGATTCTGATATGCCATTGGCTGTCCGGGCATGCTGGGAGTTGTAGTTTTGCAACAGCTGGAGGCCCACAGTTTGGACAATGTTTGTCCAGTCTTCAGTCCCGCATCCCTGGATACAACGTCTCCCTGACTCCCGACGCTTTCTATCATTGTCGCCGCTGATCAAACAGACGCGGAAAACAAAAGCTTATTATCTCCCCTCATCGCACCGCCGCAGAGGCACGCCGGCCAAGAGACCAGGATGACGTCAGCCAATCCCATTAATTACAATAAAAGTCCACAAAGCAAACGCCACGGTGCTGCAAAAACTGCCCCCCCCCCCCCACACACATGACAGTCACATGATCACGTATACTGTATGTATTCAAAGGGTTAAGTGGACATTTTTCTGCAGAAGCCCTGTCCATAGAGCTGCTACGGTAGAATAAGAAATCCCCTTCATGTTAACCCTTGACGTGCCAGAATGCACCACTCATTAGCGTTCGTGTGCATAGCGCCCCCTATAACCAACAGCATGGTGGTCTCCTAGATGGATTACATTGGTCGATCCTTAAAGGGGTATTCCAGTAAAAAACTTTATTTTATTTTTTTTCATATCAACTGGCTCCAGAAAGTTAAATAGATTTGTAATTACTTCTATAAAAAAAATATATATATCTTAATCCTTACAATACTTATCAGATGCTGAAGTTGAGTTGTTCTTTACTGTCTGAGAACAGTGCTCTCTGCTGACACTTCTGTCTGTCTCAGGAGCAAATCCCCAGAGCAAATCAATCCTGCTCAGGACAGTTCCTGAGACAGACAGAGGTGTCAGCAGAGAGCACTGTTGTCAGACAGAAAAGAACAGCTCAACTTCAGCAGCTGAGTAGTATTGGAAGGATTCATTTTTTTTTATAAAAGTAATTTACAAATCTATTAAACTTTCTGAAGCCAGTTGAATACCCCTTTAAGAAGTCAACGGATTATCTGGGTGCAGGATGCACTATGGCAATACCCTCCAAACCCTGGACCTTTAGATGTGGCAAAACTACAACTCCCAGCATGCCCGGGAGTTCCGGTCCAGCCACGGTGAGCAATGCATTCTGGCTAGTAAAAGGTTAACGTGAAGGCAATTTCTCATCCTAATGTACTAACTCTATGGACAGGCTGCATTAGGGCTTCTGAAATAGCTGTCCGCTTAACCCTTCCATGACCTGAGAGCATAAAGCATGTGATCATGTGACTGTCGGATTAGTGCACAAAAAAATGCCGCGGCCAGATGTTAGCTGAATAGAGAATAATAAAACACCAAACCTACTGTGCGTTTTTTTCCTTTGGCGTTTTGTCACTCATCTTTGGCGTTTTTCTGCGGTTTTGGGCTCAGTGGCAGTTTTCACCACACTGGCGTATTTTTTCCCCCAATTCTTCAATAGAAATCTGTAAATCACATGATGAAAAAATACATGACTATAAATATATATATATAAAAAAAAAAAATAATAATAATAATAATAATATATATATATATATATATATATATATATATATATATATATATATATATACACATGGAAAACCCAGGAAAAAAGCAAAGACTAAAACCCACTATTTTTGAAAATGAAAAACGCCACAAAAACTGCCTCTTGGGAGTGCAAAGTGAATAGGCAGTTTTTTTTTAATTTTTTTTTTAATTTTTTGTAAGGTGGCGTCCGGCCATAGAGGGTTTGCAGTTCAGATGACGTAAGAAAGAGCAGGAACAATTTCCTATAGCAAATCTCTCCTGCTCTGGACAGTTCCTGACATGAACAGAGGTGTCAGCAGAGAGCACTGTGGTCAGACAGAAAGGAAACTCAAAAAGAAAAGAACTTCCTCTGTAGTATACAGCAGCTGATAAATACAGGAAGGATGAAGATTTTTTTTTTTTATAGAAGTCATTTACAAATCTGTTTAACTTTCTGGCACCAGATGATTAAAAAAAAAATAAAAAAAAATAATAATAATAATCCACCGAAGTAGCCCAAGGGGGAAAAATTTAAAAAAAATAAAAAATAAAAAAAATAAAAACAAACACAAAAAATAATAATAATAATAATAAAAAAAATTAAAAAAATGCCATGTGGAATTTCAAATTTCCCTATAGACTCCTAACTAACATCTATTCAGAGTATGGTGTGTGTGTGTCTTTTTTCCTTTTTCTCAATTTTTCTTCCTAAGGCTGTGTTCACGCGTTCAGGTTTTCAATTGCAGTTTTTGAATGCTGGAACAGATAAGGGGTACTCTGGTGGAAAACATTTTTTTTTTTTTTTTTATCAACTGGTGCCAGAAAGTTAAACAGACGTGTAAATGACTTCTATTAAAAAATCTTTACTCTTCCAGTACTTTTTAGCAGCTGTATGCTACAGAGGAAATTATTTTCTTTTTGTATTTCTTTTTTTTGTCTTGTCCACAGTGCTCTCTGCTGACACCTCTGTCCGTGTCAGGAACTGTCCAGAGCAGCATAGGTTTGCTATGAGGATTTTCTCCTGCTCTGTACAGTTCCTGATACGGGCATCAGGTGTCAGCAGAGAGCACTGTGGACAAGACAAAAAAAAAAGAAATTCAAAAAGAAAAGAATTTCCTCTGTAGCATACAGCTGCTAAAAAGTACTGGAAGGATTAAGATTTTTTTTTAATAGAAGTCATTTACAAATCTGTTTAACTCTCTGGCACCGGTTGATTTAGAAAAAAAAACGTTTTCCACCGGAGTACCCAAAGGGAAGACCGAAGCCTCTCTCCTTTTCCCACACCCCTTTCTGACTCTGCATCCAATAATTGCGATTGAAAACCTGAACGTGTGAACACAGCCGTACGGCTGTGTTCACACGGTCAGGTTTTCAATCGCAATTATTGACAAATAATAAAATAAAAGCCACGAGCAGATCCTAACCGGAATGCCCCTATAAAGGAAAGACCGAGACTTCTCCTCTTTTCCAATCCATTCCCCGCTTCCAGATTTGACAATAATGGCCATTAAAAGAAGAAAAAACCTGAACGTGTGTGAACGCGGCCCTTGTTGGGAGAGTTCAGCGCAGGCCCTTCCGGTGACCGAAGGGTTAAACCACATGTTATTATGAACCCTTCATCTCCTGACCCTCCGTACACGCCTTCTAAAGAACCCATTACGGTTTAACCCCTTCCGACCTGGAGCGCCCACCTGGCCGCCGTTTTGGCGCAGGCCCGGCGGTCTTCCCATAGAGCAGATGTATTTTCCAGCCACACATTGTTAAGTCCAATCGAGCAGCTGTTGCTCGGCGAGAGCTCTCTGAGTTCAATAACCATGGCAACAGCGAGAACCAGCCTCATCCTTCCTCATCGCTCCCTCTCCCCAGAGCTACAACACAGGCTGCATCTCTAGCAGAGGAGCGACGCTCTGCCCTTACCGATAGCCTCCCAGCCCGGGCTCGTCCTATGAACCAGCCGGGGGTCTAGGAGCGGAAATACCGCAGCACTACAGGGGTCGATATAGGCAGGTAAGCCCCCCCCGCAAACAACTACCCCCATCATCATCTCCCATTGTGGCAACTGAAACCATGGCATCGGTTCTGGTGCAGAATTTTCGTGGTCCCTACGACACCTCTTCATGGTTATATCCCCCCCCCCCTCCTCCTACTAAACCTTGAGCATTCAACTAGTAACATTGTAACTATTCATCGGCTCCATTTACATTGATACATTGTATCCAGCTGGATTGTCTACTCATGATCGTGCTGATCTGTACAGCCCCGGTATATGGGGGTCAACGCAAATGTTGGACCACCGGATTAGAGGAATAATCAGTGTGTGTATAATGTGTAATGTACAGAAGGGGTCGATTGCGTATCAGGTGCAACATTTGGAATCTGCCGGATCCGCAGTGTGTTGTTTGTCTGGAATAGTTATCGGTTACTTTGTATCTCTACATAATAAAGACATGAAGGAGAGAACTGTGAGGGAAGGAGAGAGAAACAGGAGCGTTAGAGGGTTATGTTCTTGTTTGTATGATTGTTGCTGTTGTTATGATGATGGTGATGACTGATATTATCATTGTTATTATTATTATTATCTTTATTATTATTTTACAATTATAATTAAAAAAAAAATATATATATATATATATATATATATATATAAAACATATTTTTTGTATACATTATTATTACATTGTTCTCTTTCTTCTCCTTCCTTTTATTATTTTGCTATATTTTTATATTTTTATATTTTTTTATAAACTACCGGTATTATCAGTCTTCTTATGTTTATAATAATAATAATAATAATTAGTATTATTAGTTTTATTATTATGATTATTATTATTATTATTAATTTGTATAAATAATATTATAACATTTTACTCCTTATTATTATTCTGCCATTTTTTTTGCATAACTTATTATTACCACAGTCTCCTCTTCTTTTCATTCTTCTCTTCTTTTCCTTCCACTTTTTATTCTCTTTCTCCTTTTATTATTATGCAATTATTACATTTTTTTATACATTATTACTCCTACATTCTTCTCCATCTTCTTCTTATGTTTATTATTATTTTATTATTATATTGTTATTATTAATAATAATATTGTTATTATTTTTTGTAGAAATTATTATAATTACATTGTTTTTATTTTTTTTAGAAAGTATTATTTCTACCTTCTTATTATTATGCAATGTTTTGCTTTTTATTTTAATGTCTATTCATTTTACATTCAACTTCCTGTTACTATTACAATATAAAAAATTACTTTTGACTTTTGATTTTTTTATGTTTATTTAGACATTTCTATTTTATTTTATTTTTTGTTTAACATTATTTTGAAAAAATCTCTCTCTCTCTCTCTCTCTCTCTCTCTCTCTCTCTCTCTCTCTCTCTCTCTCTCTCTCTCTCTAAATATATGTTTATAGATGTAGTAGAGCTGTGTCTGTCATTAGGTAAACTGTAGCTATAGTTCAGTGGTCTTCAAATAGTGGCCCTCCAGATATTGCAAAACTATAACTCCCAACTCCCGGAATGCTGTAAGGTGTATTTTTGCAACAGCTGGAGGCGCACTGGTTGGGAAACACTGCTGTAATGCAAAGGAGATAAAACATAAGTGATGGCAGAACACCAGTACTCAGCTCTGCTACATTAGGAGAAAGCTCTATCTGTAAAATCTAAGGCCAATTTCATGCGGGTGTAATATGCATCTGTATTACGACCACAAGTCCCAGCACGGCTGCGGCTTTGATGACCCAATCTGACAGCTGTCAGTCAAGAGCAGTTGCTAGAGCTGAATAGTGGATTCTGTGACCTTGTCGTTGTGCGGCTGATGCTGACGTTTTGGACTCTGCTACATCTTGCCATGTAGAATGTGCAGAATGTAGGAAGCTCCAGTGCTGTATGAGATGCATGCAGATTTAGAGGGGGGTAAAAAAAAAGTACAGTGAGAATGACGCAGTGTATTTAAAGATGTAGCAGAGCTGAATGTGTGTTTAAAGATGTAGCAGAGCTGAATGCGTGTTTAAAGATGTAGCAGAGCTAAATGTGTCAGATCTATTAGAGATAAGCAGGTGCATGAGAACTGGATTTTCTTTAGCAGTCCAGGCATGCTGGGAGTTGTAGTTTTGCAACAGCTGGAGAAACACTGGTTGGGAAACGCTGAGGTAAAGTAACCCATTCACTATGGTTGGTTTTGCCAGGTGTAGTAGTGTTGAGCTTGTCACATATTATCCAAGAAAACATGTCTCGATTTTTGTTAGATGTAGCAGATCCGAATTTGTCACTTGTAGCTGCTTTGTATGTTTGAGAGCTACGTTTGGCAAATGTAGCAGAGGTGAGTTTGCCTGATACAGCAGAGCTGAATGTGTCAGATCTAAGGGCTCGTTCACACTGCCACCTGTTCCCGTCAAAAAATGCCCGTTATGCAACCCGTTTGCTACTTTTGCAAACGGGTCGTAAAGGGCTGTAAACGGGTTGTTAAGGGCTGTGATCTCAATGGGATTTTTTTTTTTTTTACAGTCCTTTATCACCCGTTTGCACCCGTTATGTTTCCAACCCGTTATTTTTGACGGCTAAAAGACATTCCATGCACAATTTTTTGGCCCGTCAAAAAATTACGGGTGAAAAACGAGAATTACTGTACTATAGGACAGGTGCGATACTATACTTGTTAGGGAAATGTTATTGTATCTTTTTCTTTTTTCTTTGATGTTTTCTACCTTGTCTCTTTTGATAATATGAAAAAACAACGAAACTTGAATAAACAGTTATATAAAAATTTTTTTTTTACATTGAAGTCTATGGGAAACGTGTTACAAACGGGTTACCCTTTAATGTACCCTTTAATGTACCCGTTAATTTCAATCAATTTTTCACCTGCTCAGAAGAGGTGGCATGAACCAGGAATTAACCGATTAAAGGATTATGGTTTAAAACGGGTGCAAACGGATATAATATACGAGTTTTCAACCGTTAAAAAAAAAAGGGTTACTAGACCCGTTTGCAATCCGTTTGCACCCGTTGGTAACCCGTTTTTTCATCTTCCGTTATTTTACTTGAATGGGTGAATATCGGGACAGGAACCAACGGATGTGTGAACCTAGCCTATCCAGGATAAGCATTAGAGATGAGCGAACTTACAGTAAATTTGATTCGTCACGAACTTCTCGGCTCGGCAGTTGATGACTTTTCCTGCATAAATTAGTTCAGCTTTCCGGTGCTCCGGTGGGCTGGAAAAGGTGGATACAGTCCTAGGAGACTCTTTCCTAGGAACGTATCCACCTTTTCCAGCCCACCGGAGCACCTGAAAGCTGAACTAATTTATGCAGGAAAAGTCATCAATTGCCGAGCCGAGAAGTTTGTGACGAATCAAATTTACTGTAAGTTCGCTCATCTCTAATGAGCATGTCAGAAAGAGCAGAGCTGAGCTCTTCATATGTATGAGAGCTGAATTGCCGTTGGCTGTCCGGGCATGCTGGGAGTTGTAGTTTTGCAACAGCTGGAGGAACACTAGTTGGGAAACACTGAGCTAGAGTAAAGCATGTACTATGGAGGGTGAAGCAGTGACGAGTTTGTTACATATAGTAGTGCTGACAGTTATCTGATAGAACAGTGGTCTCCAACCTGCGGACCTCCAGAGGTTGCAAAACTACAACTCCCAGCATGCCCGGACAGCCAACGGCTGTCCGGGCATGCTGGGAGTTGTAGATTTGCAACATCTGGAGGTCCGCAAGTTGGAGACCACTGCGATAGAACATGTCTGGGTTTTGGCCAGATGTAGTCCAGCTGAATTTGTCACTTGTAGCTTCTTTGTTTGTTGTATGTTTAAAGGGGTACTCCGGTGAAAACCTTTTTTCTTTTAAATCAACTGGTGGCAGAAAGTTAAACATATTTGTAAATTACTTCTATTAAAAAATCTTAATCCTTCCTGTACTTATTAGCTGCTGAATACTACAGAGGAAATTCTTTTCTTTTTTGAATGCTCTCTGATGACATCACAAGCACAGTTCTCTCTGCTGACGTTATTATAATAATAATAATAATAATAATGCTTTATTTATTGTTGTCCTTAGTGGGGTTTGAACCCAAGTCCCCAGCACTGCAAGGCAGCAGTGCTAACCACTGAGCCACCATGCTGCCCTTAGCATACATCTGCTATGCATGGTTGCTAAAATGGACAGAGATGTCAGCAGAGAGCACTGTGCTCGTGATGTCATCAGTGTTCCAAAAAGAAAGGAATTTCCTCTGTAGCATCCAGCAGCTAATAAGTACTGGAAGGATTAAGATTTTTTTAATAGAAGTAATTTACAAATATGTTTAACTTTCTGCCACCAGTTTATTTAAAAGAAAAAAGGTTTTCACCGGAGTACCCCTTTAAGAGGTTAGTTTGGCAAATGTGACTTTACCTGATACGGCAGAGCTGCGTTTATTCTTTACAGCAGAGCTGTGTTTGCCAACTATAGAATAGCTGAGCTGAGCTGGTATTTACGGATGCAGCAGACATGACTTTTCTATTGGGCACCAGTCATGGCGGAGCCTCGGTGGATCTCTTTATAGCAGGATTGCAGGTAGCAACAACTGAGTGAGTAATGACCGTGCAACCTCAGAGAGCTCACTCAGCTCTGCTACATCTATAGCTCATAAGAAGATGTACAGTAATACATATGGCCCATCCCACCTGTATGCTAAAGGGGTATTCTCACCTTAGGGGTACGTTCACACGAGCGGATCCTTAGCGCAGATTACGCTGCAGATCCGCCGCTGAAGGACCGCTGTATGCTGCCTTTACAGGTGCCTGCCCGGAGCGGCAATCCGCCACTACAAGCAGACACACTGCGATGTGCGAGTCGCCGTGCGCATGCGCAGTATACTCGCACATCATGTGTGGGAGTTCACCGCGCAAGTGTGGCAACTCGTACATCGCAGAAGAGTCTGCTCGCAACGGCGGATTGCCGCTCTGAGCAGGCACATCTAAAGGCAGCATGTAGGGGTCCTTCAGCAGCGGATCTTAAAATACGCTGTGGATCCGCACATGTGAACGTACCCTAAAAGTGATGGCATAGTGCTAGGTTGGCAGAGTTCCCCCCTGTGGGCCCGGCGGAGTTCCCGCCTTCAGGACCCC
The DNA here is from genome assembly GCF_029499605.1 of Hyla sarda. Taxonomy (NCBI): domain Eukaryota; kingdom Metazoa; phylum Chordata; class Amphibia; order Anura; family Hylidae; genus Hyla; species Hyla sarda. The sequence goes on along the minus strand of NC_079193.1, from coordinate 371,758,060 downwards.
CACCAATATTTCAGTGTTTCCCCTACACAGCAGAGCCCCAACATCCTGCAGCGCAGCCCCACCAAGTGAATGGAGATGGCTGCCGATCCCTCTACAAACGGGGGGCCGGGACCACTGCTGTGCAATGGAAACTAAACCAGCACTGCGGCCCCAGAGAGCTTCTGGGCCCCGATGCTAAATCTGTGCTTTGGGCCCCCTTAGCCACCAGGGCCCCGGTACATCTTTAGCTACACCCCTGCCAGAGGTTGGACCCCCTTTGATCATAAAGTTATAGGCCAGTGGTCTCAGACTGTGGCCCTCCAGATGTTGCAAAATTTCAACTCCCAGCATGCCCGGACAGCCGTTGGCTGTCCGGGCATGCTGGGAGTTGAAGTTTTGCAATATCTGGAGGGCCACAGTTTGAGACCACTGTTATAGGGGGAGATTTATCAAAACATGTATAGGAGAAGAGTGGAGCAGTTGCCCATAGCGACCAATCAGATCGCTTCTTTAATTTTCTAAAAGGCCCCATAAAAATGAAAGCAGCAATCTGATTGGTTGCTATGGGCAACTGCATAGAAACCCTACACAAGCTTTAATAAATCTCCCCCTATGTGTATATACTAGCAATATGAGATGGGAATACCCCTTTAATGTAACAGGAGGCGATACCCACGGAGTAGGAGTCTCACCAACTGGGCGTACAGTGCGGCAGCCCGGAGAATGGCGCGCAGACTATTAGCATACATATTTTTAGTCGGGCCCAGACGGATCCATTGTATAATGAGAGGGATGAGTCATGAGCGCTCCAGATCTGCCAAAACTTCCAACCTATCATGGACGTACTGTAGGATGTTCCGAGAAAATTAGAGATATAATCTATCTATAATCTATCTATCTATCTATCTATCTATCTATCTATCTATCTATCTATCTCATATCTATCTATCTATCTATCTCATATCTATCTATCTATCTATCTCATATCTATCTATCTCATATCTATCTATCTATCTCATATCTATCTATCTATCTATCTATCTATCTCATATCTATCTATCCAAAGATTGGCGGCACTACCACTGTAGCAATAAGTCCTGGGGTGCAGGCTGAAGACAACAGTCCCAATCGCAGACTGTGTAGATAATCCAGAAGCAAAGAAATGCCAGCAGCACACCTGTTGTTAAAGTGCAAAAATTGGGATTTTATTGACCCATATCAAGTGCGACGTTTCAACGGCATCCCGCCATCTTTTTCAAGCGTCTTGAAAAAGATGGCGGGATGCCGGCGAAACGTCGCACTTGATATGGGTCAGTAAAATCCCACTTTTTGCACTTTAACAACGGGTGTGCTGCTGGCATTTCTTTGCTTCTATCTATCTATCTCATATCTATCTATCTATTTATTTATCTATCAATCTATCTATCTCATATCTATCTATCTCATATCTATCTATCTCATATCTATCTATCTCATATCTATCTATCTATCTATCAATCTATTTATCTATCTAACTCATATCTATCTCATATCTATCTATCTATCTATCTCATATCTATCTATCTCATATCTATCTCATATATATCTCATATCTATCTCATTATCTATATATCTCATATCTATCTATCTCATATCTATCTATCTCATATCTATCAATCTATCTCATATCTATCTAACTCATATCTATCTGTGTATCTCATATCTATCTATCTCATATCTATCTATCTAATATCTATCTATGGCATATCTATCTATATATCTCATATCTATCAATCTATCTAATATCTATCTATCTATCGTATATCTATCTTTTTATCTCATATCTATCAATCTATCTATCTCATATCTATCTAACTCATATCTATCTATCTATGTATCTCATATCTATCTATCTCATATCTAAGTATCTATCTCATATCTATCTATCTCATATCTATCTCATATCTATCTATCTCATATCTATCTCATATCTATCTATCTCATATCTATCTATCTATCTATCTCACATCTATCTATCTAATATCTATCTATCTCATATCTATCTATCTATCTATCTATCTATCTATCTCTTATCTATCTATCTATCTATCTCATATCTATCTATCTCATATCTATCTATCTATCTATCTATCTAATATCTATCTATCTCATATCTATCTATCTATCTATCTATCTCTTATCTATCTATCTATCTATCTCATATCTATCTATATATCTCATATCTATCTGTCTGTCTATCTATCTAACCATCTCCTATCAATCTATCTATCCAGTGAGTAGCACTGTAGCCTTGCAGCGCTGGGGACCTGGGTTCAAATCCCACCAAGGACAACACCTGCAAAGAGTTTGTATGTTCTCTCGGTGTTTGTGTGGGTCTCCTCTGGTTACTCTGGTTTCCTCCCACACTTCTAAACCTGCTGATAGGTTTAGGCTGTGAGCCCCGATGGGGACAGGAATCAATTAGAGTGTCCAGCGCTGCGGAATCTGTGTGCGCTCTATAAATAATGAATTATAATCAGATGATGAGCAGAGTGTCCAGCGCTGCGGAATCTATATAATGAATTATAATCAGATGATGAGTGTTATTGAGCCTATTGCTTTATATCTGTAGATGTTCAAAATACCTAAACGAGACAAATAGAAGTAATAATGGATCCGTCCTTCGCTGATGGTTTCCATATTTGATTTTCTTGAACTTTGTAGAGAATTTATCTCAGAGGGCGTCTGGATTTTACCTCTGCTGGTTGTACTGACAGTATTAAAGGGGTACTCTGCCCCTAGACATCTTTTTCCCTTATCCAAATGATAGGGGATAAGATGTCTGATGAAGCGAACTTTGCTCAGCGCCGGATGACTGGCGATGCGGGGCGGAGGCTTGTGACGTTACGGTCACGCCTCACTTGTGATGTCACGGCCACGCCCCCTCAATGCAGGTCTATGGGAGGGGGCGTGACATCAGTCACGCCCCCTCCCATAGACCTGCATTGAGGGGGCGTGGCCGTGAAATCACAAGCCTCCGGCGCTGCACCCGACGCTCTAAATGAATGCCGGGTGCAGCAGGAAAATCGCGGGGGTCCCCAGCAGCGGGACCCCCGCGATCAGACAACTTATCCCCTATCCTTTGGATAGGAGATAAGATGTCTAGGGGCGGAATACCCCTTTAAATAGTGGAAGAGTTCCCCTTTAATATGGAGATGCTCTACAGTCTGGTGCTTTATGAGTCGTGTTTGTGACTCTTTACTGTATCTTATTACGGACACTCTGGATATGTCCCCCCCCCCCCCCCCCCCCCCGATCTGTTGTAATCTTTATGGTGGCGGAGGACGGAGGGTTTAAATCTGCAGCTTATTTCCAGGCCAGGAATCCGTCAGGTTTTGATGAATTGGGTAATGAATGTGATTAGGACACGTCGTGTGGGATGTCGTTTTCTCCATTAGACAGATATAAAGCAGACTCACCGTGTCATAGGTTGGAGCTGGATAATTGCAGATATTTTTCTTACTAATTTAATAAATTTAAACATTGAATTTCAAAGCAACTCATCACTGTATCGCGGCCTCTACCAAGATACAATGTGTCGGGGGGGACAGAGGAGTGGACATGTATACCAGCAGTCCAGCACCCACCATAGACGTAGACCAAGTGATGGCTATGGGGCCCAGCTGAGGCTTAGGATGCATGGCGCTACCATTGGCTTGTAGTGACCTCCTTTCTTATGGCTCGTGGGGTCCCAACGGTTCAACCTCCACTGATAGTTATCCACATTTCCGGTTTGATCAGTGATGTCTTTGTGGTGTGCCACAGGGGTGCAATGTGAGGTGTATGGGGCAGATATTGTAGCCCAGGGGCAGATGGTGTTAACCCCTAAATGCTTGTGACGCCATGATGTTGAACCGAGAACCATCCGATCGGTAGCACTGCTAGTCCTAGTTAGGCAGGGCAAATTAGAGTACAAGACCAGGTCAGGGTTAGCGGTAGCTTTACTGAGGTAGACAGATGGTACAGTCTTTACAGCTAGGCCAGGATCCCAGAGAGGTGACCAGTAACACAGGGGACCTCACAGCTTGCTGGGACTTGCAGCAACTTTGATAGACTTTAGGACAGCCACGCTGACTATAATAGACTTGACTTGACTGTAGATAATGACAACAGACAGAGATGACTTGACTTACTGACTTGTGGCTGCAATCCACTCCTGAGGCCTCCAGATGCGCTGGACATTGGCTCTGAGACGTCTGGACTTGACCTCAGCAGAAGTGAATCACCAGAGCAAAAGAGGTAGTTTGCAGCTCCTCCCTTCCTTATAAAGGGGGGCTGAGCAAGGAGCCCACAGGTCAAGCTGCAGGTCACCTGGTTAGCTGGTGCTCTCTGGGTAACAAAACATGTGGCTTGAATATGTGACAACATTATCATGTGACTAACTCAAAGGTCCACAAAGGTCCTTTATACATAATACATATAACACTATGGGGGAGATGCTGCAGGAGAGTCCCTACGACACAGAGGGACTCAACCTGACAGGGCCTAAGTACTGTACGGGACTATGTTCCGTACTGGGACATCACATTTTTGCGGTGTCCCAAGACCAAATGCTCTCCTGTGAGCTGAAGATTGCCTTGGGTACCCCTGATGTCTCTATGTTGGGCCCATTGCTCCATGGTTGAATTTATGATACTGTGTTAAATTCCTGTTTAATGGCAAATTAAATTTTGTACTGTACCCTTAAGGGAATGCTGCAGAGTGACCAGGTGACCCTGACGCCCCAATGGGTGCCCCCCCTAACATTGACCCTTATATAGTGTAGGAGGGGAGGAGCTGTTCAGTCTAGAGGAATTAGGGTTGTTAGGAGCTGTGTTCAGTAAGTAATGGAGTCAAGTGCAGGTACCGTGAGGAGAAGCCTAGGGAGAACAAAATCTTCAAATTCTATAGCCACGCCAATCTCAAGTAGGCCCCAGAGCACAGGTAAATGTCAAAGCCTGGCGGTAAGCAAGGCTTGTATTGTCAAGGATTCAGTCATTTCAGCAAAGATAGTTATCCATTACCTCGGATCTGTGTATTCATTACCCGTGCCTGGCCCTGGAGAATCTATTTGTGGAGGTTATCGGTGCCCTGGTGTTACAAACTTAATCTTTCAACCTACCTTCAATCACTCCATTCACTATTAGTGGCACCACAGCCTTGTCTTTGGCATCACGGACTGTGTGTCATACTATCCACACCGTAGGCACCACATATTGCTGGTACACACTGCTGATACCTGTAGTTCCTGCATCTTTAGAGGGCAGGGCTCAATATCAGAATTATGATAGGTCCCATCCCAAGCATTTCCCAGCTGATAGTACCACATACACCATCAGTCACATGAGTAGATGGGGTTTAATGAAATTTCAGACAGGACCTCTAAGGAAATGGTCACATGGAGAGGTCCCCAGGATGGGGAGACATGGCAGTGTGGTCTTGCGGGTAAAGCCGCTGCTTACCTGCAAAATCTTGGTGCCATTATGTGCCCATAAAAATAATGTGGCCTACATGGAACTGACACCTCAGACAAGATTCCCAAATTGATTGAGACCCCAGACCAGACCCCAATATTAATGAGTCCAGAATAGATCACCAAACTAATTTGATCCCAATCAAACTTATCAGACTCAAAAATGAATCAGACGACAAAACCGACCACAAAACCAATCAGACTCCAGACCTGACCCCAAAACCAATCAGACCCCAGGCCTGACCACAATACCAATCAGACCCAAGACCCAACCCTAAAACCAATCAGACCCCAGACCCGACCACAAAACTAATCAGACTCCAGCCCCGAGCACCAAACCAATCAGACCCCAGATCCGCCCACAAAACCAATCAGACCCCAGACCTGACCACAAAACCAATCAGACCCCAGACCCACCCACAAAACCAATCAGACCCCAGACCCAACCACAATACCAACCAGACCCCAGACCGACCCTAAAACCAATCAGAAACCCAGACCTGCCCACAAAACCAATCAGACCCCAGACCTGACCACAAAACTAATCAGACTCCAGACCCGAGCACCAAACCAATCAGACCCCAGATCCGACCACAAAACCAATCAGACCCCAGACCCAACCACAAAACCAATCAGACCCCAGACCCAACCACAAAACCAATCAGACCCTAGACCGACCACAAAACCATTCAGACCCCAGACCCAACCACAAAACCAATCAGACCCCAGACCTGATCACGATACCAATCAGACCCCAGACCCGACCCCAATACCAATCAGACCCCAGACCCGACCACAATACCAATCAGACCCCAGACCCGACCACAAAACCAATCAGACCCCACACCCGACAACAAAACCAATCAGATCCCAGACACGACCACAAAACCAATCAAACCCCACACCCGACCACAATACCAATCAGACCCCAGACCCGACCACAATACCAATCAGACCCCAGACCCGACCACAATACCAATCAGACCCCAGACCCGACCAAAATACCAATCAAACCCCAGACCCAACCACAAAACCAATCAGACCCCACACCCGACCACAAAACCAATCAGACCCCAGACCTGACCACAAAACCAATCAGGCCCCAGACCCAACCACAAAACCAATCAGACCCCAGACCCGACCACAAAACCAATCAGACCCCAGACCCAACCACAAAACCAATCAGACCCCACACCCGACCACAATACCAATCAGACCCCAGACCCAACCACAATACCAATCAGACCCCACACCCGACCACAATACCAATCAGACCTCAGACCCATCCACAAAACCAATCAGGCCCCAGACCAGATTCATAAATGATTTAGATCCCAGATCAGATCCCACAAATCTAATCAGACCCCACATTAGACTTGTAGATTAATCAGACCCCAGACCTGATTCCAAAATGAAACGAATCCTAGATCAGACTCCTAATTAATGAGACCCTTGAGCAGACACTAGAATTAATCAGACTCCACATCAGACTCAAAAATGAATCAAATCCCAGATCGGACCTCAAATCTAATCAGACACTACATTTGACCTGTAGAGCAGTGGTCTCAAATTGTAGCCCTCCAGATGTTGCAAAACTTCAACTCCCAGCATGCCTGCACAGCCAACCAATGAATCAATGAGTAAAGATCAAGTCCTTATATTTACTCATTGATTCATTGCTTCTTCTTTGGGTCTGGATGTTATCCAGCTCAGGACCTTGTGTGCCATGCTCTGAAGGTCACGATGTGGCAGAGGGGCCCTCAAGGCTTTGGGGTCCTGTCACAACTACGACTTACATCTATCCATATTTCACTGCTGACATATTTCGCTGCTGACACCAGTTTATTAGAAAAAAAATAGTTTTCCACCGGAGTACCCCTTAAAGGTTTAGTGTCCCTTTAAATCCTATTACCATATAGCCAGAGGTCAAATCCCAATCAGGTGTATGTAAAAAATACATGAAAGTGTTTTCCCACACGATGTGGATGAGACACATTGATCTGCTCTACTATTTCTATGTTACAGCTGAAGAAATCAATGAAAGTGGAGCTGATGTGGAGCCGCAGATATAGGGAACTATTGATTCACGCTGCACAGAAGAGGTCACATGATTTATATATAAGTGTATACCATATTATATAATAGGGGTCCTCCCCCACTGTATATGACGTGGCATTGAGATCTATCATACAAGTGGGATAAAATGAGTCCAGGAACTGGTCATAAAATGGAGAACAAAGAGGGCCACGGTCTCATGGGTGCGTACTGGAATCTAAGGGCCAAAGGGCCCCTCTACAGAGCTCTACTCTTTACTAGCAGAGTACCTGGCATCAGGGGCGTAGCCTTAGAAGTAGCAGAGGTAGCAGTCGCACTGAGGCACTGGTGCCTAGGGGAGGCCCCAAAGCACATCATCCCCATAAGAGACCAGTATAATAATTGGCATTTGGGGCCCTGTTGCAGATTTTGCATCTGGGCCCAGAGGCGCCAAGCTACACTTTTGGCATGACCCAATCTTCCTACCTAAACCTTGTAGGAGAGGAAAAGTAAAAATAATGCTCTGGTCCTCATATCTCGTCCTATTATCTCATCCTCATATCCTTTCCTTATATCCCCACCTCATATCCAGTCCCTATATCCTGTCCTAACATCCCGACCTAATATTCAGTCCTTATATCTCGTCCTAAAATCTCACCTTATTTTCCCTTCTTCACATCCAGTCCATATATCTTGTCCTTATAACCTGTCTTCATATCCCGTCCTCATATCCCGACCTTATATTGCGTCCTCATATCCAGACCTTATATTGCGTCCTCATATCCCGACCTCATATCCCATCCTCATATCCCGTCCTCATATTCCATCCTCACATCCCGTCCTCATATCCCATCCTCATATCCCGACCTTATATCCTGTCCTCATATCCAGTCCTCATATTCCATCCTCACATCCCGTCTTCATATCCCGTCCTCATATCCCGTCCTCATATCCCGTCCTCATATCCCGACCTTATATCCTGTCCTCATATCCCATCCAAATATTCCAACCTCATATCCTGACCTCGTTGTTTTGTTTTTGGGTCCACAATATTTTGTGCAGATTGCTTCCATAATTTATCTGTATATGGAAGTTACATTTATATGACCTGATAAATAACATCTTGTCCTCTGGTAATAGATGAGATTCCAATATTAATTAATATTTGGTCTATATCTGTATCGGAGATGAGTGTGGACTTGTCTCTCGCTGCCGGCGCCAACCTGGGGTGTTAATGGTTTTCTAGCACAAGTTTTATTTTTAATTGCCGGCAATTGTATGAAAGTTGATTGTATTAATGATTAACCCCTTAATGCAGACAGCCCTATATGTACGGTCTGATTAAATATGAATGGAGCTCGCTTCATAGACGGTGGGTGCGGCTACTGCAATGACCAACATCAGTGATCAGGGTGATAATGTGATGATGGTCATTTAACCCCTTAAATGCCACAAGCCATAGTGATTATGTCATTTAATCAATCTTGCTACTTTTTTTTGGAAGGTTTTGTTTATATGAAGTCAATTTTTCAGTAAAACTGACATGGTGGGCCTTATGTACTAAGAATGGAGTATATTTTTCTTTATGGGTTTTTGTTTCCGCCAGGTATTTTTCCATGGTATTTATTATTGTATTTGGCGATTTTCCCTACATTCTTGTTCTTTTTGCAAAGAGCTCAAATCCCCCACATTTTATGTGGAAACATGTTTTTTTATTATTTTTATTTTTTAGACATGTCCCCTTTGTAGGGTTTTCTAAGTAAAGTGAAGAGTTATTTGAGTTTTTTGGATTTTTTTTGCCAGAAATTCTCACAAAAAAAACCTGCAAAATCTGCTCGTAAAAGACTTAGTAAATTAGGGCCCATTGGGGGGGATTTATCAAAAAACATCCAATCAGATCGCTTCTTTCATTTTGCAGAGGCCTTGTTAAATACATAAGAAGCGATCTGATTGGTTTCTATGGGCAATTAGGCAACTTTTGCTCTGCACAGGTTTTGATAAATCTCCCCCTTATCTTTATTCAATGGGTCAATACAATTACAGCGATATCCATGTTTCTATAGTATTTATATTATTTTACTACTTTTAAAGAAGTAAATATGCTTAACCCGTTAACGACAATGGACGTAAATGTACGTCATGGTGCCATGGTACTTAAAGGGGTATTCCAGGAATTGTTTTTATGTGACTATGCTACAGGGGCTGTAAAGTTAGTGTAGTTCATGACATAGTGTCTGTACCTGTGTGTGACGGTTTTCTCACAATTCTTATGTGATATTATTTTTATCAGCATACAAAATGACTGTTGTCTCAGATTTTTCCCAGGTTGCAATGCGGCCGAGACCTGACATCACTAGTCAGCTGATGACAGGGAGCTTGTCTGCTTCAATGGGTGGAGCGATCGCTTGGTGGGAGAGGGATCAATCTGCAACTAATGCAACAGCTGCAGGCACCCTGATTGAAAACCACAGGTCTTTATGTTTCAATGGGTGGGGTGGCTGATGTGTGGGAGGTAGGAAAATGGTATTGTGGGATTTGTAGTCAAAAAAACATAAGTCAAATAGGAAATACAAGTTCACAAACATCTAGCCACAGTATTATGATAATCTCACAATATAGCCACAATACAGCTCCACTGACACGCCCCCTCCCATAGACATGAATGGAATGGGCGTGGTCACAACCACTGCCACAGGAACACGGTGTTAGTTTAGAATGCCGGGTGCTGCGGGAGATTCCAGGGGCCCCAGCAGCAGGACCCCGTGATCAGACATGTTATCCTATAACATAGCTAGGGGTGGAGTACCCCTTTAAATGAGAAATCCAACGAAAATAAACTTATCCACAGGACCGTGGGCCGGTGGGGAATCCCAGCAATTGGACCCCCTGCGATCAGCTACTTATCGCCTATCCTGTGGACAGGGTATAAGTGTACTTTCGCCAGATTACCCCTTTAAGGGGTTATTGCAGTGTTTCCCCTCCAGTGTGCCAACAGCTGTTGCAGAACTACAACTTCCAGCATACCCGGACAGCCAAAGGGAAATCCACTGCGACTTTTGTTACCATTCACGGTGATGAGCAGCAGGGGCCATATTCGAATTCGCAATATTCCGCGAATATATTGAAGATTATTCGTACTATGTTCGCAAAATTCGCATATTCGCTATGTTCATTCACTTTTTTTTCCATGCGAAAATTTGCAAGGAAAATTTGCATAAAAATTTGCATGTGAAAAATATGAACATTTGCATAAAAAAATTGCATACAATTTGCATACAAATTAGCATGTCAAAAAAACAAATGAAATAAAAAACTGAATATTTGTCATTACGAATAAGCACTATATTCTAAATATTTGCGAAATCGCGAATTGCCGATATTCGCGATAAAAATTCGTATTATGAATATTCGTGCTCAACACGACGAGTTATCAACGTGTAAACATTTCCCAAGGCAAAGTGCTGCATCCATGTCCTCAGAGATATAAAAATCTCATCTTATCTCTATACGTGACATTACACTATAGGGTTAAACATGTCAATACACCATAGAGATCTGTGCCGCACTACACGGCGTTCCGCTCGTAAATCACTTCTTCCTGTTGTGCGCCGTGTCAGGGTCCCATTAGATTGTAAACACACAGTCATACATCACCGTACAGCATGACCATGTTCTCATCTATGGGAGGCCCCACAAGGACTGTTAGAGCCGCGTTCACATGGGCCATTAATACTCCTGACATTAATATATATCTCCAGTTTGACAGCAGCTTTTATCAATTCATTGTCACTAAAGAAATACAACAGTTACCATAGCACAGCATCGTGTGGATACTAACAATATGACTAGGGTCAAATTGTAGGACGAGGCCTATATAGGTCTGGTAGACCGAAACGCGTCAGAATATGCATTTCTCCAATTATGTCTTTTACATGGTGTTGTTGTGTGCCCGAGAGTGGGGCACGTCTGGCACTGCATGATTTAAGTCCTTGGTGGCGTAGTGTGTTACTGATGGTAGCCTTTGTTACTATGGTCCCAGCTCTCTGAAGGTCATTCACTAGGTCCCCCTGTGTGGTTCTGGGATTTTTGCTCACCGTTCTTGTGATCGTTTTGACACCACAGGGCGAGATCTTGCTTGGAGCCCCAGATCGACGGAGATTATCAGTGGTCTTGTATATCTTCCATTTTCTAATAATTGCTCCCACAGTTGATTTCTTCACACCAAGCTGCTTGCCTATTGCAGATTCAGTCTTCCCAGCCTTGTGCAGATCTACAATTTTGTTTCTGGTGTCCTTTGACAGCTCTTTGGTCTTGGCCATAGTGGAGTTTGGAGTGTGACTGTTTGAGGTTGTGGACAGGTGTCTTTTATACTGATAACACGTTCAAACAGGAGCCATTAATACAGGTAACAAGTGGAGGACAGAGGAGACTCTTAAAGAAGAAGTTACAGGTCTGTGAGAACCAGAAATCTTGCTTGTTTGTAGGTGACCAAATATTTATTTTCCACCATAGTTTGCAAATAAATTCTTTAAAAATCAGTCAATGTGATTTTATGGATTTTTTTTTCTCATTCTGTCTCTCATAGTTGAGGTTATAACCTATGATGACAATTACAGCCTCTCATCTTTTTAAGTGGGAGAACCAGCACAATTGGTGGCTGACTAAATACTTATTTGCCCCACTGTATATATTTAATGGACTTAGATTTATCTGTAGTCGAATAGATTGCCTCTTCATGATAAACAGCAGCGATTCCCAAATAGCATGCCTCCAGCAAAACTACAACTCAGAGTGTGCATGATGGGAGTTAGAGTTTTGCCACAGCTGGAGGCACACTGCTATACATGCTTTCCTCAGGTATTCCCATACAGGCAACAGGAAACATGACAGATTTCCATGAAAAATACAATTTAAGCTCAGAATGTAAATAAATAAATGAAAAAATAAATATACAATTGAATAAATACATAATAATTTAATTAATTAACTTATTGATTGATTAATTGATTGCTTGAATACGTACCGTATGTACTCGAGTATAAGCCGAGTTTTTCAGCACAATTTTTCGTGCTGAAAAGGCCCCCCTCGGCTTATACTCGAGTGAACAAAAACCTAGCTGTGAGGGGATGGTCTGGGCCGCCCATCTTCGGCCATCTATGCTGCAGGGACCATCTGGTGGGGAGGGTTAGTTGTTCCGGGCTGTTCATCTTCACTGGGAGGCCCTCTTCTCCGCTCTGGGCCGGCCCAGAACTAGTGACGCTGCATTGACGCCAATGCGCAGGGACGTTCATGCGCAGGGACGTCAGGGACGTTTGCTGCGCACGGACATCCCTGTGAAGCGTCGTCAACGCAACGTCACTAGTCTGTGGCCGGCCCGGAGCGGAGAAGAGGGCCTCCCGGTGAAGATGGACAGCCCAGAACGACTAACCCTCCACACCGAACAGCCCCTGCAGCATAAATGGCCAAAGATGGGCGGCACGGTGAGTAGAAAACAAAAGAGGGGTCTGAATGATGAAGGGGGGGGGGTGATGACGAGGGGGATGATGACGAGGGTGATAATGACAGGGTGATAATGACAGGGTGATAATGATGAGGGTGATAATGATGAGGGTGATGATGATGTGGGTGATGATGATGGGGGTCTGGATGATGACAGGGGGAGGATGATGACATGAGGGGATGATGTATTTCCCACCCTAGGCTTATAGTCGAGTCAATAACTTTTCCTAGGTTTTTGGGGTGAAATTAGGGGCCTCGGCTTATATTCGGAACAGCTAATACTCAAGTATATATAGTAAATAAATAAATGAACAATTGAAATAATTGATTCATTAAATGAAATAAATAAATAAATGTTCACATAAATATTTAAGCCATGGGTAAAATAACCAGAAACAGGAATGTAAAAAGAAGGTTCAATTAGTTGCACAACAGACTGTGTCTCTATACTACACAGAGGGAGCCGTCCTGACGGCAGGATCTGACTATAGGGTTTGCTTGTAGTCATCAGGATCTGACTACATAAGGTTCCCTTGTAGTCTGTTCCCATGGTAACAACACTTTGGTCCGTATAGAAGCTGTATACATAAAACGAGAGGAGATTTATTTTAATTTAAAAACCATAGGAGCAATAAAAATCATTGATTGTAAAGAATATACGTCCCGCATGGCCTCCATTTGTAAGTCCTACATTGCATAATTATATTTTAGGGACTGGTAATATACGGCTATGATTTCCCTTCTATATGTCATGGCTATTTTGGTGATCTCGATGACCTCGATGCTCGTCCCTCTGCAGTTTTTCTATACACCATTAGGTTTCCCAGCAACGGGATATTTTATAACCTCAAGATTTTACACCGCGGGTTCGGAGTAATGGCGTTTATTGAAAGCTTTATGATCGTGAAGGCAGAAGTGAACGCCAAGAGCGATTTTGTCTAAAGGTCAGGTAGTAACGCTCTAGTGTAAAGGAAATAGAGATGGTGGATCTTCTGGGAAGTTGGGAATCTTGTAGAGTACAACTTGTCAGTTTGATAGTTTGAGTGCAGTGTTTTTTATCTAGAGTGCCTCCAGCTGTTGCAAAACTACAACTCTCAGCATGCCCGGACAGCCTTTGGCTGTCCGGGCATGCTGGGAGTTGTAGTTTTGCAACAGCTGGAGGCATCCTGGTTGGGAAACACTGTTCTAGTGTATGGTCACTTGTACCCCATCCAGTAACCCACAGAAGTGGATAGTCAAGCAAATGGAAGGAAAAAAATGGCAGGCCGCCTTTATTATTCGAAACAATAGAAAACGTGTTTCGCCACTAACTTGCCCTTTATTCAGGTCCACCAGAAAACACCTGCTGGCATCCTTGAAAAGCTTACACACGAGACCTATCCAGAACACCAGCAGGTGTTTTCTGGTGAACATGAGTAAGGGGCAAGTCAGTGCCGAAACACGTTTCTTCCTTCTATATGAATTACTCTTCACCCCCTAATCTTTATAGGATTGTGGTCTTGCTTGTCATCTGTAGAAGTATAAAAAATAAAGAAAAATCAATAGGGCTTCTTGTGTAGTAAGCAAGATGGTAAGGTGCCTGGCCACCAGTCCTAGGGTGTCTACTAACTTTCTAGAATTGTGGAGGACATACTAAAAAAGACTAACATGCCCCTTACTCAGGTCCACCAGAACACCACATGACCTATCCAGAACACCAGCAGTTGTTTTCTGCTGAACATGAGTAAGGGGCAAATTAGTGCCGAAACACGTTTCTTCTTTCCATATGAATTACTCTTCACCTCCTAAACTTCATAGGATCGTGGTCTTGCTTTACATCTGTGTATCAATAGAAAGTGGTAAACAAAGAAAAATCTACGGGGCTTCTTGGGCAGTGGTCAAGATAGTAAGTTGCCCGTCCACCAGACCTAGAGTATCTACCAACCTTCTAGAGTTGGGGAGAACAAATATAAATCAGTCAGCTGCACTCGGACCCAATCCAGTAACCTGCAGAAATGGATAGTCAAGCAAATTGAAGGAAAAAATAAGGAGACAAGTTAGTGGCGAAAGCAAAAGTAAACATGTTTCGGCACTAACTTGTCCCTTACTCAGGTCCACCAGAAAAAAAATCTATGATATGCTCACATAATGCACGTGTGAGTTGTCCAGGATGCCAGCAAGTGTTTTCTGGCAGACCTGAGTAAGGGACAAGTTAGTGCCGAAAAACCTTTCTTCCTTCTATTTGAATTACTTTTCAGCTCCTGACTCCTAATCTCTATAGGATCAAGGTGTAATGTCTGTTTATCTATATTTTGCATTTTTCTGCTTTGGGTCCTGTTCAGACATTAGGTCTGTGTCTGAACAGTTTCTGTGTTTATTCTCCCTGGTTTGGGAAGAATTAGCCTTCCAGCCCTTCAGCACTGGGAGGATATATAAGGCCTCTTCAGGTGCTGTTCTGGGCTTGTAACTACACCTGTTTGCATTATGTTCACTATTTATGTCTGAGCTCATGTATCTTGAGTTGTAACCATGGTTATCTGTCCTGTCTGATATCTAGATTTTAGTCTGCTTTGTTTTAGCACCTTTAGAATTATATTGTTCATTCTGTATGCTTTGTGTTTCCTGAGTCCGTATTCACACTGTGCGTTTTGTCAGTCCTGTTTTGACCTTGTTTGATCCTGGATCTTCTAGGATAGAATCATATTCTGAGCCTTGGCTAATCCGTCCATCTAGGAGTATGTTAGCCTTGTGTCTGTACCCGTGTTTGTATTTCAGATTTTTGTTTCCTCCTAGGCTAGTAACCTGATCACACGGTGGAGTGTGCCCGCTAGATAGGAGCCTATTTGGCTCTATTATTGATGTGAAGGGCAAGTTAGTGCTATCCACAGGCATAGCACTGATCAGTGTTATTTGCAATTTATTTCTATGGTCTGTCAAAAGGCAGCTCAAAGCAAAGTATCCATGAAGTGGCCGTGGAGCAGGAAAGAGGAGCTCTGGCTGACTTCTTGACTCATCGGACCCCCACGATCTTGACAGAAGTTGTCTGATGAGTCTCTGTATGCCCCAATACTTGAAATCTGAAGAGTTAATTGTGGGCATCAATGTGATTGCTGATGTCTGCCATTACTGGCAGGTTCAAGGCTGGACCTTTGCTTCATAGTCTGAATTGGACTCAGGATGTACTTGTATGTCTCGGTGTGCCAACTATCAGACAGTCAAAGCAGGGTGGTTAACCAGCCAAGCTACACATTAACTGTGCTCAACAATAAAGTGATCAACAATAAAAGATTCTCAGCAGTACTGACATGTTTCTTCTAATAGGTATCCTCAGGGGATCAATAGGCAAATCCACACTGCTCAGTCAGCAGCATAGTTCCATTGAGATAGCCTCTGCTCTGCCTCAGGCCCAGCTGCTTAGTGTCAGAACCAGAGCCGGGACCTCTGCCTTGGATGGACAATCGCAGGGAAATTGCGGCACTTCTAAATCTGGATCAGGGTTCGAAGCTAAAACGAATCAGATTTGCCAAATCGGAACCAAAAGGATGTCAGGGGATTCTCTCATGATCAGTACCTATGCAGAGTAACATATATGCAATCACAAAGGATGTGGGGGGGTTGAATACTTTTTCTCATTCCCCAAAAAGTCAATTTCGGTTCCAGTTGAACCAAGGACGTGATGATGTCACCATTTCTGATCTGTACAGTTCCAATGTACTTTTTCAATCAGATAATTAAATCTTAGACGAATGTGTTTCTGTGACTCATTCTCGTCACTTTCTCAGCTGCCGTCCTGTTCTCACCCGTACATTCTTTTCCTTTTTAATTGCGTCTCGTATTTTATTTAAGATGCAGAATCGGATGGAACGAACAGTCACTTAGATCTGCATTGTCTGAAGATCAGAGAAGTGTTGGCCGGGAATAATTATCTTGAGACTTGGTAAAAAAAAAAAAAAAAGTTTTTCCGGAGAATTTTCCCGGCACCCGGTTGATGTACTTGATAACACGATGTAAAACATGGTAGAAAAACGTGAATGTTTATATTAGATAAGATGTCTGATCGTGGGGGTCCCATGCAGCACCCAGCATTCTGTGCCGGGTGCTGCTACAGTTTCGGAATAGATGAGAATGGCTGGGTGGAGTGTGACGTCACGCCTCGCCCTCTCGTGATGTCAAACCATGCCCCCTCCATTCATGTCTATGGGTGGCAGCGTGACGACGCCCCCACCCCTAGACATGAATGGAGGGGGCGTGGTGTGACAGCACAAGGGGGCATAGCGTGACATCACGAGGGGGCGTGGCGTGACATCACAAGGAGGCATAGCGTAACATCAAGAGAGGACGTGGCATGACAGCACAAGGGGGCATGGTGTGACATAACGAGGGGGCGTGGCGTGACATCACGAGTGGGTATGGCATGACATCACGAGGGGGCGTGGTGTGACATCACAAGGAGGAATAGCGGGACATCACGAGAGGGCGTGGCATGACAGCACAAGGGGGTGTGGTGTGACATAACGAGTGAACGTGGCGTGACATCACTAGTGGGTGGGGCATGACATCACGAGGGGGCGTAACGTGACATCACAAGGAGGCATAGTGTGACATCATGAGAGGGCGTGTCGTGACAGCACAAGGGGGATGGTGTGACATAATGAGGGGGGCGTGGCATGACATCACGAGGGGTGTGGAATGACATCACGAGGGGGGCATGGCGTGACATCACAAGGAGGCGTGGCGTGACATCACAAGAGGGCATGACGTGGCAGGAACCCTGAGATCAAACATCTTATCCCCGATCCTTTGTATAGGGGATAAGATGTCTATGGACGGAATACCCCTTTAAGGTTGAAATTGCAACACCAAGAAGGACAAGCCCAGACGGCATGAAAGTAGCAGGTGTTGCCAAATAATAAAATTTTCGAGCACCGAGCACCCACTGGCATGTTGGAGGAGCTTTAATGCCATAAAAGTTAGATCGAAATATTTAAATTATTTTTTTTTTTTTGTCATTTATCCTCTAAGGGAGCTTCTAAAGGTAGCCAAGTGTTATGCTTTCTATCTTAAGCAGTTCCATAAAGAATGAATAGAGCGGAGGTGCGCATGCGCGACACACCTCTTAATTCATAACAAAGACCCAGGTTCTCATTCTGGAGATTTTCTTTTGTCATATTAAAGGGGTACTCCGCCCACAGACATCTTATAATAGAATAATGTAGAAATTCTTGTGTGTGCCTTGTGGTTACCTGTTTTAGCTGATGCGGCAGGCACGCGTTTTCAGCCATCACTGGTTGCAATTCCATCACTGAAATTATTTCCCAATTTCCCAATGCTGCTTCCTATGATTACTCTGTCTTGGCAGAGAAAGGGTGTGGAGTCTCATCACTGCACCTGGTCATCTTATTAGGCTGCTGGTGCTGGAGATCACCCAAGTGAACTGATTAGACTCATAAGTAGTGTTGAGCACGAATATCTGAAATGCCCATTTTTACCGCCAAAATCGGCACCTTCTGATTTCGCCAATATTTAGAATAAAGAGATATGTATTCATAATGATGTTAGTTAGTTGAAAGATATAATCGAAAGAACATAGCGAATACGTGAATTTCACAAACTAATATTCTCTAAATATCCCAAATTCGAATATGGCCCCTGCCGCTCATCACTACTCATAAATGGGTTGGGGTCAGTTCACATTATGCATAGTTTTGATGCGTTTTCCTATTCAAAGTGATTTTTTTTTTAAAGAGAAATATTCTCATTAGGAGAATGTGATTTGACCCAAATACTCAACTAAGGTATTTTATGAAGAATTGAAGTCTTTCGGCTGCATTCACATGATTACCACACATTTTTATTGAATTTTCGGCCCAGGGGAGGGGGATATGGCTTTTAACTAGATCAGTGTTTCCCAACCAGGGTGCCTCCAGCTATTGCAAAATTACAACTCTTGGCATGCTGGGAGTTGTTGTTTTACGACAGCTAGAGGCAAACTTCTTGGAAAACACTGATATAGA
This sequence comes from Hyla sarda, assembly GCF_029499605.1. Lineage (NCBI taxonomy): Eukaryota > Metazoa > Chordata > Amphibia > Anura > Hylidae > Hyla > Hyla sarda. The sequence continues at coordinate 371,739,064 of NC_079193.1, read as the reverse complement.
CGCAATGCAATAGAGAATACAAGGCAATAGATGTTGCTCACAGCTCAGCCTCCCCTTCCCATGTGGAAAACACAGGTCTGCTCCATGCAAAGAATAGGGTCATATTCACAGTCTTTGTACATGTGGCTTTTAACTAGATCAGTGTTTCCCAGTCAGGGTGCCTCCAGCTGTTGCAAAACTACAACACCCAGCATGCCCGGACAGCCAAAGGCTGTCCGGGCATGCTGGGAGTTGTAGTTTTGCAACAGCCGGAGGCACCCTGATTGGGAAACACTGTTCTAGATTGTTTACGACAGAATTGTTCATGCAGATGGGGAGAAATTCTCATCTAACCTTGCCCACCCTCTAAATATCAGATTCTCCGAAATTTGTGTATGTTTGTATCGTTTTTAGCTTTATACTTCTTGGATCCATATTTAAGTATATTTATACGTGCAATCAGGATTTCGCAGGTCTGTATAATTGTCTAATTAGGATGACGGGGGTGGCGGCGGGGGCTGCGTATGGGAATTTCGATGCGGAATTAGCCCAATTAACGTCCTTATACTGTGAATGTTAAGTCGTGAACCCTCCAAAAGGTACGAAGTGAGTTATGCAGCCATTCTCCTTATTACCAACGTTATTGATAAAACTGCTGATGGCGTCACCGGAATCACAATCAATACAAATTATTGATGCTCCGGTACATAAGTATTCATATCACATTTGCACAATCTCCTAGATTTTTTTTTTGTTTACTGATTAGATCCAGATTTTTTATTTTATTAAAATTTCCGTTCATTATTGTCGGGTGAAAGCTTTTTTTTTTAACAGCATTTGGAGATATGCTTAAAGGGGTACTCCAGTGGAAAACTTTTTTTTGTTTTTAAATCAACTGTTGCCAGAAAGTTAAACAGATTTGTAAATCACTTCTATTAAAAATCTTAATCCTTCCAGTACTTATTAGCGGCTGTATACTACAAAGGAAATTCTTTTGGTCATGACACAGTGCTCTCTGCTGACACCTCTGTCCATTTTAGGAACTGTCCAGAGCAGCATTTGTTTACTATTGGGATTTGCTACTACTCTGGACTGTTCCTGACATGGGCAGAGGTGTCAGCAGAGAGCACTGTGGTTGTGACAGAAAAGAAATCCCAAAAGAAAAGTATTTCCTTTGTAGTATACACCCCCTAATAAGTACTAGAAGGATTAAGAATGTTTAATAGAAATAATTTACAAATCTGTTTAACTTTCTGGCATCAGTTGATCAAAAAAAAAAAAAATGTTTTCCACCGGAGTACCCCTTTAACAGATAGACAGTAGCTGTCCCATTCACATACATAGAAACTGCTACTGGGTGTGCTTTGTGACCTTTACAGAGGTTATTCTACAACAAGGAGGGGACTGAGATGTGAGCATCATTTAATGTCTTTTTCTTTTACATATATATGGGACAGGAGCTTTTCTTTTGACATAAATGGTAAATGTTACTAGGCAGGCTCTGTGATCTTTACAAAAGTCATTCCACAGGGAGAAGGAAGCTAAGCTGTGAGAATCATCTATTGTGTTTTTCTTCTACATGTGACTGGGAAATAGAATTTTTATGTATATGGATGGGAAATGTTACTGGACATGCTCTGTGACCTTTCAGATGTCATTATGCAGGGAAAGAAAGGCTGAGGTGTTAAAATCATTTGTTGCTTTTTCCATTTATATGTGAATGGCACAGGAGCTTTTCCACTCAAATAAATGGGAAATGCTACTGGGCATGCTCTGTAACTTTTGAAAAGTTCATTCTACAGGGAGCTGTGAGTATTATCTATTGTCTTTTCCATCTACATGTAAGTGGGATGGGAACATTTCTATTCACTTGAAAGGGAAATGTTACTGGGAGTGCTCTGTGACCTTTACAGAGGTCATTCTACAGGGATGGGGAGGCTGAGCTTTGACCATCATCTATTGTCTTTTCCATCTACATGTGAATGGGACAAGAGTTATTCCCTTCACATGTATGGTAAATGTTACTAAGCATGCTCTGTGACCTTTGCTCTGTAGTCTGTGGCCTTTGCTAATTTTCTAACAAAAAGTTGTAACTTTTTTTTAAAAGTAGTAAAATAAAACAAAACCTTTATAAAGTATCATTGTAATCATATGGACCTATAGAATAAAAATAACAAGTTACTTTAACTTTTAAGTGTACTGCGTAGAAAAGAAACCCATAAATGCTGAAAATTTTTATTCACAAAATTTTTTGGGGTGCTTTATAGTGTATTTTGACAATAAAAGGCGAGGAGGAAAAAATGAAAGCGCAAAAAAAAATAGAAAAGTTACAAAACAGCTGGAGACGCACTGTTTGGAAAACACTAGGTTAACCACTTCAGGACATAGGATGTACATGTAACCCCTTGTGTCCAGGTGCTTAAGGACCAACGGTGTACTTGTATGCCCTGAATTCTTAAAGGGGTATTCCAGTAAAAAACTTTTTTTTTTTTTTTTTTCATATCAACTGGTTCCAGAAAGATAAACAGAATTGTAAATTACTTCTATTAAAAAAATCTTAATCATTCCAGTGCTTATCAGCTGCTTTCTGCTGACATCTCTGTCTGTCCCGGAAACTGTCAAGAGATTGAGAGATTTGCTATGGGGATTTGCTCCTGCTCTGGACAGTTCTTGAAACAGACAGAGGTGTCAGCAGAGAGCACTGTGGTCAGACAGAAAACAACAACTCAAATTCAGCAGCTGATAAGTACTGGAAGGATTAAAATTTTTAATAGAAGTAATTTAAATCTGTTAAACTTTCTGGAGCCAGTTTATATGAAAAAACAAAATAGTTTTTCACTGGAATACCCCTTTAAGTGGGTTTGAAGCGAGCACAGGAGCAGTGAGTGTCGGCTACCACCAGTCTTTTAACCCTTTAGACGCCATGATCAATACCGATAACTTGCCGGTAGCTCATGAAACCCCCACGCAGGGGTTCTGTGAGCTAAAATGGAGGAGGAGGGTCTCCTTACCTTCCTCCTGCCGCTATTCGCTGATCTACTGCTGGGCTTAGCCAGGCTATATCAGTCAATCACCGATCATACTGTGTAATGCTATGCATAGGCATAGCAGTATAAAGTAGATGCAATCTAATGATCGCATGTAAAAGTCCCCTAAGGGACTTGAAAAGTGTAAAATGAAAAATGAAAAAATGTTTGTAAAATTATATAAACCCCCTGCCCTAATTAAAAATTAAATCACCCTTATTTTCCCATTTTCCCCCAAAATAAATAAATGACATATTTGGAATTGCCACATGCGTAACTGACCATACTATTAAAATATAAGGTTTATCCTGAACGGTAAACGGTGTAAATTAAAAAAATAAATAAAAAAGAAAATGCAGTTTTCAGTTTCCACCCACAAATAATAATTTCTTGGTTCTGCAATACATTTTATGGTAAAATGAAACATCTTATTACAAAGTACAATTGGTTACATAAAAAACAAGCCCTCATATGGGTCTGTAGGGGAAAAAAAATAAGAGTTATGGATTTTAAAAGGGGAGGAGGAAGAAACAAACACGCAAAAAGAAAATGGGCCTTAAAGGGGTTCTCCTCCATAAGGTTATTTTAGTACGTACCTGGCAGACAGTAATGGACATGCTTAGGAAGGATCTGCACTTGTCTTGGGGCTAAATGGCTATGTTGTGAGATTACCATAACGTTGTGGCTAGCTTTTTGTGAACTGGCTTGTCACGATTCGGCTTCCAGGTAGTGGATCCTCTGTGTCAGCGAGGGATTGGCGTGGACCGTGCTAGTGGACCGGTTCTAAGAGGCTACTGGTTTTCACCAGAGCCCGCCGCAAAGCGGGATGGTCTTGCTGCGGCAGTAGCAACCAGGTCGTATCCACTAGCAACGGCTCTACCTCGCTGACTGCTGAGAAGGCGTGGGACAGAAGGACTAGGCAGAGGCAAGGTCAGACGTAGCAGAAGGTCGGGGGCAGGCGGCAAGGTTCGTAGTCAGGATGGGTAGCAGAAGTTCAGGTACACAGGCTTTGGACACACTAAACGCTTTCACTGGCACAAGGCAACAAGATCCGGCAAGGGAGTGCAAGGGAGGAGACTAGATATAGCCAGGGAACAGGTGGGAACCAATTAAGCTAATTGGGCCAGGCACCAATCATTGGTGCACTGGCCCTTTAAGTCTCAGAGAGCTGGCGCGCGCGCGCCCTAGAGAGCGGAGCCGCGCGCGCCAGCACATGACAGCAGGGGACCGGGACGGGTAAGTGACCTGGGATGCGACTCGCGAGCGGGCGCGTCCCGCTGTGCGAATCGCATCCCCAACGGCCAAGACAGTGCAGCGCTCCCGGTCAGCGGGACTGACCGGGGCGCTGCAGGGAGAAAGACGCCGTGAGCGCTCCGGGGAGGAGCGGGGACCCGGAGCGCTAGGCGTTACAATACCCCCCCCCTTAGGTCTCCCCTTCTCTTTGTCCGGTAACTGCCTCCCCTGGGATGAGGACACCTGGAAAGAATGGAGGGTTTCCTCAACGGCAGGCAGTACAGCAGGAGTGGGAATGGGGAGGGAGGGCAGAGGGCGAGGCCTGGCACGGAGCAGTGTGACACCAGGACGGGGACCATGGGGAGGCACAGAGGCTTGCCTGACGGGACTGGGAGGGGGGGAGAGGCACTTCCTGTGGCAGGCAGAGTCCCAGTTCCTGATCTCCCCGGTGGTCCAATCAATGGTGGGGGAATGAAGCCGGAGCCAAGGCAGACCGAGGAGGACCTCAGAGGTACAGTTGGGGAGAATGAAGAACTCAATCCTCTCAAGGTGGGGTCCAATAGACATGAGGAGGGGCTCTGTGCGGTAACGCACGGTGCAGTCCAATCTGGCTCCGTTGACCGCGGAAATGTAGAGCGGCTTGACGAGACGGGTCACCGGGATGCTGAATTTATTAACAAACGACTCCAAAATAAAATTTCCAGAGGCACCGGAGTCCAAGCAGGCCACGGCTGAGAGGGAGGAGTTGGCTGAAGAAGAAATCCGCACGGGTACCGTGAGACGTGGATGAGCAGACTTGGAACCAAGAGACGCCACACCCACGTGAGCTGGGTGCGTGCGTGCGTTTCCCAGGCGTGGAGGACGGATAGGGCAATCCACCAAGAAATGCTCGGTACTGGCACAGTAAAGACAGAGATTTTCTTCCCTACGGCGATTCCTCTCTTCCTGGGTCAGGCGAGACTTATCCACTTGCATGGCCTCCTCGGCGGGAGGCCCAGGCGTAGATTGCAACGGATACTGTGGGAGAGGTGCCCAGAGATCTAAGTCTTTTTCCTGGCGGAGCTCTTGGTGTCGCTCAGAAAAACGCATGTCAATGCGGGTAGCTAGATGGATGAGTTCTTGCAGATTGGCAGGAATCTCTCGTGCGGCCAGCACATCCTTGATGCGACTGGATAGGCCTTTTTTAAAGGTCGCGCAGAGAGCCTCGTTATTCCAGGATAATTCTGAAGCAAGAGTACGGAATTGTACGGCATACTCGCCAACGGAAGAATTACCCTGGACCAGGTTCAACAGGGCAGTCTCGGCAGAAGAAGCTCGGGCTGGCTCCTCGAAGACACTCCGGAGTTCAGTGAAGAAGGCCTGGACTGTGGCTGTGGCAGGATCATTGCGGTCCCAGAGCGGTGTGGCCCAAGACAAGGCCTTTCCTGAGAGAAGGCTTACTACGAACGCCACCTTAGACCGTTCTGAAGGAAACAAGTCCGACATCATCTCCATATGCAGGGAACACTGAGACAAAAATCCACGGCAGAGTCTGGAGTCCCCATCAAATTTGTCCGGCAGGGACAAGCGGAGGCTAGGAGCGGCCACTCGCTGCGGAGGAGGTGCAGGAGCTGGCGGAGGAGATGGTTGCTGCTGTAGCAGAGGCAGAAGTTGCTGTAACGTGGCGGTCAACTGCGACAGCTGCTGTCCTTGTTGGGCAATCTGCTGCGATTGCTGAGCGACCACCGTGGTAAGGTCAGCGAGACTTGGCAGCGGCACCTCAGCGGGATCCATGGCCGGATCTACTGTCACGATTCGGCTTCCAGGTAGTGGATCCTCTGTGTCAGCGAGGGATTGGCGTGGACCGTGCTAGTGGACCGGTTCTAAGAGGCTACTGGTTTTCACCAGAGCCCGCCGCAAAGCGGGATGGTCTTGCTGCGGCAGTAGCAACCAGGTCGTATCCACTAGCAACGGCTCTACCTCGCTGACTGCTGAGAAGGCGTGGGACAGAAGGACTAGGCAGAGGCAAGGTCAGACGTAGCAGAAGGTCGGGGGCAGGCGGCAAGGTTCGTAGTCAGGATGGATAGCAGAAGTTCAGGTACACAGGCTTTGGACACACTAAACGCTTTCACTGGCACAAGGCAACAAGATCCGGCAAGGGAGTGCAAGGGAGGAGACTAGATATAGCCAGGGAACAGGTGGGAACCAATTAAGCTAATTGGGCCAGGCACCAATCATTGGTGCACTGGCCCTTTAAGTCTCAGAGAGCTGGCGCGCGCGCGCCCTAGAGAGCGGAGCCGCGCGCGCCAGCACATGACAGCAGGGGACCGGGACGGGTAAGTGACCTGGGATGCGACTCGCGAGCGGGCGCGTCCCGCTGTGCGAATCGCATCCCCAACGGCCAAGACAGTGCAGCGCTCCCGGTCAGCGGGACTGACCGGGGCGCTGCAGGGAGAAAGACGCCGTGAGCGCTCCGGGGAGGAGCGGGGACCCGGAGCGCTAGGCGTAACATGGCTATTTCCTCTTGGAGTTCATTTTCTCAAGCTAAAAATCCAATAGTTCCTTGTTTGAAAGTGTGAGGTCCCTTTCCTCCCTCCCACACATCAGCCACCCCACCCATTGAAATAGAAATAAGTTGCATTCCATTCAAAAGACCAGCATTTTCTAACAAGGGTGCCTCTAGCTGTTGCAAAATGATCTCACTTGCAGCAGAACTGGCTGCCTTTGCAAGCCTGACTTATGATGTCATGTCTCGGCTGCACTGCATCCTGGGAAAACCTGAGACATGAGAAATTTTGTATGCTGTTAAAAATATATATTGGTGCAAAAATCACATAAGAATTGTGAGAAAACCGTCACACACAGGTACAGACACTATATTATGAACTACAATAACTTTACAGCTCCTGTAGCACAGTCAAATAAAAATAAAAAATTCTGGAAAATCACTTAACCCCTTAAAGGGGTTAAACAATAGATAATTCACTGATATATCATTTGCCTAAAATTCTAAAGCTCCAGAATTACTTAGTATTTCAGATGTACCTCCCGGCATTTGTCATACACAAATTAAAGGGGTAATCCGGTCCAGAGCAGGAGAGGTTTGCTATGGTGATTTGTTCCTACTCTGGACAGTACCTGACATGGACAGAGGTGTCAGCAGAGAGCACTGTGGTCAGACTGGAAAGAACTACACAACTTCCTCTGTAGTATACAGCAGTTGATAAGTCCTGGAAGGCTTAAGATTTTTATATAGAAAAAATTTACAATTCTGTTTAACTTTCTGGCACCAGTTGATTTGAAAACAAGGGGTTATCCAGGAAAAAAACTTTTTATATATATATATATATATGTATATATATATATATATATATACATATATATATATAAAATGTTTTTTTCCTGGATAACCCCTTGTTTTCAAATCAACTGATGCCAGAAAGTTAAACAGAATTGTACATTTTTTCTATATAAAAATCTTAATCCTTTCAGTACTTATGAGCTGCTGAAGTTAAGGTTGTTCTTTTCTGTCTAAGTGCTCTCTGATGACACGTGTCTCGGGAACCGCCCAGTTCAGAAGAGGTTTGCTATGGGGATTTTCTTCTAAACTGGACAGTTCCTGAGACACTTGTCATCAGAGAGGATTTAGACAGAAAAGAACAACCTTAACTTCAGAAGCTCATAAGTACTGAAAGGTTAAAGATTTTTTAATAGAAGTCATTTACAAATCTGTTTAACTTTCTGGAGCCAGTTGACATATAAAAAAAAAGTTTTTTCCTGGATAATCCATTAAATTTTCCACCGGAGTACCCCTATAAGATTTTCAATAGAATGCAGCCTATTCTGATAGCCGACCAATCTTGCTCTAACATTGTTTCAACATAATGTGAATTAAGCATGCATGGCCCACCGGTAGGGTATTAGCAGATTTATCGCCGGTGTCGTGCGTCTTTGCCGTGCTTATCCTTGTATGAATTACGCTCTTAACATGCACCGCCCCAAATTTCATTTAGCACCTTAATTGGTTCTGTAATTGGTTTTCAAAGGATGAGTGGAGTCTGGATCTGGCCTCTCCGTAATTTCATTTGGAAGCCGTCGCCGCCGCCGACCTGAATAGGAATGGCGATGTCATTGTCACACAAATTCTATTCAACGTAGACGAGACAAAGGATAAGAACAATACGAGCTTCACGTCTAATATTTCATGTGATTCTTCAGGAAAAGTCTTTGTTCCTTGGAAGAATATCAAAGCCGAGAACTCAACAGACTAATGGACTTAGATCCTGATCCCTTTAATGGTTTCCATCACTTTTATGTAAAACCCTCCTCTAGGGGGAATCTGGATTTAAGCCAGTGAATAATTGTCGCTAAGTCATCGCAGCCAAGGTAGATATTGTACTGAGTGCAAAGGATTATTCCACACGGTGAACAATAAACCTAAAGGGAAAATGTTAAAAAAAAATATATATATTATTATTTTCTTTTTGCTATCTATAGTATGAAAGAATCAGGAAATCTTGCAATTTTCACTCTGGGCACGAAGCCTAATGGTCATAGGATTACAATGAAAGGTGCATGGGACTTCGGTACATTTCCTGATCGCATTACACTCGGGCTGCGGAGATTGCCCAGGAGTTTTAAACATCCTGGTAAAGTATGATTTAACTGTCCAGCAGGCAGGAGCAGAGAATAGTGCAGGAATTTTTTCCAGGCTAAGAGAAGAGTATGGGTCTATTCACACAGCAGAATTTCCGCACATCCGCACCAATTCCGCTCCCGCAACTAAAATTCAGCATGGACATAAGTTTTCAGACCCTTTGCTATGACACATAATATTTAGCTCTGGCTCCTCCCATTTCTCTTGATCACCTCTGAGATGTTTCTCCACCTTGATTGGAGTCACCTGTGGTAAATTCGGCTGATTGGACAAGACACAGCCCTGTCTATATAAGGTCTCACAGCTGACAATGTGTATCAGAGCAAACACCAAGTCATAAGGTGGGAAAGAATTACCTGTAGAGCTCAGATACAGGATTGTGTGGAGCCACCGATCTGGAGAAGGAAACCAAGAACTCAGTGGCCACTCTTATTGAGCTCCAAAGACCCTGTGTGCAGAAACTTCCAGAAGGTCCAGAATCATCGCTGCAGCCTCCATAATCTGGGCTTTATGGCAGAAAGAAGCCAAGAAGACAGGGAGACTGGTCAGGTTTAAGAGAAAGCTGAATGAAACAAAGTACAGAGATATTCTTAATAAAAACATATTCCAGAGCGCTCTGGGCCTCAGACTGTGGTGAACATTCATCTTCCAACAAGACAATGACCCTAAGCACACGACCAAGACAACACAGGAGCAACTTTGGGACAACTCTGTGAATGTCCTTAAAGGGGTACTCTGCTGCTCAGCGTTTGGAACAAACTGTTCCGAACGCTGGAGCCGGGAGCTTGCAACATCATAGCCCCGCCCCCTCATGATGTATCACCCCACCTCCTCAATGCAAGTCTATGGTAGGGGGCGTGACAGCAGTCACGCCCCCTTCCATAAACTTGCATTGAGGGGTGAGGCGTAACATCATGAGGGGGCAGGGCTAGGATGTCACGAGCTCCCGGTGCCGACTCCAGCGTTCACAACAGTTTAAGTGGAGTACCCCTTTAAGTGGCCCCGCCAGAGCCTAAACCCAATGGAACATCTCTGGAGAGACCTGGAAATGGCTTCCACTGCTGGCCCCATCCAACCTGACAGAACTGAGAGGATCTGCAGAGAAGAATGGCAGAAAATCCCCAAATCCTCGTGTGTAAACCTTGTGGCCTCATCACCGAGAAGACTGGAGGACGAAATCACTGTCAATGGGGCAGAGTAATGGGTATGAATACTTATGTCACTGCGAGATTACAGTTTACCTTTTCAATAATTTATCAAAGATTTCTAAAATTAGTTTTTTCATTATGGGGTATTGAGGCAGAATGAGGGGGAATATGGAATTTTGTTGATTTTAGCAGAAGGAGCAACAAGACGTGAAAAAAGTGAAAGAGTCTGAAGACTTTCTGAATGCATTGTATGTGCGCCATTGTTTTTCAATTTCTCATCATTTCTAAGACCTCTGCTATCAGAGAATAATTATGTTTATATTTACAATCAGGGACTCGAAATAAACCTTCAGGGGTCGAGTACTTGAAAGGGGTGCTCCACCCCTAGACATCATATCTCCTATCCAAAGAGTAGGGGATAACATGTCTGATCACGGTGGGGTCCGCCCCACGGGGACCCCCCGCGATCATCAGGCCAGAGCTGCGGCGCTACAGTGACGAAAGCCTGGGGCTTCCTTGATTGTGATGTTGCGCCATGCTCCCTTCATTCATGTCTATAGGAAGGGGCGTGACGGCTAATACACAACCGTCACGCCTTCACCTATAGACATGAATGTAGGGGGCGTGGTGTGACATCATGAGGGGCTGTGGCATGATGTAACTTTGCCAGTCCCGGAAACCAGTGTTTCTGAGACTGGAGCAGCACCCGGCCCAGAATGCGAGGATCCCAGGGGCAAGACCAACACGATCAGACATCTTATCGGAAATTGACGTCACATCTCCAGTCCCGGAAATAAACTGAATTCAAGGAAAAGTAAAGGCGTTCGCAAAATGGATTGCAAAAAGGGCGTAGCTAATGCAAATTTCCTGAAAAAGTAGGGCATTTCCGGGAGGGTTTGTGGGCATTGCTTGAAGTATTAGGGCTGGGCTTAAAAACTTAAAAACTTTTTTTTTTTTTTTTTTTTTATGAACTGGTGCCAGAAAGTTAAACATATTTGTAAATTACTTCTATTAAAAAATCTTAATCCTTTCAGTACTTATCAGCTGCTGAATACAACAATGGAAATTATTTTCTTTTTGAAACACAGACCTCTCTGCTGACATCATGAGCACAGTGCTCTCTGCTGACATCTCTGTCCATTTTAGGAACTGTCCAGAACAGCATATGTTTGCTATGGGGATTTCCATTTACCCTGGACAGTTCTTAAAATGGACAGAGATGTCAGCAGAGAGCACTGTGCTCATGATGTCAGCAGAGAGCTCTGTGTTCCAAACGGAAACGTATTTCCACTGTAGTATTCAGCAGCTAATAAGTACAGGAAGGATTAAGATTTCTTTAATAGAAGTAATTTACAAATCTGTTTAACTTTCTGGCACCAGTTGATTTAAAAAACAAATTAATAAAAAAAAAAAGTTTTTTTTACCGGAGTACCCCTTTAAAATCTTATCACGAATGGGTAATGAAATGTTGGAAGACAACAGTGTACATACTATAGTGACAGACTATGGGGCCCTTGGAGATAGGGGGCCCCCTCCTGGTTGGTCTCGCACCTTTTTCGTTTGGTAAGAAGCTGCGTAGATCTCCTCTCTCCAGGCAAAATCAGATGCCATAATAGCAGTCCCTTATAGTTATATTTTTGGGGCCCCTTTTTTCCATGCACCCCACTGTATTCTGGGTTTAACTATAACTAAATAGAGAAAAAATATGACATGATGTTTTTTTAAATAAAATAAAAACATTTCCTGATTTTGTTCTGAAATGGTAAAATATTGCAGTAGAACATTTCATCCTTTTGCAGTGTTTTTCCCATGTGATGATCCTGCACAGAGTCATAAATCTCACCGGCTAATGCTCCAAACGACCTTTACGAGATTTCTCTAATAAACACCTAAGGTCTGACACCGCACTCACCAGAAAGGAAGAATCTCACTGCGGGAAGGAAGAGACAGATCTTCTGGTATATTAAGACTGCAATATGTAATGTAGACTACACAGGACCCCAAACCTCAACAGCCAATCCATGGAGATGCAGGGGCCGCACCAGCAAAGAAATACTTAATAATTCTTCAGCAGTGCCAGATACGGAAGTGCAGTACATCATTCTTCTCCAGCAGTGCCAATTATCTTAATGCAGCCCATTATACTTCTCCAGCAGTGCCAATTATCTTAGTGCAGCCCATCATACTTCTCCAGCAGTGCTAGATACCTTAGTGCAGCCCAAAATACTTCTCCAGGAGTGCCAGATACTGTAGTGCAGTCTATGATACTTCTCTAGCAGTGTAATATATCTCAGTGCAGCTCATAATACTTGTTCAGCAATGCCAGATATTTTAGTGCAGACCATGATACTTCCCCAGGAGTGCTAAATACTACAATGCAGCATATAATCCCCCCCCCCACCCCCCCCCAAAAAAAAAAAAAAAAAAAAAAAAAACAGATATCACAGTGCAGTGGAAAATACCACCATGCAGTGATCAAATAATTACCCTCTAATGTTAAACAAATGTTACAATAGACCATTCATATTACCTCAGGCTGCACCCAATATAGATGGATCCCCCACCAATATGAGCATGGCGGCACAACATCATAGCACCTATCTGGTGGCTCTCAGTAATATACAGCGAGCAGCAATCCACACAATACTGTATACTGTACTAGTGACGTGTACTGTGCCCAAATTCCTCTCGAGCAGCACCAAACAAATACCATAGAGCAGCCCAAAATACCTCTCCATCAGTGCCAGATACTACAATGCAACAAAAAAAAATATGTTATCAACCTGCAGTGTTGGGTTTTGTGTGGCCCCAGTCATCAGGACATAGATATGTTTGTATATCAGCATGTCAGTGTGTGGCTGGCATTGTTATGGTGGTACTGTGGCTGGCATTGTTATGGTGGTACTGTGGCTGGCATTGTTATGGTGGTACTTTGGCTGGCATTGTTATGGTGGTACTGTGGCTGGCATTGTTATGGTGGTACTGTGGTTGGCATTGTTATGGGGGTACTGTGGCTGGCATTGTTATGGTGGTACTGTGGCTGGCATTGTTATGGTGGTACTGTGGCTGGCATTGTTATGGTGGTACTTTGGCTGGCATTGTTATGGTGGTACTGTGGCTGGCATTGTTATGGTAGTACTGTGGCTGGCATTGTTATGGTGGTACTGTGGCTGGCATTGTTCTGGTGGTACTTTGGCTGGCATTGTTATGGTGGTACTGTGGCTGGCATTGTTATGGTGGTATTGTGGTTGGCATTGTTATGGTAGTATTGTGGCTGGCATTGTTATGGCGGTACTGTGGCTTTCATTGTTACGGCGGTACTGTGGCTGGCATTGTTATGGTGGTACTGTGGCTGGCATTGTTACGGTAGTACTGTGGCTGGCATTGTTACGGCGGTACTGTGGCTGGCATTTTTATGGTAGTACTGTGACTGGCATTGTTATGGTGGCAATGTGGCTGGCATTTTTATGGTGGCACTGTGGCTGGCATTTTTATGGTAGTACTGTGACTGGCATTGTTATGGTAGCACTGTGGCTGGCATTTTTATGGTGGCACTGTGGCTGGCATTTTTATGGTAGTACTGTGACTGGCATTGTTATGGCGGTACTGTGGCTGGCATTGTTATGGTGGTACTGTGGCTGGCATTGTTATGGTGGCACTGTGGCTGGCATTTTTATGGTAGTACTGTGACTGGCATTGTTATGGTGGCACTGTGGCTGGCATTTTTATGGTGGCACTGTGGCTGACATTTTTATGGTAGTACTGTGGCTGGCATTGTTATGGTGGTACTGTGGTTGCCATTTTTATGGTGGCACTGTGGCTGGCATTTTTATGGTGGTACTGTGGCTGGCATTGTTATGGTGGTACTGTGGCTGGCATTGTTATGGTGGTACTGTGGCTGGCATTGTTATGGTGGTACTGTGGCTGGCATTTTTATGGTGGTACTGTGACTGGCATTGTTATGGTGGTACTGTGGCTGCCATTTTTATGGTGGCACTGTGGCTGGCATTTTTATGGTGGTACTGTGGCTGGCATTGTTATGGTGGTACTGTGGCTGGCATTGTTATGGTGGTGCTGTGGCTGGCATTGTTATGGTGGCGCTGTGGCTGGCATTGTTACGGTGGTGCTGTGGCTGGCATTGTTACGGTAGTACTGTGGCTGGCATTGTTACGGTGGTACTGTGGCTGGCATTGTTATTGCGCTACTGTGGCTGGCATTGTTATGGTGGTACTGTGGCTGGCATTGTTATGGGGGTACTGTGGCTGGCATTGTTATGGTGGTACTGTGGCTGGCATTGTTATGGTGGTACTGTGGCTGGCATTGTTATGGGGGTACTGTGGCTGGCATTGTTATGGGGGTACTGTGGCTGGCATTGTTATGGTGGTACTGTGGCTGGCATTGTTATGGGGGTACTGTGGCTGGCATTGTTATGGTGGCACTGTGGCTGGCATTTTTATGGTAGTACTGTGACTGGCATTGTTATGGTAGCACTGTGGCTGGCATTTTTATGGTGGCACTGTGGCTGGCATTTTTATGGTAGTACTGTGACTGGCATTGTTATGGCGGTACTGTGGCTGGCATTGTTATGGTGGTACTGTGGCTGGCATTGTTATGGTGGCACTGTGGCTGGCATTTTTATGGTAGTACTGTGACTGGCATTGTTATGGTGGCACTGTGGCTGGCATTTTTATGGTGGCACTGTGGCTGACATTTTTATGGTAGTACTGTGGCTGGCATTGTTATGGTGGTACTGTGGTTGCCATTTTTATGGTGGCACTGTGGCTGGCATTTTTATGGTGGTACTGTGGCTGGCATTGTTATGGTGGTACTGTGGCTGGCATTGTTATGGTGGTACTGTGGCTGGCATTGTTATGGTGGTACTGTGGCTGGCATTTTTATGGTGGTACTGTGACTGGCATTGTTATGGTGGTACTGTGGCTGCCATTTTTATGGTGGCACTGTGGCTGGCATTTTTATGGTGGTACTGTGGCTGGCATTGTTATGGTGGTACTGTGGCTGGCATTGTTATGGTGGTGCTGTGGCTGGCATTGTTATGGTGGCGCTGTGGCTGGCATTGTTACGGTGGTGCTGTGGCTGGCATTGTTACGGTAGTACTGTGGCTGGCATTGTTATGGTGGTACTGTGGCTGGCATTGTTATGGGGGTACTGTGGCTGGCATTGTTATGGTGGTACTGTGGCTGGCATTGTTATGGTGGTGCTGTGGCTGGCATTGTTATGGTGGCGCTGTGGCTGGCATTGTTACGGTGGTGCTGTGGCTGGCATTGTTACGGTAGTACTGTGGCTGGCATTGTTACGGTGGTACTGTGGCTGGCATTGTTATTGCGCTACTGTGGCTGGCATTGTTATGGTGGTACTGTGGCTGGCATTGTTATGGGGGTACTGTGGCTGGCATTGTTATGGTGGTACTGTGGCTGGCATTGTTATGGTGGTACTGTGGCTGGCATTGTTATGGGGGTACTGTGGCTGGCATTGTTATGGGGGTACTGTGGCTGGCATTGTTATGGTGGTACTGTGGCTGGCATTGTTATGGGGGTACTGTGGCTGGCATTGTTATGGTGGCACTGTGGCTGGCATTTTTATGGTGGCACTGTGGCTGGCATTTTTATGGTAGTACTGTGGCTGGCATTGTTATGGTGGTATTGTGGCTGGCATTGTTATGGTGGTACTGTGGCTGGCATTGTTATGGTGGTACTGTGGCTGGCATTCATGGGATTATAATTTGGATGGGACTTGGAAGGGGCGCTGATAATAATACTGCCATACTGTTGCTGAAAACAAAGCTCTACACACAGACCAACATTACTCCCATACAGTGATTACAGTTATGTCGATGACTCTCAGGTGACGTCTTCTCTGATCGTGGGATTCGTGTTTGTTGTCTTCCCTATTAGGCCTGATGACTTTTTCTGCTCACAATTTGTCTCCACTGAATCTGTCAGACAATTATCTTTTTATAAATACCCCAGCCATAGTGCCCCAAATAGTGATAATGCCCTCTTTTGTGACCCACACAGTATAAGTGCCCTTAATAGTACCCTACACTGTAATTCAATCTGTAATTGTACCCCTACATAGTAAATACCCCCAATAGTGCCCCCACTTTGTAATTAGACCCTTAATGGTACCCCAACATAGTAAGTACCCCCAATAGTGCCCATACACAGTAGTTATCCCCCAGTACAGTGACCCCCCAACCTACGATGGCCCCGACATACGATCATTTCAGCATACGATCACTCTCAGAGGCCATCGCATGTTGAAGGCAGCATCAATATACGATGCCTTTGTATGTCGGGGCCATCGCATAAACGGCTATCCGGCAGCTCAGACTGCTTCAGCTGCCACCGGATAGCCGTTTACGGTGCCCCCTGTGGTCCGCTGACGATCACTTACCTGTCCTCGGGTCTCCGGCGCGTTCTCTTCGGGATCCCCTGCATCGTCGGCGCTCTCCATTGTCGTCATCATGTCGCTGCGCACGCTGTCCA
This sequence comes from Hyla sarda, assembly GCF_029499605.1. Lineage (NCBI taxonomy): Eukaryota > Metazoa > Chordata > Amphibia > Anura > Hylidae > Hyla > Hyla sarda. The sequence goes on along the minus strand of NC_079193.1, from coordinate 371,722,536 downwards.
TTCATCCAATAGGAGCGGCGTGCGTAATGACGTGATGGCGGTGACGGAGAGCGCGGATGCCGGGGAAGCAGAGGCCTTGCTGGAGCGTCAGGGACACCCCGGGGACGCGGCGACAGTGATGGACGGCGACATCCAGGGCAGCGATGACGAACGGTGACGGTCCTGAGCGGCGGGGACACGTGAGAATAACCTCCAATACCAGTGGTCTTCAACCTGCGGACCACCAGATGTTGGAAAACTACAACTCCCAGCATGTCCGGACAGCCGTTGGCTGTCCGGGCATGCTGGGTGTTGTAGTTTTGCCACATCTGGTGTTCCGCAGGTTGTAGACCACTGTCCTATACTTTACATTGCACGGATCCCTCAACATATGATGGTTTCAACAAACGATGGTCCATCTGGAACGGATTACCATCGTATGTTGAGGGACCACTGTATTTCCTCTCACAGTAGTTAACCCCTACTATTGCCCCCAAACAGTGTTCAGTCCCCCATTAGTGCCATCACACTGGTGTAGACCTCATTAGTGGCCTGCAAACAGTAGTTTGTCCCTTAAAGGGGTACTCCAGAGAAAAAAGATATTATCTCCGAGCCAAAGGATAAGCAGACCCTCTGACCTAAAAATATCAAGAAAATACATGTACCATTGACGTTCTGACATTTACCAGTTTGGACAAGAAGATATAAAGAGATGGAGATGGCGGCAACAAATGAGGGACCCCCCCAACCCGCCCCCCCTTTCTCCACGGCGTCACCGCAATCATTCCACCACCGATCCAAGAAAACTTCCACAAACCGGCTGAGTCAGCTTCCTGCTCCAGGCCTCACTTGTGCTTATTCACTTGGAAGAGAATTTACATCACTAGCTAATACATTAGGAGAATCTCGCTGACTGCGCGCGGCAGGCTGAAAGCTTCTTAACCCCTAAATGACCAAGCCGATCTGCGTCTCATTGCCCAAACAGTTTCCATCATTTGTTTATTTTTTATTTTTAGCCTTGTGGCATTCTACGAGCCATATAGCCCCACAAGGTTTTATTTTTCATTTTTATTTTTTTTACTGGGCAAGTTGTACATTTTAATGCCTCCATTTAGAGGTTAGAATAGCTTATTGATAAATTTTTTTTTTTTTTTTTTTTTTTTTTTAAAGGTGGCAGGGGGTGGGTTGTCTGGGGGTGGGCTTGGGGGAGGAGGGGGGTAATGAAACAAAGGTTGTATTTGTTAAAGGGTTACTCCACTCCCCAGCGTCCGGAACATTGAGTTTCAAAAAGCTGTGTTTGGCTTCCGTGTTCACGCCCGCCCCCTTGTGGCGCCACGGCCTGCCCCCTCAATGAAAGTCTATGGGAAGGGGGCACAATGGCCGTCACGCCCCCTCCAATAGACTTGCATTGAGGGGGCGGGACGTGACATCACATGACGGGACGTGACGTCACAAGGGGGCGGGTGTGAACACGGAAGCCTGCACACAGCGTTCAGAACTCAATGTTCCGGTGCTGGGTAGAGGAGTAACCCTTTAAAGAGGTTGTCCAGAAAAAACTAACTCATAAAAAGCTGTTTGCCGGTGGGGGGGGAGGGGGGGGGGGGTGTCCAACTACTGGGACCCCCTGCTATCACTGGAATGGGACTCTGGCACTCAGCGGTCGACTATAGTTTTCACTGGAAAACCCCTTTCCGGTAAAAAACTTTTTTTTTTTTAAATCAACTGGTGCCAGAAAGTTAAACAGATTTGTAAATTACTTCTATTAATAAATCTAAATCCTTCCAGTACTTATTAGCTGCTGAATACTACAGTGGAAATTCTTTTCCCTTTGAAACACAGAGCTCTCTGCTGACATCATGAGCACAGTGCTCTCTGCTGACATCTCTGTCCATTTTAGGAACTGGCCAGAGTAAAAGGAAATCCCCATAGCAAACATATGCTGCTCTGGACAGTTCCTGAAATGGACAGAGATGTCAGCAGAGAGCACTGTACTCGTGATGTCAGCAGAGAGCTCTGTGATTCAAAAAGAAAAGAATTTCCGCTGTAGTATTCAGCAGCTAATAAGTACAGAAAGGATTAAGATTTTTTAATAGAAGTAATTTACAAATCTGTTTAACTTTCTGAAGCCAGTTGATTTAAAAAAAAAAAAGTTTTTCACCGGAGTACCCCTTTAACCCCTTAAGGACGCAGGACGTAAATGTACGTCCTGGTGAGGTGGTACTTAACGCACCAGGACGTACATTTACGTCCTAAGCATAACCGCGGGCATCGGAGCGATGCCCGTGTCATGCGCGGCTGATCCCGGCTGCTGATCGCAGCCAGGGACCCGCCGGCAATGGCCGACGCCCGCGATCTCGCGGGCGTCTGCCATTAACCCCTCAGGTGCCGGGATCAATACAGATCCCGGCATCTGCGGGAGTTCGCGATTAAAATGAACGATCGGATCGCCCGCAGCGCTGCTGCGGGGATCCGATCATTCATAACGCCGCACGGAGGTCCCCTCACCTTCCTCCGTGCGGCTCCCGGCGTCTCCTGCTCTGGTCTGTGATCGAGCAGACCAGAGCAGGAGATGACCGATAATACTGATCTGTTCTATGTCCTATACATAGAACAGATCAGTATTAGCAATCATGGTATTGCTATGAATAGTCCCCTATGGGGACTATTCAAGTGTAAAAAAAAATGTAAAAAAATGTAAAAGTAAAAGTAAAAAAAAAGTGAAAAATCCCCTCCCCCTATAAAAAAGTAAAACGTCCGTTTTTTCCTATTTTACCCCCAAAAAGCGTAAAAAACATTTTTTATAGACATATTTGGTATCGCCGCGTGCGTAAATGTCCGAACTATTAAAATAAAATGTTAATGATCCCGTACGGTGAACGGCGTGAACGAAAAAATTTTTAAAAAGTCCAAAATTCCTACTTTTTTAATACATTTTATTAAAAAAAAAATTATAAAAAATGTATTAAAAGTTTTTTATATACAAATGTAGTATCAAAAAAAAGTACAGATCATGGCGCATAAAATGAGCCCCCATACCGCCGCTTATACGGAAAAATAAAAAAGTTATAGGTCATCAAAATAAAGGGATTATAAACGTACTAATTTGGTTAAAAAGTTTGTGATTTTTTTTAAGCGCAACAATAATATAAAAGTATATAATAATGGGTATCATTTTAATCGTATTGACCCTCAGAATAAAGAACACATGTCATTTTTACCAGAAATTGTACGGCGTGAAAACAAAACCTTCCAAAATTAGCAAAATTGCGTTTTTCGTTTTAATTTCCCCACAAAAATAGTGTTTTTTGGTTGCGCCATACATTTTATGATATAATGAGTGATGTCATTACAAAGGACAACTGGTCGCGCAAAAAATAAGCCCTCATACTAGTCTGTGGATGAAAATATAAAAGAGTTATGATTTTTAGAAGGCGAGGAGGAAAAAATGAAAACGTAAAAATTAAATTGTCTGAGTCCTTAAGGCCAAAATGGGCTGAGTCCTTAAGGGGTTAAAGGGGTACTCCACTGACCCAGGGTTCGGAACATTTAGTTCTGAATACTGGGTGTGAGTTGCAGGGGTAGTGATGTCATGGCCCTCGTGACATCAGGCCAGGCCCCCTCAATGCAAGTCTATGGGAGGGGGCGTGGCAGCCGCCACGCCCTCTCTCCCATAGACTTGCATTAATGGGGTGTGGCCTGATGTCATAAGGGGCGTGGCTGTGATGTCACGACCCCGCAGCCCGCACCAAGCGTTCAGTACTAAATTTTCCTAACCCTGAGGCAGTGGAGTACCCCTTTAAGCAGGACAGGATGGTTCCTCCCAAGAGACAGACACTCTTTACAACCTCTCTGCCCTCTGACCAAGAAAAAGGGGGTCCCTATAAAGTCCCCCACCTCTTTTGTAATTCTCCAATAGGGTTTTTATAAAGCACAACCCCTTTATTTAAAAAAAATAAAAAAAATAAATACTAAATAAAAATAAAAAAACTAACTCCTCCAATGTGGAATAGAAATGTTCTCAGCCGAATCTCTAGACTACGATGTGGTAATTTATAAATGGTGATAGAGACTCCCCTGAGCATCTCTCATATTAAATCATATTACGTATCCCAGTCCTGGGAGATTCAGGCGGTATTAATTACAATACTAATAAATGTTCCTTCTCTTCCCTCGTCTCACATCCTCCACCTGGGGAAAAGGAAACTCAGACAACTCAAAATGATGTATGCAGAAAAGAGAACAACATATCCAGACTGAGAAGGATGAATCCATGAACCTAAACATTAACATATTATAGTAGTTATATTCTTGTATATAGAAGCAGTATTATAGTAGTTATATTCTTGTATATAGGAGCAGTATTATAGTAGTTATATTCTTGTATATAGGAGGCAGTATTATAGTAGTTATATTCTTGTATATAGGAGGCAGTAGTATAGTAGTTATATTCTTGTATATAGGAGCAGTATTATAGTAGTTATATTCTTGTATATAGGAGCAGTATTATAGTAGTTATATTCTTGTATATAGGAGCAGTATTATAGTAGTTATATTCTTGTATATAGGAGCAGTATTATAGTAGTTATATTCTTGTATATAGGAGCAGTATTATAGTAGTTATATTCTTGTATATAGAAGCAGTATTATAGTAGTTATATTCTTGTATATAGGAGCATTATTATAGTAGTTATATTCTTGTATATATGAGCAGTATTATAGTAGTTATATTCTTGTATATAGGAGCAGTATTATAGTAGTTATATTCTTGTATATAGGAGGCAGTATTATAGTAGTTATATTCTTGTATATAGGAGCAGTATTAAAGTAGTTATATTCTTGTATATAGGAGCAGTATTATAGTAGTTATATTCTTGTATATAGAAGCAGTATTATAGTAGTTATATTCTTGTATATAGGAGCATTATTATAGTAGTTATATTCTTGTATATATGAGCAGTATTATAGTAGTTATATTCTTGTATATAGGAGCAGTATTATAGTAGATATATTCTTGTATATATGAGCAGTATTATAGTAGTTATATTCTTGTATATAGGAGCAGTATTATAGTAGATATATTCTTGTATATATGAGCAGTATTATAGTATATTCCTGTATATAGGAGCAGTATTATAGTAGTTATATTCTTGTATATAGGAGCAGTATTATAGTAGATATATTCTTGTATATATGAGCAGTATTATAGTAGTTATATTCTTGTATATAGGAGGCAGTATTATAGTAGTTATATTCTTGTATATAGGAGGCAGTATTATAGTAGTTATATTCTTGTATATAGGAGGCAGTATTATAGTAGTTATATTCTTGTATATAGGAGCAGTATTATAGTAGTTATATTCTTGTATATAGGAGGCAGTATTATAGCAGTTATATTCTTGTATATATGAGCAGTATTATAGTAGTTATATTCTTGTACATAGGGGCAGGATTCTGATAGTTTTCATCTATTCATGCTAAAATAGCCCCTCTTCATGAAACTACCTCCATATAAATGTATATAGTATATATTTGCCTTGAAGTCTATTGTCTTATCGGTCATGTTCTATGTCCAGTCCTAATGCGTCAGTGCAAAAGGTATAAATCTGTTACAATGTTCTTTGTGCATTATGATGCTTGTGGACATTGCTACTACTTTATAGCACACCACATGGACAGGCATGGTATTGAAATTAAATTCATTAATATATTTCTTTAAAAAAAAAAAATGTGAAGTACAGTCCCGACATAGAGATAAAGTTCCAAGTTGTGAACCTTTTTATAGATTTGGGGGTCCACTGCTATGGGGGTCCACTGCTATGCAATGACTTTTATGCTGTGATTAAGAACACTCTAATTCAAAAGAAAATATTTCCTTTTTCTATCTCTGAAGTCTAAAAAATTATGTTTGTTCAAGAAAAAAGAAAGTTTTCTGGTTCAATAAATAATGCTCGAAATTTTGGAGCCCCAAATTGGCAACCCTTAATATGGGGGAGGTGCGTCATTGACAAGCACAGTCAGGTCTGATAGCCTTTTTACACAGACTTCTGTAGGCCGCTACACACATTTTGCATTAGAGCCGTTATCTTCACCCTACACCTTTCAGTAGGTTCCCTTCACTTTTATCCAAATCCCTCCGTGACCTCTGTACCTGGGGAAAAAATAGTGCAACATAGGCTAATATTATAGAATTATGTAAAGGTTCTTGTGTATACCTTGTGCTTACCTGTGTTAGCTGATGTGGCAGGCATGGTTTTTTAGCCATCTTGACTCCAGTAACTAGTAGCCTTAACTGCCGAGACTCTTTTTTTTCTGGTGAATTTCCCAAATTGCTGTAAAAATTATGCATGTTTACTGCAATCTCTTCACTTGCAGTAAATAGCACCATGTGTGAACATAGCCTCAGGGCTGTGTATAACTACTATATATACCGATCCCATAGAGATAGCAGCAACAGTATGCAGGCAGAGCTGGAAGAGAGGTGTATAACTACTATGTATCCTGATCCCATAGAGATAGTAGCAACAGTATACAGATAGAGCTGGAAGAGAGGTGTATGTCTACTATATATACTGATCCCATCGAGATAGCAACAGCAGTATACAGATAGAGCTGGAGGGAAGGTGTATAACTACTATATATCCTGATCCCATAGAGATAGCAACAGTAGTATACAGATAGAGCTGAAGGGGAGGTGTATAACTACTATATTTCCTGATCCCATAGAGATAGCAGCAACAGTATACAGCTAGAACTAGAAGGGAGGAGTATATCTACTATATATCCTTATCTCTTATACACAGCAGCAGTATACAAATAGAGCTGGAGGAAGATGTATAACTACTACATATATATATATGTGGTAGCCCTTGGGGGTGTATGGAAGTGGTGGTATGGTATCGGTAACCCTATAGTTCGTGACGCCAGGCTGAGGGCTGGTATGCTGAGGTAATGCTTCCCAGTAACGATAGGTGCATGAAATGACTGAAGGTCCACAAGGAGATTGAACTTGAACAACTTTACATAAATACTTGCGATACATCCAAAGCACAGTAACAGTCTCATGCAAACAGTCCTTATATCGCTCAGTGACTGACAGTTGTTGCGGACCTTGCTATTTAGAAAGTCTCTGAATTTAGGGTAGATATTTGCAGATCCGTCGGGTATTATTAGGTCCGGTGATGCTGCAGAGTGTCTGGGGATTGATCCACTCTTTATTCTGAATGACTCAGCCGTTGCCGAAAGGCTCGGGCCTAACTCACTGCATTAGCTGCGGTACAGGTCCTTCTCGTTTGACAGCCCAGGAACAAGAGAGAGAAAAGATGGCCGCCGCTCCCTTATATGGGCAGGGGGCGGGGTGAATCCGATTGGTCCGAACGTCTGTCATTCACCATTACACAGAGTAATGGGATTGCATACGTCACAGAGCCTCCAAAGGTCCTTAAGTTGAATACCATAGAGTTTACCTAGTCACGTGACCCGCAGGTCCTGCAACGCTATGAAACAGGTAATTAACTATTTATTTACATATATATTACTATATTTACATCAACCTTGCATAAATTACTGAACTATTAGTTGGAATAGAGGCGACAAGGGGTAGGCTACACAACAGGGATCCCTACGTCCTAGGGACTCTGGCTATGGGGACCCACACATACATAGGTACCGTATAAGATGCGGTACCGGGACACCACATATATATATATATATATATATATATATATATATATATATATATATATATATGTGTGTGTGTATATATATATATATATATATATATATATATATATATGCTGATCCCATAGAGATAGCTGTAACAGTATACAGATAGTGCTGGGGGAGTTGTATAACTAATATACATCCTGATCCCATTGAAATAGCAGCAGCAGTATACAGATAGAGCTGGAGGGGAGGTGTATAACTACTACACACCAGGATCCCATAGAGATTACAGCAGCATTAGACAAATAGAGTTTGAGGGGAGGTGTATAACTACAATACATCCTGATATCATAGAGATAGCAGCAACAGTATACAGATAGAGCTGGAGGGGAGGTATATAACTACTAAATATCCTGATCCCATAGAGAGAGCAGCATTATACAGCTAGAGCTGGAGGGGAGGTATATAACTACTAAATATCCTGATCCCATAGAGATAGCAGCAGCAGTATACAGCTAGAGCTGGAGGGGAGGTATATAATTACTAAATATCCTGATCCCATAGAGATAGCAGCAGCAGTATACAGCTAAAGCTGGAGGGGAGGTATATAACTACTAAATATCCTGATCCCATAGAGATAGCAGCAGCAGTATACAGCTAAAGCTGGAGGGGAGGTATATAATTACTAAATATCCTGATCCCATAGAGATAGCAGCAGCAGTATACAGCTAGAGCTGGAGGTATATAACTATTAAATATCCTGATCCCACAGAGATAGCAGCAGCAGTATACAGCTAAAGCTGGAGGGGAGGTATATACCAACCATATATCCTGATCCTATAGAGATAGCAGCAGTTTACAGATATACCTGGAGGGTAGGGGTTTAACCTAAATTACCCAGAGTGTGTATTTGATTAAAATAATGACTGAAATCCTTTGTTCCTATACATAGGATGCCAGACTGACATTTTATGATGTTTTCCTAATAGGGCATTCTGGGCATTTCAATGGCTCCTGGTCCCTGCTGCTTTCCACTTCCTGTAACATGATTTCCTGCAGAAAACCCCTGCTTGACCAATCAGGGACAGGGCCGGGTCACTGCTGCAGCTGGTGATTGGCTGTATAAGCATTTCCTGCAAGAAGGAGTAGGGAGCAGCTGTGATCAGCAAGGATCAGGCAGCTTCAGGGGATCGAGGCAGAGGAGTATGACCTTCAGTGACCTTCAGAATGTCCAGAATATTCCTTTAAGTATCCTGACTACTCATTTGATGCCGTATTTGCTCGTCTGCTGTTGATCACCGGCAGATCACTCGCTCAGCTGGAGATTCACTTTTCCACAATTATGGTTTACGATCCAAAACAAATGCAGATAAAATCCTGAAAAAAGCAGAAGAACATCTGGAAAATGGACGGGAACATTAGACTACGAGATGGTATGAGCAGTGGAAGGTACACGGGGGCTGGACGGGCGCTGAGTCACTCGTGTGATAGCGGGGTGTGATGAGGGCAGATGTTGTTACCCTAGGGGCAGATGGCATTAACCCCTTGTATTCGTGACGCCAGGGCATGGTTTAGCCTAAAACCACCCAAAAGGTATACCGCTGGATCCTGGGCTAGGCACAGGGGCAAAAATGACTCAGACACCAAGTTACGGACAACGCTAGCTTTACTGAGGGTAGACAGTTGGTATACAGTCTATACAATTCAGCCAGGGCCCAAGAAGGTGACCAGTGATGCAGAGACCTTAAGGGCCTGCTGGGACTTTTGGTAGGACTGGAAAATTGAATGCAGACCACGCTGACTTGACAGATGACAGGGACTGACGACTCATAAAGCTGTGACTTTATCTTACTTGACTTGATGGTGGCTGCAGGACTGGACTTTGAGGTCTCCAATGACTCTGGACACACACACTAGACCTCAGCTTACCGTATATACTCGAGTATAAGCCGACCCGAATATAAGCCGAGGCCCCTAATTTCACCCCAAAAACCCAGGAAAAGTTATTGACTCAACTATTCAACTATAAGCCTAGGGTGGGAAATACATCATCCCCCCTGTCATTAACACCCCCGTCATCATCACCGCCTGTCAATCCCTTTCAATGGTCTTCAACCTGCGGACCTCCAGATGTTGCAAAACTACAACTCCAAGCATGCCTGGACAGCCAACGGCTGTCCGGGCATGCTGGGAGTTGTAGTTTTGCAACATCTGGAGGTCCACAGGTTGAAGACCACTGAGAAGGGATTGACAGGCGGAGAGTTCACTCGTGTATAAGCCGAGGGGGGCATTTTCAGCATAAAAAATCGAGCTGAAAAACTCGGCTTATACTCGAGTATATACGGTAGCTGAAGAGCAGAGCGCAAAGAGCTCAAAGCTATCTCCACCCAGGACTAGCAGGGAGCCCATAGGTCACTCTTGGGGTCACCTGGTCACTGGTACCTCCTGGGTAACATTCACATGAGATAATTCTTAAAGATACAACACATTTTATAATACAATACACTGCAGAACATATGTCCAGGGTCAAAACAGGTGCAAGGGGCCCTGGGGACACTGAAGGAGGCTGCCCGACAGGACAGCAAGGTTACGGGGCAACATCTCCCCTACTGGGCAACCACAACTGCTTTATTGTTCAGACTATGTAATGAGTGCAGGAGCCGGATGGAGGGTGACACTCAGCGCTCTGTGCAGAAGGGCTTCAATACAATTTCCTAAGTATGTTCATGCAGCGAGAGCAGCCATAGGAAACGATATCATCTATCCAACTCATTCATTGGACCCTTATACTGTATCACCTCTAGGACCCCCGCTTACCACTTACTCCATCACTGCAGCCACATAGGTGGATGTTGTGTGACCCTCTTCAATGAAGTCTATGGGTCATCTTAAAATGTTCATCCCTGTACTCACCTGTCCAGCATCACTTTGTCTTGTTGGAAAATAACCACATAAAATAGAGAGAATCGGAGGTGTAGATTGTAGCTTCTGGGCCCCAATGCAAAATCTGAAACAGGGCCCCATATGCCAATTATAATACTAGTCTCTTATGGGGCAGATGTGCTTTGGGGCCCCCTTAGGTACCAGGGCCTGGTGCGACTGCTACCTCTGCTACCTCTATGTCCCTGGAGAGAATGTAGGGACATGTAGACATCGAAAGGATGGTTCCCCCCCACCACAGATACTCATCGATGGAGGTCTGACCACTGGGGTCCAGAGAAGGAGGACAAAGTTGTGCATGGCTAGAGCTCTAATCATTCTTTTTAAACTTGTAAATTTTTGCAGCCCCCTAGAGGTTAAATGTAGTATTGGCTGTTAACCTTTCATACCAGGGACAATTGCCCCCATTCTTGGGACTGGCGGTGGTCCCAGCAGTATGACCCCCCCCCCCCCCCCCCCCCAAACCGGTTAGCTTTTTATCCTTTATACTATAGATAGGGGATTGCAACTTGAGATGGGAATATCCCATTGACCCCTAAAGGACCTTAAACGTAAATGTATGTGCTGGTGCCTTGGTACTTAACCCCTTAAGGACCGGAGGTTTTTCCGTTTTTGCATTTTCGTTTTTTGCTCCTTGCCTTTAAAAAATCATAACTCTTTCAAATTTACACCTAAAAATCCATATGATGGCTTATTTTTTGCGCCACCAATTCTACTTTGTAATGACGTCAGTCATTTTGCCCAAAAATCTATGGTGAAGCGGGAAAAAAAATCATTGTGCGACAAAATTGAAAAAAAAAACGCTGTTTTGTAACTTTTGGGGGCTTCCGTTTCTACGTAGTACATTTTTCGGTAAAAATGACACCTGATATGTATTCTGTAGGTCCATACGATTAAAATGATACCCTACTTATATAGGTTTGATTTTGTCGGACTTCTGGAAAAAATCATAACTACATGCAGGAAAATTAATACGTTTAAAATTGTCATCTTCTGACCCCTATAACTTTTTTATTTTTCCGTGTATGGGGCGGTATGAGGGCTCATTTTTTGCGCCGTGATCTGAAGTTTTTAACGGTACCATTTTTGCATTGATAGGACTTATTGATCACTTTTTATTCATTTTTAAATGATATAAAAAGTGACCAAAAATGCACTATTTTGGACTTTGGAATTTTTTGGCGCGCACGCCATTGACCGAGCGGTTTAATTAATGATATATTTTTATAATTCGGACATTTCCGCACGCGGTGATACCACATATGTTTATTTTTATTTTTATTTACACTGTGTTTTTTTTTTTATTGGAAAAGGGGGGTGATTCAAACTTTTAATAGGGGAGGAGTTAAATGATCTTTATTCACTTTTTTTTTTCACTTTTTTTTTGCAGTGTTATAGGTCCCATAGGGACCTATAACACTGCACACACTGATCTTCTATGTTGATCACTGGTTTCTCATAAGAAACCAGTGATCAACGATTCTGCCGCATGACTGCTCATGCCTGGATCTCAGGCACTGAGCAGTCATTCGGCGATCGGACAGCGAGGAGGCAGGAAGGGGCCCTCCCGCTGTCCTGTCAGCTGTTCGGGATGCCGCGATTTCACCGCGGCTATCCCGAACAGCCCACTGAGCTAGCCGGGATGCTTTCGGTTTCACTTTAGACGCGGCGTTCAACTTTGAACGCCGCGTCTAAAGGGTTAATAGCGCGCGGCACAGCGATCAATGCCGCGCGCTATTAGCCACGGGTCCCGGCCGTTGTTAGAGGCCGGGCCCGACCCGCTATGACGCGGGGCCACGCCGTGGCCCCGCGTTATAGATCGGGAGTGGACACATGACGTTCCAGTACGTCATGTGTCCTTAAGGGGTTAAAGGGGTACTCCGGTGGGGGGGGGGGGGGGGGAATTAAATCAACTGGTGCCAAAAAGATATTCAGATTTTTAAATGACTTCTATTTAAAAATCTTAACCCTTTCAGTACTTATCAGCTGCTGTGTGCTCCAGAGGAAGTTGTGTATTTCTTTCCAGTCTGACCACAGTGCTCTTTGCTGACACCTCTGTCCATGTCAGGAACTGTCCAAATCCCCATTGGAAACCTATCCTACTCCAGACAGTTCCTGACATGGACAAAGGTGTCAGCAGAGAGCACTGTGGTCAGACTGGAAAGAACAACACAACTTCCTGTGGAGCATACAGCAGCTGATAAGTACTGGAAGTGTTAAGATTTTTTTAATAGAAGTAATCTACAAATCTGTTTAACTTTCTTGCACCAGTTGATTTGACAAAAAAAATTGTTTTCCACCACAGTACCCCTTTAACGCACAAGGGTGTACATTCTTTCTACCAAGCCACTTCATGGACTGTGATTGATGGCTGCCATTAACCCCTAAATGTGATCACATCACTAGAGCCTCAAGAACTGTCATTCTACCCAATCAGCACCCCCCAGCAACATATATGTGGGGGTCCAATCGGTCTTCATGCTCACACTAGGTCCCCTCACGTGCTTCGTGCGGGTCCATGGGTTTCCTTTGGCAACAGAATGTGAACAGAAAATCCCTGGCACTCACCAAACCTGCTGAAGAAGTTCAAAGTTTATTTCACATTGTCAGATGTCAGGCGATAGCCGAAACGCGTAGTGTTTCGGATCTGACAATGTGAAATAAACTTTGAACTTCTTCAGCAGGTTTGGTGAGTGCCAGGCTTTTCTGTTTTCATTTTCTGAACTCAATCCACTACAAGCACCACCACCGACGGCAGTGCCGACCAATCGACATACCAGTTTTCGGCAACAGAATATTCTTATCTATTGTTAGCAAACTAATGACTGCATATAAAAGTGAGTGCAAACAAATGAATAATATTAATAAATATATTTTTAAAATATTAAAATAATTAAATTAAATAATATAACAATATATCTTTTTTTTAAATATAAAAATAATTAAAAATAAAATATAAAATTAATAAAAAATGTAATCTCCCCTATTTTCCCATTTGTAAATATAAAATAATTAAATAATTAAGAACACATATTTGGTATCACCCCATGTGGAAATGCACAAGCTACTTAAATATAATGATCCCGTCCAGAAGTCCAGAATTGCTGATTTTTGGTCACATTATATAAAAATAAATAAAATAAAATAAAAGCCCCATCTAAAAAAAAATTAACCCATACTTACTTATCTATTTATTTATCTATCTATTATTTTATTTTTTTATTTATAAACTCTTTCCTCCCCCTTATGTTTTTCCCTCTTTCACCCGCTCCCCCCCCCCTTTTTTTTTTTTGTGGGATGAATTAGGAATGCATAAAGTACTTGTGTGACCAGGTATGTCGTTTTGGTTTATGTTTTGTATAAATGTTATGTACTTTGAAATTTTAAAATAAAAGGTTTAAAAAATAAATGATACTGGTGCAGATTACGGTACAAAAACATAAGCTTTATACAGTCATGTATAGCGAAAAATTAAATAGTTATAGGGATCAGAATAGGGCAATTTTATAAGTCAAAACTCATTTTGTTTTGACTTAAAAAAAATAAAAAAAAAATAGTACAAAAATAATACAAAAGCTACAGTATGTAAAGGATATGGTATTCATATGCCAACTCTTTAATGGGGTAATCCAGGATTAAAAGAAATAATAATTTCTTTAAAAAAAAAAACAGCACCACCCCTGTCCTCAGGTTGGGTGTGGTATTGCAGCTCAGTTCCATTGAAGTGAATGGAGCCAAGTTGTAATACCACACACCACTTGCGGCCAGTTGTGGTGCTATTTTTTAGAAGAAATTAGCTCTATTCCTGGATCATCACTTTAATAAACACTTTCCACTAAGATCAAAGGGGCTTTCACTCAGCTTTCCCTGGTTCAGGAAAAGATCATCGAAGAAGAAAAAAAAAAGTTCCAACAGCTTGACGGGTTTCGTGGTTGACCACTTCATCATCAGGCTTTTGATTAAACGTCAAGCTGTTGTATGGTCCATATGTTCCATCCTATTTTTCTACGGATAATGGTGGGCATGCACCTTCCTATGTAGAAAACATAAGCTATGCCAGTGTGTCAAATGACAAACTCAGCTCTGCTACATCTGCATACCTTAAAGGGTTACTCCGGTGGAATATTTTTTATTTATTTTTTTAAATCAACTGGTGCCAAAAAGTTAAACTGATTTGTCAATTACTTCTATTAAAAAATCTCTTCTCCTTCCAGTACTTATAAGCTGCTGAATACTACAGAGGAAATTATTTTCTTTTTTTGGAACACAGTGCTCTCTGCTGACATCACGAGCACAGTGCTCTCTGCTGACATCTCTGTCCTTTTTAGGAACTGTCCAGAGCAGCCTATGTTTTCTATGGGGATTTTCTCCTACTCTGGACAGTTCTTAAAATGGACAGAGATGTCAGCAGAGAGCATTGTGGTCATGATGTCAGCAGAGAGCACTGTGTTCCAAAAAGAAAATAATTTATTCTGTAGCATTTAGCAGCTAATAAGTACTGGAAGGATTAAGATTTTTTAATAGAAGTAATTTACATATCTGTTTAACTTTCTGGCACCAGTTGATAAAAAAAAAAAAAAGGTTTTCCACCGGAGTACCCCTTTAAAGAATGGGTTTGATCATCTAATCTAGTGTTTCTCAACCAGGGTGTCCCCAGCTGTTGCAAAACTACAACTCCCAGCATGCCCGGACAGCCGTTGGCTGTCCGGGCATGCTGGCAGTTGTAGTTTTGCAACAGCTGGAGGCACCATGGTTGGGAAACATTGAGTTACAGGCTTACTGTAGGGTTTCATTCAAATGGTCCTTTGCATTGTATCTGTATATCTATATTTAAATTGTGCCACAAGACACGCTCGGCTCTGCTTCACCCACAAAGTCGGCACTGCCGCATGTGTAGCTTCAGAATAACAATGCCTCCTTTGTAGTCTGTAACAATACTCTAGGTAATTGCGTTCACAATGAAGTGAACCGATAAGCAAATAGCTATGATTTGATACGCCGTTCCCGCTGTGCGGAGTAACCATGCAGGAAGGTGCGATTTGTGAATATAACCCCGGGGTGTATCACAAGGTATCTAAACATTGTTTCGTGGATCAGCGGGTGAGAGTTGCAATGGGTATAATCTCCTGTCGATTTGTTTCTATTTCGGAAGAATAACCCGCTATTTCCTCCTGCGGAGCGTTCAGGCTTCTGTAATTGTCCGCGCTTTGGTTTATTCGGGGAAAGTTTTAGTTAAAGGGCCTAAAATAAAACTTTAAGGGTTAAACGTTGGTGACCTGTTACCATCCATGGAATGCAAACCCTGCGTATACATTAAAACAAACAAATCGGAAGGAGTTGCGCAATTGCTGATAAATTAGCTCACAGAGCATTGTCTAGACTGGATACAATTGTATCACTTCTCAGCTGAGGGCAGGACGAGCTATATACAATTTATCAGTCTGGGGTCCAGGTTGTTTAGCTCACAGAGCATTGTCTAGACTGGATACAATTGTCTCCACTTCTCAGCTGAGAGCAGGACTAGCTATATACAATGTATCAGTCTGGGGTCCAGGATGTTTAGCTCACAGAGCATTGTCTAGACTGGATACAATTGTATATACTTCTCAGCTGAGAGCAGGACTAGCTATGTACAATGTATCAGTCTGGAGTCCAGGATGTTTAGCTCACAGAGCATTGTCTAGACTGGGTACAATTGTATCACTTCTCAGCTGAGAGCAGGACTAGTTATGTACAATGTATCAGTCTGGGGTCCAGGATGTTTAGCTCACAGAGCATTGTCTAGACTGGATACAATTATATCACTTCTCAGCTGAGAGCAGGACGAGCTATATACAATTTATCAGTCTGGGGTCCAGGATGTTTAGCTCACAGAGTATTGTCTAGACTGGATACAATTGTATCACTTCTCAGCTGAGAGCAGAACGAGCTATATACAATTTATCAGTCTGGGGTCCAGGTTGTTTAGCTCACAGAGCATTGTCTAGACTGGATACAATTGTATCACTTCTCAGCTGAGAGCAATGAAATATTCAGTGTCTGTTCTGAGATTAGTTTTTTCTTCTTCTTTTTTTTTTTGCTGCTAAAAATGTATTTGCGACAGAAATGCTAATCCTGTGTAATTTCTAAACCCGTCTGCTCCATTGCTGGGATTTGTTTGACAGTCTGGTAATGAATAATCCGGCTCTTATTGTCACTTTCGTAGTCTTTGCTTTTGTTCATTTACAAGTGAGAAAATTTACAAAATTATAGATTCCGTTTACTTGTCACATGGAAAGAATTTAGCAAATTGGATAATTTATTAGCAATGACTTTTCGCTTTATTCTAGAGGCAAATGCTCAATTTTATAATCACTGAAAAATGTGAAAAATCTCACAATAGAAATAATCTTTTTTATTGGTGTTGTATTTACTTTTAATTTTCTGAATGAAATGTTGCTTTTTATGCAAAGAGAAAACATTTCTTCCCATTTACAGTAGTTATGACATCCTTTTTTTTTTTATACTCGTTTTATTGAAGTTTGAATAAAATCCAATACAGTGGTCCCTCAACATACGATGGTAATCCGTTCCAAATGGACCATCGTTTGTTGAAACCATCGTATGTTGAGGGATCCGTGCAATGTAAAGTATAGGACAGTGGTTTACAACCTGTGGACCTCCAGATGTTACAAAACTACAACACCCAGCATGCCCGGACAGCCGACGGCAAAGGAGTGGGGACGGTATGAGGGCTCATATAGTTGGCGTTGTGATCTGAAGCTGTCCGCAGTACCATTGTCGTTTTGATCGAGTTTGAGATCGCTGTTTATTCATATTTACGGTATAAAAAGGGGTCAAAATACGCTATTTTGGACTGTGAAATTTATTTATTCAAGTAATATTATTATTTATTTATGTATTTTATTCATTGATTGAATTATTTAATTTTTTTTTTAATACGCGTACGCCATAGACGGAGTGCCCCAAATGACGATATATTTTTTATACTACGGACATGTACGGCGATACCACACATGAGTAGGTTTGTTGTTATATACAGTATTTTGTGTATTGTTATTATTATTAATTTATTAAATTTTTTTTTTTTTTAATTATTATTATTTCTTTTTTTTATTATCATAATTATTATTATTATTATTTTTTTTGTATGGGGAAAAGGGGGGTGATCAAACGTGTAATATTGCAAGTGTTAAAAAATCTTTATTAACTTAACTATTCAAATCCTTCAACTTTATTTTTACACTTTTTTTTTTTGTAATGCTATAGCTCCCCTAGGAGCTATAACACTGCACACACTGATCCTGACACCGATCACTTGCCATGTGTTAACATGGCAATGATCGGTGTTATCAATGATTGATTGCTCAAGCCTGAATTTCAGGCTTGGAGCAATCAATTGAGGAGCGGACACGCAGGAGGCAGGTGAGTGACCCTCCTGCAGCGCCTCAGCTGATCGGAACATCGCGATTTTATCGCGATGGTCCCGATCAGTCCGCTGAACAGCCGGGATGCGTTCAATTACATTTTCAGACGCGGCGATGAACTCTGATCACCGCGTCTAAAGAGGTAATGTCGGACATCTGCCAGATCGGCGATGTCCGGCATTAGCAGGGGTCCTGGTTGCTAATAGCAACCGGTATCCACCGGCTACAATGCGCGCTCATGGACGTTAATGGACGCGCAAATGGACGTTACTAAACGTCCATTTGCGCAAAAGGGAGGGTTGAAACAGCAGCAGCCACCGAGGGGCCGCCACCTCCAGAGCAGAGGGGACAACAGGGGGGGGGGGGGTGGAGGAGATGAAGGGGACCGCAACAGGGGGGGGGATGAGTGGGCGCATACAGGGGGGGGGGGGGGTAGAGACGGACGGGGCAAGGAGGAAATCAGTGCCTGCTCCAGGAGCACGCCGGAGGGATCAAAGCACAGGCAGGGGAGAGGGCAAAAGGACGGGACAAGGCTCACAGGGATTACAGTGGGAAGGGAGGTCAGGACTAATAAGAGGTCCGCCAGCCTCCTGAACCCGCCACGGGTGCAACAGGAGGGGAGGCCAGCTCAGCCACAAGGGAGCATGCCAGCCCTCACCCTCCTGCTCCATCCGTGCCATAAATAAGGGGCAGCAACATACCCACCAGCAGCCAAAACTCCGGGTCCTGGGCAGATTGAGGGGGGAAGGGAGGCACCACAGCTATAAATACCCAGGGGAGGGCCCCTGAAAGCCCGGAAAACTATTACACCACTGATTGGTGCACTCCTTCCCCCCCACCCATGGGACATACCACTATATTTACCCACAAGTTTTACAGGCGGGGGAGGGGGCTAAAAAACCTTGCCTGTACACTTCTTAACCCCTTAACTGCTCACCAGTCAGGGGGCAAGCTAGTTATGCACAGCTTGCCCCTCCAGGGAGCATAGTGACGTCACGGCTCCGCCCTCTGTGACGTCATGCTCTGCCCCCTCAATGCAAGCCTATTGAAGGGGGCATGACAGCTGCCACGCCCCTAATATAGACTTGCATTGGGGAGGCGGAGCGTGACATCACAAGGGGGCGGAGCCGTGATGTCACTGTGCTCCGTCCTCCTGGTCGATATGGACTCAGCCTGAGGACCTCCAGCGGTTCTGGAAGCCGCTAAAGGTGGGTGCTGCATGGTTTGGATAGGGGATAAGATGTCTAGAGGCAGAGTACCCCTTTAATAAAAAGTACAGAGACATAGAATGAAAAAGAAAATGGAATAAGAAGAGAGAGAAGGAGGCCAAGGGAGAGATAATAGGGATTAAAAGGGAGAACCAAGAGCACCAGAGGACAATAAGGGTGCGTTCACACTACGGATTTCCACGAGCGGAACTCCGCGAGCGGAATTCTGCAGTGTGAATTTAACATTAGTGTGAATGGTTCTCTGCGAGACCCGTTCACACTGCGGGATTTCTGCGGCAGACAATTCCGCCGCTGAAATTGTTCAGCGCAAAGAAAGAACCTGTTCATTCTTTGCGCGGATTCAATGGTGACGAATCAGTGCCCCGCGGCCCTAGCGCCAAAGCATCTTCGGCGGCCAGGCGGAATCTCTGCTCTCGGAATTCAGCGAGCGGAGATTCCGCAGTGTGAACGCACCCTTAGTATCTAGTAAGAGGTGACCCACACCTTGAGGAATTTGTCTGGGCATTTTGTGTGTTTGATATCTAGTTGCTCATAAGGGAGTATAGCACTAACCGCTTCTTCCATTGTGGGACAGAGGGCGGACGGGGGTCCATCCATCGTAGGGCTATTGCTTTCCTAGCTATGAACAACAAAATCCTTGGGAAGCAATCCAAAAAGACATATCAGGGGGTCTAACGGGACCAGGATGGAGATGAGAGAGGACAGAAAATCAGTGATACCCTGCCAGTACGTCTGGAGGAAGGGGCACTGCCATATCATATGCCAAAAATCAGCCCTAGGGGAATGACATCTGTGACCGGCATTGGAAGGCATCCGCCCCATTCTAAAAAGTCTCACCGGAGTAAGATAGCAATGGTGAACAATATAGAGATGAATTAAAGGGGTACTCTAGCACTAAGACATCTTATCCCCTATCCAAAGGATAGGGGATAAGATGCCTGATCGCGGGGGTCCCGTCGGTGGGGACACCTGTGATCTTGCACACAGCACCTGTTATAATCAGTCCCTGGAGCATGTTCGCTCCGGGTCTGATTACTGGCGATCATGGGGGCCGGAGCGTTGTGATGTCACGGCCCCGCCCCCGTGTGACGTTACGCTCCGCCCCCTCAATGCAAGCCTATGGGAGGGGGCGTGGCAGCTGTCACGCCCCCTTCCATAGGCTTGCATTGAGGGGGCGGAGCGTGACGTCACACGGGGCGGAGCCTTGACATCACAACGCTCTGGCCCCGAGATTGACACTAATCAGACCCGGAGAAAACATGCTCCGGGGACTGGTTTTAAACAGGGTGCAGCGTGCAAGATCACGGGGGTCCCCAGCGGCGGGACCCCCACGATCAGGCATCTTATCCCCTATCCGAGTACCCCTTTAAGGCAGAATTCCGCAAGTGGAAATTCAGAAGTGTGAATGGGAGTGCGGAATCCCATAGATGTCTATGGGCTTTTATTTAAGGCCGAATTCCGCAAGCGCAAATTCTGCTGTGTGAATAGTAGTGATGAGAGAATTGATACAGAAAAAACTCGAATTTGCTCTGAAGAGTTTTGGATCTTGGCAAATCCAGGTTTTGCGTGAAGAATCAATTTAAATGTTGACCAGAAGTGTAAGAGTTAAGTTAGGGTAAGGGTTAAAGAAGCACTTTGGATTTTTTTTTTCCTTCTCTTTTGCTAATATAGTGCAGCATATAGAGAATAGTTGTGAGGTTCTCTTGTATGTCTTGTGCTTCTCTGTTTTGGCTGATGTGGCAGGCATGAGTTTTCACCCATACTGATTGCAATTCCATTCCTGAAATAATTTCCTAAAGCTGCCTACATTTCCCATAAATGCTCTGGCTTTGCAGAGAGAGGAGGTGGAGTCTCATCACTGCACCTGTCATCTATTTAGGCTGCTGTAGCTGAATATCACCCAGGGGAACTCATTGCACTCATAGGGAGTTGGGGTCAGTTCACATTATCTTGTGTTTCTCTTATTTCAAGTTCAGAAATATTTCCACAAGGTGAATGTGATTGAACCTATAATCACAAATGAGGTGTTTTATGAAGATCTGAAGTCTTTAGGCTGTGTTAAGATGTGAACGTTTACTGCATTTCTCACTTATTTTTACAATCACCTAAGAAAATTACTGAAAAATTTAATTTTTATACAACTATATACCCTGATCTCATAGAGGTAGCAGCAGTATACAGACACAGCTGGAGGGGAAGTATATAACTACTATATATCCTGATCCCATAGAGATAGTTGCAGTATACAGATAGAGCTGGGGGAGGGGGGGGTGTATAACTATTATATATCCTGATCCCATAGAGATTTTAGCAGCAGTATATAGATGGAGCTTGGGGAGGTGTATAACTACTATATATCCTGATCTCTAAGAAATATTAGTAGCAGTATACAGATGGAGCTGGAGGGGAAGTGTATGACTACTATATATCTTGATTTCTATAGAGATAGCAGCAGTATACAGATAGAGCTGGAGGGGAAGTGTATGACTACTATATATCCTGATCCCATAGAGATAGCAGCAGTATACAGATAGAGCTGAAGGGGAAGTGTATAACTACTATATATCCTAATCCCTTAGAGAGAGCAGCAGTAAACATATAGAGCTGGATGGGAGGTGTATAACTACTATATATCCTGATCCCATAGAGATAGCAGCAGTATACAGATAGAGCTGGAGGGGGAGGTGTGGGAGTCTCTGCTCCTGGACATACTTTACATAACTTTTGTGCAAAATAATAACTTTCTCATTGAAGAGAACAAGGTGTTAACCCTCAGTCCATCAGGGATCCACAGATAACACATCTTGATGTCACGACGAGCGGCGCCAATTGACAACCTCATTAGTTTGGAGACTTATACGGCGTCTTTTATTCTAATGAACCAACATTGATTTTGGCCGATCTCCATGGCGATCTATGTCTTCATTTCCATCGGGTGGTTGAGAGGACATATTACCTTGATACAAGGCTGTCTATATGGGGCTTTATATCTTGGTGCTATTATAGGATGTGGGAGGAGTCAGATCGATGGCGGTCCACTGGGCGGGGGGGGGGGGGGGGGGGGGGCGGGGGAGAAGCGCCCATACACGATGTACGTGAGGACTCTCAGATATAGAAGATGGGAACATGCTGCATTTCTTCTGTCTTCCTCCTATATGAAGATGTTTGGGGGTAGTGACAGGACAGTAGTGACGCCCCCGTATGTAGGGATTGTTGGTCAGAAGGTCAGACATTAGGTATTATGGGGGGAAGGTCTCTATGGACTTAGTTATAGATAATGGTACTTACCTTTCGTTATTTTGCAAGTCGTCTCATAACGTGATTTAAAAAAATCTAAATGAATTTTGTTTTTATGTTGTCTTTCCCTCTATAGGTGATGACCTGAAAATACAATGTCTGAGGTTCAGGGGACAGTAGAGTTTTCTGTAGAACTTCATAAATTCCACAATGTTGACTTGTTCCAGAGAGGGTGAGTGTTATATAAGTGCTCCTGTACTATAGCTGTGTGATCTATATCATATCTATCTAATATCTATCTATCTCATATCTATCTATCTATCTATCTCATATCTATCTATCTCATATCTATCTATCTATCTATATCTTATCTATCTATCTATCTATCTCATATCTATCTATCTATCTATCTCATATCTATCTATCTCATATCTATCTCATATCTATCTATCTATCTCATATCTATCTATCTCATATCTATCTATCTCATATCTATCTATCTCATATCTATCTATCTATCTCATATCTATCTATCTCATATCTATCTATCTATCTATATCTTATCTATCTATCTATCTATCTATCTATCTATCTCATATCTATCTATCTATCTATCTCATATCTATCTATCTATCTCATATCTATCTATCTCATATCTATCTATCTATCTATCCAATGCAGGTATAAGGCAGCACACCGGGTAGTGTTCAAATAAAGTGCAGTTTAATGTCCCATATCCAGATACAATGTTTCGGCAGTATCACACTGCCTTTCTCAAGCATGAGCATGCTTGAGAAAGGCAGTGTGATACTGCCGAAACGTTGTATCTGGATATGGGACATTAAACTGCACTTTATTTGAACACTACCCGGTGTGCTGCCTTATACCTGCATTGGATACCTACCTGTACAGTCTGCGACTGGGACTGTTAGAAACTTGGCTTGCACCCACCTGCTGTGTGACTACTTTGGCCGTGCTGTCTCCGCATCTCTTGTGTATCTATCTATCTATCTCATATCTATCTATCTATCTATCTATCTATCTATCGATCCCCTTTCTATCTATCTATCGATCCCCTATCTATCTATCCATCTATCTCCTATCTATCTATCCATCTATCTCCTATCTATCTATCTATCTATCTATCTATCTATCTATCCATCTATCTCCTATCTATCTATCTATCCATCTATCTATCGATCTCCTATCTATCTATCCATCTATCTATCTATCTATCTCATCTCTCTCTCTCTCTCTCTCTCTCTCTCTATCATCTCCTATCTATCTATCTATCTATCTATCTATCTATCTATCTATCTATCTATCTATCTATCGAGATAAAGAGATGCACAATGTGTTATAAAAGAAACCACCACCTGACTGTTGAGACCCAATTAGCTCCTAGCAGGCTATAACTACCCCTCCCCCTTACTACAATAAATAATTAAATAATAACAGACACAACAACAATTCAACTTTTTTTGGTGGGGATCGGCCACAGCTTTATTTATAAAATTACTTATATAAATAACAATTTAACTGTAACAAAGACACCGATTGGCTTCTTACCAACCCGAGAGGTGCTGCCACACTGTCCTGTGTGGAGGTCTACCCCGGGTTGACCCCGCTTTCACCGTCTTCTTACCGCCAAGCTGTGACTTACAATAAACAAAGATACAAAAAAGGGAGGGAGGGAGGGCAAAACTCTGGGTCCTGGGCAGATTGAGGGGGGAAGGGAGGCACCACAGCCATAAATACCCAGGGGAGGGCCCCTGAAAGCCCGGGAAACTATTAAACCCCTGATTGGTGCACTCCTTCCCCCCCACCCATGGGACATACCACTATAGTTACCAACAAGTTTTTACAGGCGGGGGAGGGGGCTAAAAACCTTGCCTGTATATTTCTTAACCCCTTAACTGCTCACCAGTCAGGGGGCAAGCTAGTTATGCACAGCTTGCCCCTCCATTTTATTAATTTAGTTTCCCCATCGTTGTGTTCTGTCTCTTAGTATCATTCATTTCTGACGTTTTTCTGCAGCTAAACATTTTTTTCTGCATAAAACATCTGAAATTAATTCTTCTTTTCTTCCAGATATTATCATGTAAGAGCTGCATTGAAAATCACATCCCGGACACCTCACAAGCTGACGGCCTCCCTTGTGGGCCCCACAGGTACGAAATCTAAGGCGTCATCACTCATTACTTTGTGTGTTCCTTAAATTTATAATAAATCCATTGCTACTGTGTGGTTGCAATACCGAACCTTACCACATGGTGCGCTGTTCAGATTAAACATCCCCGTGAGCCTCAGAGCGCATAAAGTACTATTAATCAGCCGTATGCACTTGGTCTTATGAATCTTCTGTTTTGCACATAATATAGGAGCCACATACATGTTTGGGGCCTTAATGTAGCATCATTTTCTCTTTGATTTCATATTAAAGGATAAGGGATAAGATATCAGAGGGCAGGGGTCCCACCGACAGGGACCCCCGCGATCTCCGTGCAGCACCCGTCATTCTAAACAGTAGGATTAGAACATTGGGTTTCTGCCTCCAGAGACATCACACCACGCCCCCTCATGACGTCAAACCACACCCCTCCATTCATGTCTATGGGAGGGGGCGTGGCGGTAGCCACGCCCCCTCCCATAGACATGAATGGAAGGGGGCAGAACCCCTGCGATTAGACATCTTATGCCCTATGCTTTGGATAGGGGATAAGATGTCTGTGTGCAGAGTACCCTTTAACCTCTTAAGGATACGCCCTCACACCCTGGGCCTTAAGGACCCAGGGCGTATCCATACGCCCTGGCGTTTTCCGGTCTCTGCCGCGCGCCTGGCAGAGATCGGAACTGGATGCCTGCTGAAATCCTTCAGCAGGCATCCAGGGCAAATGCCGAGGGGGGCCATGTAGGCCCCCCATGTCGGCGATCGACGCAAATCGCAAGGGAAATCGCCCTTGCGATCTGCGGCGATACCGGGCTGATCGGGTCTCTGGGACCCGACCGCCCGGTAATTTCGCATGATCCCGGTTGTCACAGACAGCCAGGACCATGCTAACGTATAGGAGCGAGGTGGCAAGCCGGCCACCTCCTCCTATACCCTGCGATTCTTCGGTTAGTTAACCGACCAATCGCAGGAGGGGGGGCGGTTACTTTCTCCCGCCCTGCCCGGCCCCTTGAAGTCCGGAGAGGACGGGAGGAAGACCGGAGGACACGGCGGGGGACGGGGGAGTGCTGGGGACCGGCCCCGGTACTTACCTCGTCCCTGAAGACCCGGATCCCGGCGTGAAGACGGCGACGGCGGCGACAGGTGAGTGGATCTTCAGCCGCGGTTGCATAGGCGTGCGCACGGGGTGTTCCTGGTGTGCCCAGGCACACCCTATTCCAGTTGCGTTGCGACCCGGGTGCGGCCCGCACCGAGTGACACCAAGACGCTCCGCAGCACCCCCCATCTGTGCCCAGACCCCCCGTCAGGCGCACCGCACAGAGCTGCCTCCTGCTCCTGTTTGTGCCCCGCCCCGCTCCGCTCTGGCTCACCTTCAGTTGGTCCGGTCATGTGACGGCACGTTACTGCCGTCACATGACCATGTGACGGTACGCGGTTCGCAGGATTACCGCGCTGAGTGAGTGAATATTATTTCAACCTGCCTACTGGGTCTGGGGGGAGGGGGTTAATCTGGGGCACCGTACTATCTTCCTACAGGGGAGGGGGGGTACTACCTTCTAACAGGGTGAGGGGATAGGGTTAATCTGGGGGGTACTGCATTCCTACAGGGGGGGAGAGGGGGTTAAACTGGGGGGTACTTCCATCCTACTGGGGGGGGGAGGGGGTACTACATCAGGGGGGTACTACCTTCAAACAGGGTGGGGGGATAGGGTTAATCTGGGGGGTACTGCATTCCTTCAGGGGGGGAGGGGGTCATCAGGGGGGTACTACCTTCTAACAGGGTGGGGGGATAGGGTTAATCTGGGGGGTACTGCATTCCTACAGGGGGGGAGAGGGGGTTAAACTGGGGGGTACTACCATCCTACGGGGGGGGAGGGGGTCATCAGGGGGGTACTACCTTCTAACAGGGTGGGGGGATAGGGTTAATCTGGGGTGTACTGCATTCCTACAGGGGGGGAGGGGGTTAATCTGGGGCCCCGAGTAGGCAGGTAGTACCCCCAGATTAACCCCCTCCCCCCCAGTAGGATGGTAGTACCCCCAGATTAACCCCCCCCCCAGTAAGATAGTACCCTCAAATTAACCCCCTCTTCCTGCCAGTAGGAAGGTAGCACCCCCAGATGCTGGTGGCCTCCATGTCTATTTTGCTTTTGTAGGGAACTGTACTGCACCAAATGTGGCGAATTATACCGCACCTAATGTGGGGGAACATACTGCACCTAATGTGGGAACTATACTGCACCTAATGTGGGGAACTATACTGCACCTAATGTGGGGGAACTATACTGCACCTAATGTGGGGGAACTATACTGCACCTAATGTGGGGGAAGTATACTGCACCTAATGTGGGGGAACTATACTGCACCTAATGTGGGGGAACTATACTGCACCTAATGTGGGGAACTATACTGCACCTAATGTGGGGGAACTGTACTGCACCTAATGTGGGGGAACTGTACTGCACCTAATGTGGGGGAACTGTACTGCACCTAATGTGGGGGAACTGTACTGCACCTAATGTGGGGGAACTGTACTGCACCTAATGTGGGGGGAACTATACTGCACCTAATGTGGGGGGAACTATACTGCACCTAATGTGGGGGGAACTATACTGCCAACCTAATGTGGGGAACTATATACTGCACCTAATGTGGTGGAGCTATACTGCACCTAATGTGGGGGAACTATACTGCACCTAATGTGGGGGAAGTATACTGCACCTAATGTGGGGGAACTATACTGCACCTAATGTGGGGGAACTGTACTGCACATAATGTAGGGGAACTGTACTGGTGCAGTACAGTTCCCCCACATTAGGTGCAGTACAGTTCCCCCACATTAGGTGCAGTACAGTTCCCCCACATTAGATGCAGTACAGTTCCCCTCCATTAGGTGCAGTACAGTTCCCCCACATTAGGTGCAGTACAGTTCCCCCACATTAGGTGCAGTACAGTTCCCCCACATTAGGTGCAGTACAGTTCCCCCTCATTAGGTGCAGTACAGTTCCCCTTCATTAGGTGCAGTACAGTTCCCCCACATTAGATGCAGTACAGTTCCCCTCCATTAGGTGCAGTACAGTTCCCCCACATTAGGTGCAGTACAGTTCCCCCACATTAGGTGCAGTACAGTTCCCCCACATTAGGTGCAGTACAGTTCCCCCACATTAGATGCAGTACAGTTCCCCTCCATTAGGTGCAGTACAGTTCCCCCACATTAGGTGCAGTACAGTTCCCCCACATTAGGTGCAGTACAGTTCCCCCACATTAGGTGCAGTACAGTTCCCCCTCATTAGGTGCAGTACAGTTCCCCTTCATTAGGTGCAGTACAGTTCTCCCACATTAGGTGCAGTACAGTTCCCCCACATTAGGTGGCACCTAATGTGGGGGAACTGAACTGCACCTAATGTGGGGGAACTGTACTGCCAACCTAATGTGCGGGGACTTATACTGCCAACCTAATGTGGTGGGACTTATACTGCACTTAATGTGGGGGAACTGTACTGCACTAATGTGGCGGGACTTATACTGCACCTAATGTGGGGGAACTATACTGCACCTAATGTGGGGGAACTATACTAACTGTGTGCGTATGTATATATATATATATATATATATATATATATATATATGCACGCACGCAGCTTGAGTTTGTGCTTTAGGGTGCACACCCCAATGCGATAGGCTGCGCACGCCTCTGCGCGGTTGGGCCCTTTACAGCAATGCACATCGCCGTAAAGCGACATGCATTGCTGTAATGGGACCCTGTATACTACAACTCCCAGCATGCCCAGACAGCCCTTGGCATCTGGGCATGCTGGGAGTTGCAGTTTTGCAACATCTGGAGGTCCAGTTTGGAGACCACTGTGCCCTTCCAGATGTTGCAAAACTACACATCCTCAGCATGCCCTTACTGTCCAGGCATGCTGGGAGTTGTAGTTCTGTAACATCTGGCCCTTCAGATGTTGCAGAACTACAACTCCCAGCATGCCTGGACAGTTTTGGCATACTGGGAGTTGTAGTTTTGCAACATCGGGAAGGGCATAGATTGGGAACCACTGTATTAGTGGTCTGCAACCTGTAGTCCTCCAGATGTTGCAAAACTACAGCTTCAAGCATGCTGGGAGTTGTAGTTCGGCAACATCTGGCTCTAAAGATGTTGCCGAACTACTACTCCCAGCATGCCTGAGAATGTTTGGGAGTTGTGGTTTTGCAACAGCTGGAGGCACACTGGTTGGGAAACATTGTCTGTTTCCTAACTCAGTATTTCCCAACCCGTGTGCCTCCAGCTGTTGCAAAACTATAACTACCAGCATGCACTGATAGACTGTGCATGCTGGGAGTTGTAGTTTTGCAACAGCTGGAGGTCCCCCCCCCCCCATGAATGTACAGGGTACATTCGCATGGGCAGGGGCTTACAGTGAGTATCAAGGTTCAAGTTTGCGATGCAGCAAATTTTGCACGGCAGCTCAAACTCGCAGCGGGAAACTCGCTGTAACACCCGCCCGTGTGACTGTACCCTAAAAACACTACACTAACACAAAATAAAATAAAAAGTAAAAAACACTACATATACACATACCCCTACACAGCCCCCCTCCCCTCCCCAATAAAAATGAAAAACGTCTGGTACACCACTGTTTCCAAAATGGAGCCTCCAGCTGTTGCAAAACAACAACTCCCAGTATTGCTGGACAGCTGTTGACTGTCCAAGCATGCTGGGAGTTTTGCAACAGCTGGAGGCACCCTTTTTGGGAATCACTGACGTAGAATACCCCTATGTCCACCCCTATGCAAATCCCTAATTTAGGCCTCAAATGCGCATGGCGCTCTCACTTTGGAGCCCTGTCGTATTTCAAGGCAACAGTTTAGGGTCACATATGGGGTATCGCCGTACTCGGGAGAAATTGCCTAACAAATTTTGGGGGGCTTTTCCTCCTTTCACCCCTTATGAAAATGTGAAGTTGGGGTCTACACCAGCATGTTAGTGTAAAAAAATAAATTGTTTACACTAACATGCTGGTGTTGCCCTATACTTTTCATTTTGACAAGAGGTAAAAGGGAAAAAAGCACCCCAAAATTTGTAACGCAATCTCTCCCGAGTACGGAGATACCCCATATGTGGGCGTAAAGTCCTCTGGGGGCGCACAACAAGGCCCAGAAGGGAGAGTGCACCATGTACATTTGAGGTGATTCGCACAGGGGTGGCTGATTGTTACAGTGGTTTTGACAAACGCAAAAAAAAAAAAAACCCCACATGTGACCCCATTTCGGAAACTACACCCCTCACGGAATGTAATGAGGGGTGCAGTGAGAATTTACACCCCACTGGTGTCTGACAGATCTTTGGAACAGTGGGCTGTGCAAATTAAAAATGTTGTACAGACCACTGTTCCAAAGATCTGACAGACACCAGTGGGGGGTAAATGCTCACTGTACCCCTTGTTACACCCATTTTAGTGAAATCTTTTTTTTTTTCGTATGCAAAAGTTGTGAAACCCCTGTGGGGTATTAAGGCTCACTTTATTCCTTGTTACGTTCCTCAAGGGGTCTAGTTTCCAAAATAGTATGGCATGTGGGTTTTTTTTTTTGCTCTCCTGGCACCATAGGGGCTTCCTAAATGCGACATGCCCCCGAGCAAAATTTGCTCTCAAAAAGCCAAATATGACTCCTTCTCTTCTGAGCATTGTAGTTCGCCCGTAGTGCACTACAGGCCAACTTATGGGGTACCTCCATACTCAGAAGAGATGGGGTTACAAATTTTGGAGGGTATTTTCTGCTATTAACCCTTGCAAAAATGTGAAATTTGGGGAGAAACACACATTTTAGTGAAATGTTATTTTATTTTTTTACATATGCAAAAGTCGTGAAACACATGTGGGGTATTAAGGCTCACTTTATTCCTTGTTACGTTCCTCAAGGGGTCTTGTTTCCAAAATGGTATGGCATGTGGTTTTTTTTTGCTGTTCTGGCACCATAGGGGCTTCCTAAATGCAACATGCCCCCCAAAAACCATTTCAGAAAAACGTACTCTCCAAAATCCCCTTGTCACTCCTTCGGTTCTGAGCCCTCTACTGCGCCCACCGAACACTTTACATAGACATATGAGGTATGTGCTTACTCGAGAGAAATTGGGCTACAAATATAAGTATACATTTTCTCCTTTTACCACTCGTAAAAATTAAAAAAAATGGGTCTACAAGAACATGCGAGTGTAAAAAATGAAGATTGTGAATTTTCTCCTTCACTTTCCTGCTATTCCTGTGAAACACCTAAAGGGTTAAAAGGCTGACCGAATATAATTTTGTATACTTTGGGGGGTGCAGTTTTTATAATGGGGTCATTTGTGGGGTATTTCTAAGATGAAGACCCTTCAAATCCACTTCAAACCTGAACTGGTCCCTGAAAAATTGTGAGTTTGGAAATTTTGTGAAAAATTGGAAAATTGCTGCTGAACTTTGAAGCCCTCTGGTGTCTTCCAAAAGTAAAAACTTGTCAATTTTATGATGCAAATATAAAGTAGACATATTGTATATGTGAAAAAAAAAATTTCAAAATATTTTGAATATCCATTTTCCTTACAAGCAGAGAGCTTCAAATTTTTCATAAAATTTTCTAATTTTTCACCAAGAAAGGATGCAAGTTACAAAATTTCTTTACCACTATGTTAAAGTAGAATATGTCACGAAAAATCAATCTCAGAATCAGAATGATAACTAAAAGCATTCCAGAGTTATTAATGTTTAAACTGACAGTGGTCAGATGTGCAAAAAATGGCCGGGTCCTAAGGTGTAAAATGGCTGGGTCCTTAAGAGGTTAAAGGGGTACTCCGGTGGAAAACTTTATTTATTTATTTATTTTAAATCAACTGGTGCCAGAAAGTTAAACAGATTTGTAAATTACTTAAATTAAAAAATCTCAATCCTTCCAGTACTTATAAGCTGCTGAATACTACAGAGGACATTCTTTCCATTTTGGAACACAGAGCACTCTGCTGACATCACGAGCACAGTGCTCTCTGCTGACATCTCTGTCCATTTTAAGAACTGTCCAGAGTAGGAGAAAATCCCCATAGAAAACATATGCTGCTCTGGACATGAGGAGGAGGTTTGTTACAGTGTGTCACCCCAGTAGTAAGGAGATTACATAAAAGAGGAGGTTTGTTACAGTGTGTCAACCCAGTAGTAAGGTGATTACATAAGGAGGAGGTTTGTTACAGTGTGTCACCCCAGTAGTAATTACGGAAATTATATGAGGAGGGGGTTTGTTACAGTGTGTCACCCCAGTAGTAGGGAGATTACATGAGGAGGAGGTTTGTTACAGTGTGTCACCACAGTTGTCAGGAGATTACATGAGGAGGTGGTTTGTTACAGTGTGTCACCCAAGAAGTAGGGAGATTACATGAGGAGGAGGTTTGTTACAGTGTGTCACCCCAGTAGTAAGGTGATTATATGAGGAGGGGGTTTGATACAGTGTGTCACCACAGTAGTAAGCTAATTACATGAGAAGGGGGCTTGTTACAGTGTGTGTCGACCCAGTAGTAAGGAGATTACATGAGGAGGAGGCTTGTTACCGTGTGTCACCACAGTAGTCAGAATTCATGAGGAGGAGGTTTGTTACAGTGTGTCACCACAGTAGTCAGAATTCATGAGGAGGGGGTTGTTACAGTGTGTCACCACAATAGTAAGGAGATTACATGAGGAGGGGGTTTGTTACAGTGTGTCACCCCAGTAGTAAGGTGATTACATGAGGAAGAGGTTTGTTACAGTGTGTCACCCCAGTAGTAAGGTGATTACATGAGGAAGAGGTTTGTTACAGTGTGTCACCCCAGTAGTAAGGTGATTACATGAGGAAGAGGTTTGTTACAGTGTGTCACCCCAGTAGTAAGGTGGGTCGTGTCAAAGTTCGGGCCAATGGGCGGAGTCAAGGGGGAGGCAAAATTAGGGTGATAAAAATCTTTGCACCAGCCCTGGGTGCCCACCAACTAGACACACACATCAACTATCCTGAAAATAGATATTGTATCATCCAATGAAGTATTTCCCAACCAGGGTGCCCCCAATTGTGGCAAAACTACAACTCTCAGCATGCCCGGACAGCCGAAGGCTGTCCGGGCATGCTGCGAGTTGTCGTTTTGCCACAATTGGAGGCACCCTGGTTGGGAAATACTGAACTACAAAATCTGGGTCCAGTCTGATAGGCCATTCAGGAGTCTAGGAGAGCTGGGTTGTAGCCTTCGGCTGTCCGTGCATGCTGGGAGTTGTAATTTTGCTAGAGGAACCCTGGTTGGAAAACACTGATCCAATGTCCTGTATAGCAAAGCCCAATAGGGAGAATTTTGGTTGTGTAAGCCCATAGTCGTAATCTCTCCTTCCCTGCACTGCAACCTCGTTGCAGAATCTTTGCAGTAAACGGGAGATTCTCCACAACGGGTAAGAGTCCTCTGCAGCGTATAGTCTATGTGGGGAGGACCCTCCGCACCTTCTATAATCCCCCATTACTTAGATAAATACACTCCGGCCGGGGATATATAACGCTCATGCAGGGTTTGGAGAGGAGCCAGATACTGATGGATTATCATCCGGGAGCGACTCGTCCAATTAATCAGGTTATGATTTACTCCGGCAATCACAGCAGTGCAGTCTGGGAGTAGACGTGAGCGCGGGGGGGTTGGTGGTGGTAGGACTCGAGGGTGACATTCAGGGACTAGTGTTGCTCGCGAATATTCGCAATTCGAATATTATTCGCGAATATCGCATATTCGCGAATTCGCGAATTTCGTGAATATAGCGCTATATATTCGTAATTACGAATATTAGTTTTTTTATTTTTTATTTTTTTCTCCACAGTACACATCACAGTGATCACCCCTCTCTGCTTCCAGCTTGTGTGGTGTAAAGAAGGCTCTAATACTACTGTGTGAGACTGGCGCGCGAAATTTTCTTTTCGCATATGCGAATTTTCGCGCATGCTAATTTTGAATATGTTAATTTTCACATATGTTAATTTTCGCATACGCGAATTTAGGCATATGCGAAAATAAAACGAGAATATAACGAATATGCGAATATTCGCGAATATATGACGAATATTCGTCCATATATTCGCGAATATTCGCGAATTAGAATATGGCCTATGCCGCTCAACACTATCAGGGACTGGTGTGGTGTCCCGCCCGAATCGTGATCTGGCATGTCAGCTGTTAAATGGACAATTGTTCAAGGGGTACTCCGGTGGAAAACTTTATTTAATTTTTTATTTTAAATAAACTGGTGCCAGAAAGTTAAACAGATTTGTAAATTACTTCTATTAAAAAAAAATCTTAATCCTTCCAGGACTTATTAGCTGCTGAATACTACAGGGGAAATTATTTTCTTTTTGGAACACAGAGCTCTCTGCTGACATCATGACCACAGTGCTCTCTGCTGACATCTCTGTCCATTTTAAGAACTGTCCAGAGTAGGAGAAAATCCCCATAGAAAACATATGCTGCTCTGGACAGTTCCAAAAATGGACAGAGATGTCAGCAGAGAGCACTGTGCTCATGATGTCAGCAGAGAGCTCTGTGTTCCAAAAAGAAAATAATTTCCTTTGTAGTGTTCAACAGCTAATAAGTACTGGAAGGATTAGCATTTTTTAATAGAAGTCATTTACAAATCTGTTTAACTTTCTGGCACCAGTTAATTTAAAAAAAAAAAAGTTTTCCACCAGAGTACCCCTTTAAGTTTTTTATCTATAAGCCCTAAATTCTGGAGTGAAATCTATGCAATGTCTGGGCTGGTAATATTCTTAAACATTACTGAGAGAGAGTTGTTAAAGGGGTACTCCGCTGCTCAGCGTTTGGAAAACAGTTCCGAACGCTGGAGCCGGGAGCTTGTGATGTCATGGCCCCACCCCCTCATGATGTCACGCCCCGCCCCCTCAATTCAAGTCTATGGGAGGGGGCGTGACGGCAGTTATTGTAATATGGTTCTCTTAAAACGTAACTTACTATATCTCAATAAAATATAAAAATTCTCCAGCATCATTAAAGGGGTACTCCGATGGAAAAATTTTTTTTTTTTTTTTTATCAACTGGTGCCAGAAAGTTAAACATATTTATAAATTACTGCTTTTAAAAAATCTTAATCCTTCCAGTAGCTGCTGAATACTACAGAGGAAATTCTATTCTTTTTGGAACACAGAGCTTTCTGTCTGACCACAGTGCTCTCTGCTGACACCTCTGTCCATTTTAGGAACTGTTCAGAGTAGGAGAAAATCCCCATAGCAAACCTCTCCTGCTCTGGACAGTTCCTGACATGGACAGAGGTGTCCGCAGAGAGCACTGTGGTCAGACAGAAAAGAAATTCAAAAAGAAAATAACTTCATGTGGAGCATACAGCAGCTGATAAGTACTGGAAGGATTAAGATTTTTAAACAGAAGTCATTTAAAAATCTGTTTAACTTTCTGGCACCAGTTGATTTAAAAAAATAAATAAATTAAAAAAAAAAAGTTTTTCAGGGGAGTACCCCTTTAACCTAATTTTTTGCTGCACAAACTATGAAATGTCGGCTTATGGAAAAAAAAAAAAAAGGTCTAAAATGCATATAAAATTCTTATTAAATTCTTCATTAAGTCTCCTCCGGTATCTTGACTTTTTTAATGGAAGTAATTTATGCTCTGACCTTGAGCGCCGTGTAAAGCCTCAAAGTCTCAAGTCAAATGGATAATTAGGAAAAAAAAACGAACCCTGATAGGTCTAACAAG
The DNA here is from genome assembly GCF_029499605.1 of Hyla sarda. Taxonomy (NCBI): domain Eukaryota; kingdom Metazoa; phylum Chordata; class Amphibia; order Anura; family Hylidae; genus Hyla; species Hyla sarda. The sequence goes on along the minus strand of NC_079193.1, from coordinate 371,687,151 downwards.
AGGCGGTTAACTCCGGCGCCGTCTCCTATCAGACGTACCCTGGAGTCATATGTATATTCTTTTAATTAAGTACCAGGGAGCCGCCTCATTGCTCTTCCAGTCATTCTGCATGCCTGACACCAAGCTGGAGAAAGCTTCTTGAGTGAACACACGCATGAATGTCAATGAAGGATATGCAGAATTATGCTAACATGACGCCGTTAACCACAACATGTTTATGTAAAAGTTCTTCAGATCCAGACGTGATAAAAATTACTTTCCGTGTGCTTAAAGGGGTACTCCCGTGGAAACCTTTTCTTTTTTTAAATCAACTGGTGCCAGAAAGTTAAACAGATTTGTAAATCACATCTATTAAAAAAATCTTAATCCTTCCAGTACTTTTTAGGGGCTGTATACTAAAGAGAAATCCAAAAAAGAAATGCATTTCCTCTGATGTCCTGACCGCAATGCTCTCTGCTGACCTCTGCTGTCCATTTTAGGAACTGTCCAGAGCAGTATATGTTTGCTATGGGGATTTTCTCCTGTTCTGGACAGTTCCTAAAATGGACAGCAGAGGTCAGGACATCACAGGAAATGCACCGTGGTCAGGACATCACAGGAAATGCACGGTGGTCAGGACATCAGAGGAAATGCATTTCTTTTTTAGATTTCTCTTTGGTATACAGCCCCTAAAAAGTACTGGAAGGATTAAGATTTTTTAATAGAAGTAATTTACAAATCTGTTTAACTTTCTGGCACCAGTTGATTTAAAAAACAAAAAAGGTTTCCACGGGAGTAATCCTTTTAAAGGGGTACTCCGCTGCTGAGCGTTTGGAACAAACTGTTACGAACGCTGGAGCTGGTGCCGGGAGATTGTGATGTCATAGCCCCGCCCCCTCCTGACTTCAAACCCCGCCCCCCTCAATGCAAGTCTATGGGAGGGGGCGTGACGGCCATCACGCCCCCTCCCATAGACTTGCATTGAGGGGGGGCGTGATGTCATGAGGAGGCGGGGCTATGATGTCACAAGCTCCCTCCTCCAGCGTTCAGAACAGTTTGTTCCAAATGCTGAGCAGCGGAGAACCCCTTTGAGACATGGGTGGTGGGTCACAATTTGCCATGAGATACTGCTCATATACTTACCACAAGATGAAGAAGAGCCAATGGGATTATTACATAATTATAAGTTTCTACTGACCTATAGATAAGGTTGGAAGTGATTGGCTGACCAACTATCTCTTGACTTTCTCGCTATTGGAAAAATAGGCCTGCTTGTGTCATGTAGGGCAGGGAATAATGCAAGCCTGAGCTCACCCAGAACCTCCTATCCTGCCTATTTGTGTAGCCGCTCTATGCAGCCGCTCCACAATTGGTTGACAGTCCCTGCGCTGAATAAGATACAGGGGAGTCGCAAGTCAAAACAATAAAGAAAATAGAAAGGTCAGGGAAATCAGGTCGGAACACGAAGGGTTATAGATAAAAACTAAAACCAAAGGAAAGACAGGAAAAGCAACGCAGTACCAAAAAGAGAAGACAGGAAATTGGTCAAGAGACAATAGCCAAGAAACAAGTAAACACTGAATAGCAAAGCAGAAGTACACAAGCTAGTGCTGCAAGAGACAAATAAACACAAGCAAATCAAATGTTCTCTTACAGAAAGGAGGAGGTTGTGAAGAATAATTGTTAGGTCAACTTTTGTCAGCAGCTTATAGTGTAGCGCCAAAGGTTGGCTCCTGCCTGATCTTTACATCAGGCATGAAGAGACGCAGGCCACATTGGGGGTACAGTTCCCAAGATGCATTAAAGACGTTCTCCACTGGAACACAGTTTTTTTTTTATCAACTGGTGCCAGAAAGTTAAATAGATTTGTAAATTACTTCTATTAAAAATATCAATCCTTCCAGTACTTAGCAGCTACTATAAACTACAGAGGAAGTTCTTTTATTTTTTCATTTCCTTTCTATCTGACCACAGTGCTCTCTGCTGACACCTCTCTCCATTTTAGGAACTGTCCAGAGTACAATCTAATTCCCATAGCAAACCTGTCCTGCTCTGGACAGATGTGTCAGCAGAGAGCACTGTGGTTAGACAGAAAGAATAGAACTTCCTGTGAATCATACAGGAGCTGATAAGTACTGGAAGGATTAAGATTTTTTAAAATAAGTAATTTACTAATCTGTTTAACTTTCTGGCACCAGTTGATAAAAAAAAAAAAAAAAATCCAGTGGAGTACCCCTTTAATTAATTTTACACACCATAAGCCACTGATGGAGAAATATTTTTACGCCGAATAATAAAAGCAACAAACCTACCTATGCAGCCTATGCCACTCCCTTTCCTAATGCATAAATAGTAAAAAGACAAACCTAGCGCCAACTGCAAAAACAAATGTTGCGAAACAATCATAAATAAGGTGCATGGCTTTCCAAGCTGGCAAAATAAAAAAAAAAGTTGTATTGCTAAAAATAGTCAAGGGGGGTTTATCAAAATTGCTAAATTCATTGATAACATTGAACAAATCTTTTGCTCAAGGTCTAGTTTTGCACACATTTGCACTACGGTACATTTTTTGTGCATTAGAATGGGGTTTGTGTAAAAAAATTATGATACCCTGCACTGAAACCAAACTATGCTCTCTCTATATATTTATATTATTACTTTATATGGTTTATGCTGAACGTTAAAAGTTTTCTCCTTGTTTTGCAGATGACACTGGAGAATATTCCCCGTGTGTTTATGACAATGTTGTGTATAGTCGGATATTCCAGATACTATACAGGAATGAGGACATTGATATTAATGATGTCATGATATTCAAGGTGCACTTATTTCTGGATGGAGAGAGGGTTGGTATACCATCAATGTACATATTTATAGATGACCGGAAATAAAGTTTGCATGCTAACATGGTGGGTTGGGCTTTGACCATACCAAATCCATTCCCTATGGAAGTAAAAATGGTACACCAAATAAGAAAACATTCTAAAACCAACAATAAAATAGCCAGTATGATACTGACTGCTGCTATATACAAGAATATAACTACTATAATACTGCTCCTATATACAAGAATATAACTTCTATAATACTGCTCCTATATACAAGAATATAACTACTATAATACTGCTCCTATATACAAGAATATAACTACTATAATACTGCTCCTATATACAAGAATATAACTACTATAATACTGCTCCTATATACAAGAATATAACTACTATAATACTGCTCCTATATACAAGAATATAACTACTATAATACTGCTCCTATATACAAGAATATAACTACTATAATACTGCTCCTATATACAAGAATATCACTACTATAATACTGCTCCTATATACAAGAATATAACTACTATAATACTGCTTCTATATACAAGAATATTAATACTATAATACTGCTCCTATATACAAGAATATAACTACTATAATACTGCTCCTATATACAAGAATATAACTACTATAATACTGCCTCCTATATACAAGAATATAACTACTATAATACTGCCTCCTATATACAAGAATATAACTACTATAATACTGCTCCTATATACAAGAATATAACTACTATAATACTGCTCCTATATACAAGAATATAACTACTATAATACTGCTCCTATATACAAGAATATAACTACTATAATACTGTTCCTATATACAAGAATATAACTCCTATTATACTGCTCCTATATACAAGAATATAACTACTATAATACTGCTCCTATATACAAGAATATAACTACTATAATACTGCTCCTATATACAAGAATATAACTACTATAATACTGCTCCTATATACACGAATATAACTACTATAATACTGCCTCCTATGTACAAGAATATAACTACTATAATACTGCCTCCTATATACAAGAATATAACTACTATAATACTGCCTCCTATATACAAGAATATAACTACTATAATACTGCTCCTATATACAAGAATATAACTACTATAATACTGCCACTATATACAAGAATATAACTACTATAATACTGTTCCAATATACAAGAACATAACTACTATAATACTGCTCCTATATTCAAGAATATAACTACTATAATACTGCTCCTATATACAAGAATATAACCACTATAATACTGTTCCTATATACAAGAATATAACTACTATAATACTGCCTCCTAAATTCAAGAATATAACTGCTATAATACTGCCTCCGGTGTACAAGAATATAACTACTATAATACTGCTCCTATATACAAGAATATAACTACTATAATACTGTTCCTATATACAAGAACATAACTACTATAATACTGTCTCCTATATACAAGAATATAACTACTATAATACTGCTCCTATATACAAGAATATAACTACTATAATACTGTTCCTATATACAAGAATATAACTACTATATTACTGCCTCCTATATACAAGAATATAACTACTATAATACTGCTCCTATATACAAGAATATAACTACTATAATACTGCCTCCTATATACAAGAATATAACTACTATAATACTCCTCCTATATACAAGAATATAACTACTATAATACTGCTTCTCTATACAAGAATATAACTACTATAATACTGCTCCTATATACAAGAATATAACTACTATAATACTGCTCCTATATACAAGAATATAACTACTATAATACTGTTCCTATATACAAGAATATAACTACTATAATACTGCCTCCTAAATTCAAGAATATAACTGCTATAATACTGCCTCCGGTGTACAAGAATATAACTACTATAATACTGCTCCTATATACAAGAATATAACTACTATAATACTGTTCCTATATACAAGAACATAACTACTATAATACTGTCTCCTATATACAAGAATATAACTACTATAATACTGCTCCTATATACAAGAATATAACTACTATAATACTGTTCCTATATACAAGAATATAACTACTATAATACTGCCTCCTATATACAAGAATATAACTACTATAATACTGCTCCTATATACAAGAATATAACTACTATAATAATGCTCCTATATACAAGAATATAACTACTATAATACTGCTTCTATATACAAGAATATAACTACTATAATACTGATCCTATATACAAGAATATAACTACTATAATACTGCTCCTATATACAAGAATATAACTACTATATTACTGCTCCTATATACAAGAATATAACTACTATAATACTGCTCCTATATACAAGAATATAACTACTATAATACTGCACCTATATACAAGAATATAACTACTATAATACTGCTCCTGTATACAAGAATATACCTACTATAATACTGCTCCTATATACAAGAATATAACTACTATAATACTGCTCCTATATCCAAGAATATAACTACTATAATACTGCTCCTATATACAAGAATATAACTACTATAATACTGCTCCTATATCCAAGAATATAACTACTATAATACTGCTCCTATATACAAGAATATAACTACTATAATACTGCTCCTATATACAAGAATATAACTACTATAATACTGCTCCTATATACAAGAATATAACTACTATAATACTGCTCCTATATACAAGAATATAACTACTATAATACTGCTCCTATATACAAGAATATAACTACTATAATACTGCTCCTATATACAAGAATATAACTACTATAATACTGCTCCTATATACAAGAATATAACTACTATAATACTGCTCCTATATACAAGAATATCACTACTATAATACTGCTCCTATATACAAGAATATAACTACTATAATACTGCTTCTATATACAAGAATATTAATACTATAATACTGCTCCTATATACAAGAATATAACTACTATAATACTGCTCCTATATACAAGAATATAACTACTATAATACTGCCTCCTATATACAAGAATATAACTACTATAATACTGCCTCCTATATACAAGAATATAACTACTATAATACTGCTCCTATATACAAGAATATAACTACTATAATACTGCTCCTATATAAAAGAATATAACTACTATAATACTGCTCCTATATACAAGAATATAACTACTATAATACTGTTCCTATATACAAGAATATAACTCCTATTATACTGCTCCTATATACAAGAATATAACTACTATAATACTGCTCCTATATACAAGAATATAACTACTATAATACTGCTCCTATATACAAGAATATAACTACTATAATACTGCTCCTATATACACGAATATAACTACTATAATACTGCCTCCTATGTACAAGAATATAACTACTATAATACTGCCTCCTATATACAAGAATATAACTACTATAATACTGCCTCCTATATACAAGAATATAACTACTATAATACTGCTCCTATATACAAGAATATAACTACTATAATACTGCCACTATATACAAGAATATAACTACTATAATACTGTTCCAATATACAAGAACATAACTACTATAATACTGCTCCTATATTCAAGAATATAACTACTATAATACTGCTCCTATATACAAGAATATAACCACTATAATACTGTTCCTATATACAAGAATATAACTACTATAATACTGCCTCCTAAATTCAAGAATATAACTGCTATAATACTGCCTCCGGTGTACAAGAATATAACTACTATAATACTGCTCCTATATACAAGAATATAACTACTATAATACTGTTCCTATATACAAGAACATAACTACTATAATACTGTCTCCTATATACAAGAATATAACTACTATAATACTGCTCCTATATACAAGAATATAACTACTATAATACTGTTCCTATATACAAGAATATAACTACTATATTACTGCCTCCTATATACAAGAATATAACTACTATAATACTGCTCCTATATACAAGAATATAACTACTATAATACTGCCTCCTATATACAAGAATATAACTACTATAATACTCCTCCTATATACAAGAATATAACTACTATAATACTGCTTCTCTATACAAGAATATAACTACTATAATACTGCTCCTATATACAAGAATATAACTACTATAATACTGCTCCTATATACAAGAATATAACTACTATAATACTGTTCCTATATACAAGAATATAACTACTATAATACTGCCTCCTAAATTCAAGAATATAACTGCTATAATACTGCCTCCGGTGTACAAGAATATAACTACTATAATACTGCTCCTATATACAAGAATATAACTACTATAATACTGTTCCTATATACAAGAACATAACTACTATAATACTGTCTCCTATATACAAGAATATAACTACTATAATACTGCTCCTATATACAAGAATATAACTACTATAATACTGTTCCTATATACAAGAATATAACTACTATAATACTGCCTCCTATATACAAGAATATAACTACTATAATACTGCTCCTATATACAAGAATATAACTACTATAATACTGCCTCCTATATACAAGAATATAACTACTATAATACTCCTCCTATATACAAGAATATAACTACTATAATACTGCTTCTCTATACAAGAATATAACTACTATAATACTGCTCCTATATACAAGAATATAACTACTATAATAATGCTCCTATATACAAGAATATAACTACTATAATACTGCTTCTATATACAAGAATTTAACTACTATAATACTGATCCTATATACAAGAATATAACTACTATAATACTGCTCCTATATACAAGAATATAACTACTATATTACTGCTCCTATATACAAGAATATAACTACTATAATACTGCTCCTATATACAAGAATATAACTACTATAATACTGCACCTATATACAAGAATATAACTACTATAATACTGCTCCTGTATACAAGAATATACCTACTATAATACTGCTCCTATATACAAGAATATAACTACTATAATACTGCTCCTATATACAAGAATATAACTACTATAATACTGCTCCTATATACAAGAATATAACTACTATAATACTGCCCCTTTTTTAGGTTGAAGATGCCCTCAGTGAAGTGGATTTTCAGCTGAAGTTAGACCTGCACTTCACAGATATTGAGCAACAGTGAGTATCCTCGCCCCCTCCTATCGTCTGATCTCTTCTATGGGAACCCCCTCCCTCTCTTCTATGTACCCCAACACAGCACGTGGTGCCATATTGTAGCATAAAGCCACCATGTACAAGTCGGTGGAGTATCGTTATTGGGACTCCTAAACTGCAACAATGAATGGGCCACAGACAGCTGCAGTCCCCCCTTCCCGCCCCTGTATTTTGCAGTTTGGCCGCAGGGGTATAAGTATTTGGGGTACAGAGGTTGCCTTAGACCCTAAAGGTACCACCAAAGACCTGGTATTTGGGGCCTGTAACCTCAACAAATATAATGGGGGAGATTCATTAAAACCTGTACAGAGGAAAAGTTGCTCAGTTGCCCATAGCAACCAATCAGATCGCTCCTTTCATTTTTCATAGGCCTCTTTAAAAATGAAAGCAGCGATCTGATTGGTTGCTATGGGCAACTGGGCACCTTTTCCTCTGCACAGGTTTTGATAAATCTCTCCCGATTGTATCTCAGCGATGTTTAGACATTGTGTAGCACTATTATTATACTACCTTATATATGGCGGTATTATTCGGGCATTGTGTATTGGTAAATTTCTTTTTGCGCTGCAGTCTGCTTTACTTTACTTAGAAACAATGTGGTACTGTTATTTTACTATATTACGTAACATTAGGTAACTGTCTATGTTTGGCGCTATTATTTGGGCGCTATCATATGACACTAATGTTGTATATCCCATCCTAATGGGATCCATTACTCCATACGACAATGTTTCCCGACCAGGGTGCCTCCTGCTGTTGCAAAACTACAACTCCCAGCACGCTCGGACAGCCTTCGGCTGTCCGAGCATGCTGGGAGTTGTAGTTTTGCAACAGCTGGAGGCACCCTGCTTGGAAACACTGCCATACGAGAAGACCCCAGATTGCTGGAATCCCTTAAACTTGAGAATGGCGCCGTGGCGAGGTTTCTTTTTCGGCGCTGTAAAGTGTATGTGTGTCCTGACAAGTATCAACCCAAAAGCAATAACAGTAACAAGAAAACAACATCTGTGCGGTATAACAAGTGTAAACATCTATTCCAGGCTCAAAGACATCTCCAGCGTCCCCCTGATCAGCAGCCGCACTTTAGGTCTTCACTTCCACCCAAGAAGAGGTTTGCACCACCATGTCCCTGTCATGTTCGACTATTTCCACTTGTCGGTGATCTCTGTAACCGTGCACGCTTCACTGCTGGCCGTACATCAGCCGCTTACAAGGTAAAACGCGCGCAACCAGCAGCTGCCGCCGCACCGTGGTTGTGTTATAGAAGGAAGGAATGGGAAATACCAATAGATAGATAGATATGAGATAGATATATAAATATGAGATAGATAGATAGATATGAGATAGATATATAAATATGAGATAGATAGATAGATATGAGATAGATAGATAGATAGATAGATATTAGATATATAAATATGAGATGGATAGATAGATATGAGATAGATATATTGATAGATAAGAGATAGATATATATATATTAGACATATAAGAGATAGATAGATATGAGATAGATATATAAATATGAGATAGATAGATAGATAGATAGATATGAGATAGATAGATAGATATGAGATAGATAGATAGATAGATAGATATGAGATACATAGATAGATAGATAGATAGATAGATATGAGATAGATAGATAGATAGATAGATATGAGATTGATAGATAGATATGATAGATAGATAAGTATCTCCTATCTGTAGTGCAGACGGCGATCAGTCAGGCCGAGCAACTGGGAACCCTGCTGCCCAACAGACTGAGGAGAACCTAAAAGGTGTTCGAGCCCACACTTAGGGTGTCGGAGTGCCACACGTGCAACCATTCAATCATACTGAGGGTATATGCCACTTAGGGGGTAAAAACTCATATCTCATATCCAAGTATATAATGGCCTATGAAGAGTAAAATAAAGTATAACATAAAAACCGATAAAAAATTATAAAAAATAATTTTTTATACTATACCTGAAAAAATATATACAGTGACCCCTCGACCTACGATGGCCCCGACATACGATAATTTCAACATGCGATGGCCTCTCAGAGGCAGCATCAATATACGATACTTTTGTATGTTGGGGCTATCGCATAAACGGCTATCCGGCAGCGCAGACTGCTTCAGCTGCCACCGGATAGCCGTTTACGGTGCCCCGTGTGGTCCGGTGACGATCACTTACCTGTCCTCGGGGCTCCGGCGCGTCCTCTTCGGGATCCCCTGCATCGTCGGCGCTCTCCATCATCGTCATCACGTCGCTGCGCACGCCGTCCCGTCATCCAATAGGAGCGCCGTGTGTAGCGACGTGATGGCGGCGACGAAGAGCGAGGATCCCGGGGAAGCAGAGGCCTTGCCAGAGAGGCGGGGACACCCCGGGGACGCGGCGACAGCGATGGACGGCGACATCCCGGGCAGCGGTGACGGTCCGGAGCGGCAGGGACAGGTGAGTACAACTTTCTCTAACAGTGGTCTACAACCTGCAGACCTCCAGATGTTGCAAAACAACAACACCCAGCATGCCCGGACAGCCAACGGCTGTCCGGGCATGCTGGGTGTTGTAGTTTTGCAACATCTGGAGGTCCGCAGGTTGTAGACCACTGTCCTATACTTTACATTGCACGGATCCCTCAACATACGATGGTTTCAACAAACGATGGTCCATTTGGAACGGATTACCATCGTATGTTGAGGGATCACTTGTACAAGAGAACACACGCGATATTGGATCCAAACATAAAGATATTTTATTAAAAACATTTCAAACAGATACAAAAAAACACTTAACACCTTTAAAATTGTATTACAAAATGTCCCATGTGGACAAGAACTAACAGTGGTGGCTTAATAAATCACAGGGTATAAATATATCAAAAACGGAGAACATGTAATGATCCCCAAACAGGCCAAAAATTACTGACCAAAAAGTAACATCCGTTACAGTAACAATAAGTCAAGGACCTGTGAGTAAAATCACAAACCCACCTACATAGTACAACAATGTAATTACCACAGTGGATAAAGTCACTTACGCAGCCACACATTACCAATGTTTCGCTCCAGGCTTCTTCTGGAGGTGGACACCCCCCTGAAGAAGCCTGGAGCGAAACATTGGTAATGTGTGGCTGTGTAAGTGACTTTATCCACTTTGGCCTGCTTGGGAATCATTACATGTTCTCCTTTTTTGATGTGTTTATACCCTGTGATTTATTAATCCACCACTGTTAGTTCTTGTTCACATGGAATATTATCTCTACATTTTGTCTTGTATTTTTAATGATTTTGTGTGTTTGTGTATCTGTTTGAAATGTGTTTAAAGGGGTATTCCGGCCTTAGACATAGGCTAAGGGATAAGATGTCTGATTGCAGGGGTCCTGTCACTGGGTGGGACCCCGGCATTCTGGGACGGGCGCTGCTCCCAAGACGTGGTGTCACGACCACGCCCCCTCGTGACGCCATGTCCCATCCATCCATGTCTATTATACGGTATAATCTGAGAATACGGATTTTTCTTTGTATTTTTCAGTTTTGTTCGACCGGTGAAAGGTTCCTGGTTGGGAAAGAGTAATGTGGATCAGGGGATGGAACAGTCCAGCGCGTCACTAGAGAACCTGGTGTTCGGGACGGCATACTGTAAGCCGCCGTCCTCTGAGGTAATGGGTGAAATGCAGGATGTTTTGCTTTGTTCTTCCTAGATATTTCCATTACAACAATAACATTTAGAGGCAGCAACATTGTATATAGCTAGTCCTGCCCGCAGCTGAGAAGTAGAGACAATTGTATCCAGTCTAGACAATGCTCTGTGAGCTAAATACCCTGGACTCCAGACTGATACATTGTACATTGCTAGTCCTGCTCTCAGCTGAGAAGTGATACAATTGTATCCAGTCTAGACAATGCTCTGTGAGCTAAACATCCTGGACCCCAGACTGATACATTGTATATAGCTAGTCCTGCTCTCAGCTGAGAAGTGATACAATTGTATCCAGTCTAGACAATGCTCTGTGAGCTAAACATCCTGGACCCCAGACTGATACATTGTATATAGCTAGTCCTGCTCTCAGCTGAGAAGTGATACAATTGTATCCAGTCTAGACAATGCTCTGTGAGCTAAACATCCTGGACTCCAGACTGATACATTGTACATAGCTAGTCCTGCTCTCAGCTGAGAAGTGATACAATTGTATCCAGTCTAGACAATGCTCTGTGAGCTAAACATCCTGGACTCCAGACTGATACATTGTACATAGCTAGTCCTGCTCTCAGCTGAGAAGTATATACAATTGTATCCAGTCTAGACAATGCTCTGTGAGCTAAACATCCTAGACCCCAGACTGATACATTGTACATAGTTAGTCCTGCCCGCAGCTGAGAAGTGATACAATTGCATTCAGTCTGGACAATGCTCTGTGAGCTAAACATCCTGGACTCCAGACTGATACATTGTACATAGCTAGTCCTGCTCTCAGCTGAGAAGTGATACAATTGTATCCAGTCTAGACAATGCTCTGTGAGCTAAACATCCTGGACTCCAGACTGATACATTGTACATA